>NC_142490.1:22398381-22716611 GCF_965113065.1 Corylus avellana | reverse complement strand
TTTTAAACTAGCACATAACTCGCACTATGCGCGAGATTCTTCATTATAATTTAATTTCAAAATTCAAACACATTTTCATCGTACTTTTTTATTATAGGTTAAAAAAAGACATGTAAAAAAATTTATCACGTCTCTTTAAATAAAAGTCTTACTAAAGGTCATATGTTATTGAACATGTTAAATTAAATTAAAACACATAAATTAAAATATGTTAAAATATTTGTTCCCATAGTTTGAAATGAAAAGTATAAAGAAAAAAATATTGCAAGAAGAAAACATGGATTTAATAATAAAAAATATTGCAAGAAGAAAACATGGATTCAAATTATTAAAGCATTAATAGAAAATTAGTAAGTGTGAATAAAATCCTTTATTTATTTATTTTTTATTTTTTTATGAATACAAAATAAAACTAGATCTTTCACTTAACATTTAACGCAATTAAACAAATCATTTCACATCTTGTTCATCGTTAAATTATTTCTTTTGTTTTTCGAAAGCGTTTCTATTCCCTTTTTGGCACAACAATTAAATAAAATTTTTCCCTCTGTTGCTTTCAAAAGTGGAAAAAAAACAATTCCAGAAAAGCTTAAAAATCTGAGTAAATCGCACAAACTAAAAAAAAAAATCCCAAAAAAATTCAAATGAATTAAAACATAAGACTATTGATTTTAGTTTAATCCATATAAACTAAGATATGTTGAAATCTTTGTCCTCGTATGACTATATTAAAATGAAAATAAGTATTCAAAGAAAATTAGAATATATGATATTATTGTTGTGTGATATATATTATATTTTAATACAAAGAAAATAGGGCACCTTCTAGTGAATTCTATCAGGGTGTCACCAATATTCTAACCAAAGATAAATGTTTTTCTGCTTTTGAAAGCAAAACAAAGCCAAATTTTATTTGATTGTTGTACGGAAAATGCATTGAACCAAATGAAAGAGGATTTATTTGGTTGCATTAAATGTTAAAAGAAATATTTGGGTTTTTTTTTTTTTTTTTGGGTGCACAACATTGAAAAATTTGGCTATTTAAGACGATTGAACTGAAGGTATCTCTAAGTGTTTGATCTTGACTTTTTGTAATCTTTATATAACTGAAAATGCAGATTTAATTATAACTTTTCATCAATTTATTCACTAGGCTAGATAGAAAGCCTAGTGATTTTTGTATCTTTGAGCTACTCACAAAGTAACAACATGTAATTAAAGAACATGAATAAGGCATGGCTATAAGTTATATTTTAAGGGGGAAAAAACCTAAAACATATCAAATTGTGGGTAACATTGATGGAAGACACGTGGGAATTTGATTGCTTCTTAGTAATGAAACGAAATTGAAAGGGTTTTACTCGAAGGATGAGCTTCATGTCTTTGTTGCAAGTTGGAATCAAGCATTCAAATGCCACTGTAAGAGATCCAACCCTGTTTGTGGCAGAGCCTTTTAGTGGAAATGCATGTTAAATCAGCAAATTTTGATGTTTTAACAAGAAAATAAGTGAAAGATTTTTTATTTTTTATTTTTTATTTATTTATTTTTTTTATTTATGATTCTTGCCTTGCCTGGCTCATCTTAACTAGTATTGGTGAAACTATATTGAGTTGATATGTGTCAAATGTGATGAAGATGGTGACATACTCTGCCCGGGAAATTTAAATGCTAAATTTACTATTACATCATACTCCTACCACTTATTTATAATGGATGGTCACAGTTTACATTAATTCATTTCTAAGAAGATATGAAGCGCATGAGTAGAAATTTTTGGATGCTACCAACTTGGTATGCTTCTTTTTTTTTTTTTTCCTCCCTAAAGTTGCTTGACTATGTCTTCATTTTTATTAGGTTTTATGTTGGTTAATTTGGTGTTCAAAACAGTTTGGTGTAAATCAAAATTTGATAGGCTAAGTTTAGTACTTAAGCTACACTTAAAAAGTTTAGTGTAGCTCAGTAAGACAGCTTTATTCCCAACGGCACATAGTAATGAGTTCAACATCACTATTGGTGTGTGGAACTGTGTCCAGCAAACTTCTGTCTTCATAAATATGTAGCTTAAAAAAATAAAATTCTTCTAGATTTGCTACAACACACAATTCCTCACCATAGTGAGTCAAAATCAATATTTGTAAACTATGTCCAGCAGAGTATCACCCCTCCCTAAACACAAACAAGAGGAAAAAAAAAAAAGAAAAAAAAGAAAAAAAAAAAAGAGAAAACAATAAGAAAAACAGAAGACCTTAACAAGTGTACAGAAACAGATTCGTTAACAAAAAACTGAGGGCTAGAGTTCAAATTTGCTCAGGTGATTGAGTTACCTTATGGAGTCAAGTGTTAATAGAGTACTAAGTACTAAGGATCCGCCTGCACACACTCGTGCAGACAAAAATTACTACATACAACTACTTCAATGAAATAACCAAACATTTGCACAGAGCACTACATATTGCAGTAGATTTAATTATAAGGTAGGAATTTTATCTAGGTGCAAAGTAATATGTTATTTAAGAGCTTTATATGTGTTGAAGCACTCTTCTATGTGCACACAAGTGACTGTTTGTTCTGTTCAATCTAGGTTTTTCTTGTTTAAATTGTAAGATGAAATTCTTCTAGAGGAAGAAATTTAAGATCTTGAGATCTCTAGAAGATCTCAAGATCTTAAGATCTTGATTTCTCATTTTACAATATGAAGTTCCAAATGTTTACTAATTCCCTACCTTCAATGTGCCTATGAACATATATCGTACACAGTACACAATACAATTGCAATATATAAATAATAGATAGCGATAGTGGTACATTTGAATACTATGAACAATTATGGTTTCATTCCCATATTAATGTGATTACTTTTTACAGTTGAAACTAACCACCTTAGCTAATACAACATCAGTAGACTTTAAGCCTACTATTTAAAGAATGTTGAAGCTGGTAATCTCCACTGGTAACACATCACTAAGGGTGCGTTTAGGATTGCGATTTTGTAAGAATAATTTGCGTTTTTAAAGTTTTTCCTCTGTGTTGATCATTACAAATCTCTCCTCCGAAGAGCTAAGTGCTGGACCAGGACTTGGTGGATGTAAGGGATGTAAAACGGCTTCCTTCAGCTCCTCCTCCTCCAGAACAGGATGAGGTTCCTTCTCCCTCTCGTTGGGAAGAGAATCCACCTGAATCCTTTACCGGCGACAATAAGGCGGAACAAACGCAACATCTTTCTAGTTTTCTATCTCTTGCCTCTCTTTCATCTGTTTCTAAATCCAGTTTGTATGGGTAAAGATGGTGGAGTCAACACACAATTCCATAGAGAATGAAAAAATAATAATAATAATTCAAAAACAAAACAATAAGAAAAATAGAAAGTGCAGTAGATTTACTTACAAAAATCGAACCTATTTCTAAATCTCCAATCTTCTCTAGTTCAAGAACAGCTAAGCATCCAAAAAGAAATTCAAAGAAAGTAAACCCAATGTTATGCACCTTCACACGAGCCTACTGACTCTTCTTCACCCACCTTCAGATTTTCCACAATCACCTGAAACTCCAACCTTGAAAATTTGCAATAACGCAAAATTCGAGATCTCAAATCTGCTTGAAGACGACTTGGAAAACATATCGTCTTCCCAACCAACATCGTAGCATCCATTGCTTCAACTTCATTAAGTTTTTCCTCTGTGTTGATCATTACAAATTTCTCATTTGAAAAGCTAAGTGCTGGACCGAGACTTGGTGGATGTAAGGGATGTAAAACGGCTTCCTCCGGCTCCTCCTCCGGAACATGATGAGGTTTCTCATCTGCTGCCACCTCCTCATCTGCCAGAAAAGGTTCCATACCCGCCGCCTCCTTATAAGTAACAGTAGAGTGCAAGGAATGAGGTTCATGGCCCGCCTCGACCTCCCCCTGCGCCTTCAATTCCTCAAAATCTCCAGGTTGCAAATCAGGAATACCTAGTATAAAATCTTCAAGTTCCTCATCATCCTCCTCATGCTCCACTGGATCAAACCAGTTGAATTCCTAGAATTGTGCCGCTGGAACCGGTGGAAGCGTCGATGGAATTGGTGGTAGCGGTGGTTCAGGCAAGTCCCAATTCAACTCCCAGGGTAGCGGCTCCGCCCAGGCCTAAGCCCTTACCCTCGCCTCCTCCGCCAGGCCCAGGCCCCTACCCCCGCCTCCTTCGTCTCTTCCAGCGGTTCTGCCTCCGCCACCGCTGCCTGCTCCGGCGGTGCTGCCTCACACTTACACTCACACTCCCACACTTTAAAATGCTTATTTTTTGACTTGACACTAAAAGTTATCATTAAATTCAAAATCCAATAGCAATTCATCCAAAATTTAATGATAATTTTTAGTGTCATGTCAGGAAGTATACATTAGAGTGTATAACATTTCTCTTCTTTGGGCCAAACCAAATATGCATCAAACATAGTAGTTCGATTCTTTGTTGCTTTGGCCAGAAGATCTTAAATCTTAAGATCTCAGTATCTCAATATCTCAAGATCTCGATTTCTCATTGTACAATATGAACAAGGTAACAATTGAAAACATAATTGTTCAAAGTATTCAAAATGTACCACTATCGCTATCTATTATTTATAAACCTAACTCAAACACTCGAACCTAACCTAAATCAAACCAACCTAACTCGAACCTTCCGATTCTTCCACCCTTGCATCCACTTCCACGTGAATCCCCTCATGCTTCACATTTCCATGTTGGCAAAATGCTAAAATCAATTCTATCAGAGGTGGATCAAGAGCCCATGAAAAGCAAATCGTCTTATCAGCCAAATAAGCAATATCCATTCCTCGCACTCTACTGTTACTTATGAGGAGGCGGCGGGGAATGAGGAACCTCATCCTGTTCTGGATGAGGAGGAGCCGGAGGAAGCCGTTTTACATCCCTTACATCCACCAAGTCTCGGTCCAGCACTTAGCTCTTCAGAGGAGAAATTTGTAATGATCAACACAGAGAAAAAATTTAACGAAGTTGAAGCAATGGATGCTGCGATGTTGGCTAGGAAGACGATATGTTTTCCAAGTTGTCTTCAAGCAGATTTGAGATGTCGAATTTTGCGTTATTGCAAATTTTCAAGGTTGGAGTTTCAAGTGATTGTGGAAAATCTGAGGGTGGGTGAATAAGAGTTGGTAGGCTTGTGTGAGGGTGCATAACATTGGGTTTACTTTCTTTGAATTTCTTTCTGAATGTTTAGCTGTTCTTGAACTAGAGAAGATTGGAGATTTAGAAGTAGGTTCGATTTTTGTAAGTAAATCTACTGCACTTTGATATATTGCACCAGATTTAGAAATCTGTTTTTCTTATTGTTTTGTTTTTTGTTTTATTTTCATTCTCTGTGGAATTGTGTGTTGATTCCACCATCTTTACCCATATACTCTTAAGAGGCAAGAATCCTTCACTACGTTTGCCATGATTTTTCCCTCAAACTTTTCAGTATGTTGATCCTCTGGTGTTTGTTGTGCACAGTTCAATAAGCAGGTCCCCGCCACCCATTGTTCTGATTGATTGTCATTGTTAAACCAATGTATGTTAACTATTCCTAGACCTTGGCCAACATCATTAATGTTGGTGCAATGACCTCAAGAGCGCCTTTTAGGGAGGAACTATGTAAGAAAGGGAAAGTGTTAGCAGGGTTCACTAGTGGGATTCAGTGAAGCCACTCTAAGGCCCAAGTTAGCAAAGGTATAGTGAAATGATATTTTGGCAAAGTTTTGCCAAGGGTTGGATTGCATACATGTGAGATTTACATGGCTCCTTATATAGGTTGACGTCTTGTTAGGGTTTGAGTGACTCCCACCTAGAGGTTGTTGCTTGACATGGAGATTTCCTCCGTCAAGCATAGAGTGAGCATTTGGTTAGTTGAGTTGGCAGAGATTACAAAAACAAGCAAATTGGATTGTGGCTTTGATGGTGGCTCTTAATGAGTGAATTATTAAGGTATGACCAATTGTAACCAATTCACTTCTGGATGTTTAGTTCGATTAGCATTCAAAGTTCTTGAACTAGAATAGATTCCAGATGATTTGTGGCTTGATTTACTCTGGATGTTGGTTGAAATCATATTTTCTCTTATTTGGAGATTTGGGGCTTTTTTTCCTGCTGGGGTTTGGGGGGTTTGGGATTTTTTTTTACCTGTTAAGTTCAATTTTCTCTTCAGGTGCTAAACAAAGGTTTTTTTGGTCTATATGTGAAGCAAAAAAATAAAAAATCATATGCATACCTTGTATAACGATTTGAATTTTTTTAGCAAAAACTCTGATTTTCTTATGTTTTGTGGTTAGAAAGTTATGTGCAATATACAACATATATAATACAAGTATGCACGATTATATATAAAGAAACTTTAATACACTATATTATGGAAGTCATTTTCATACATGCTTTTAGCTAGGAGACAATGGACAAGAAGCCGTGGGAATTTAATTATCAATTTATCATTTTGTTTAACATTTGTCCACTATTTTCACACAAAAAAAATAAAATAAAAAATACCTATCACTTTCAAATAATTAGAAGGGAAAACTTCACTTTTAAACTCTTGAACTACCACGCAATTTGACATACTCTGAACTTTGGAACCTCTCAATTTAGACCCTCTAAATTTTCAATTGCAATCAATTTGAACCCCTCAGTCAATTTTTTAAACGTTAAAGTGATCCAATGATATTTATACCACTGACTTTTTATTTTAATTTTTAATTTAAAAAATTTCAAAATTACCAATTGAAAATAAATAAATAAATGCCAGAAAACCCTTCAGGGTGGCCAGCCACCCCCAAATGGCCAAAGAGCCACCCCCAATTTTTTTTTAAAATTTAATTAAATATAATTTTTTTTAATGTTTTTTAGAATTTTTAATTTTTTTTTTATTAATTATATGGACACGTGTCAAACCGTGAATGGCGTTGATGTGGCGTTTCGTCGAATTTTGGACGAAATTTTGACGGATGGACCATTTCCGTCTTTAGGCAAACCAGATGGACCTCATGTGATAAAAAGTAAACCTTAAGTATCAAAAAATAAAGAAGTTAAACTATATAAGTGAATAAGGTATTTAACCCTAAAAAAAAAAATTCTTGATACTTATCAACTTAAGGGTTAATTACATTTACCCTTCTTTCCAATATTTTAATTTTTTGTAATGTCTTTTCTGATTTACTATTGGGGTTGCAATATTTCCCCTTTGCAATTTAAATTGACAAAATTGTTTTCTATAAGATTAAAAAGATGACTTATCTTTTTTTCTTTTAAAAAAATTATCACATGAAAATATTTATATTATTTTGAGTCACGGAAGAGGAACATTGTAATTACAATAATAAATTGGAGAGACATTACAAAAATTAAAATATTGAGAGGACATTATAAAAAGAATAATTGTTAGGAGATTAGGCAAATATAGTTTCCTAAACTTAATTTTGTTGGGAACATGTATGTGACAGTAATGCTAAAAGTCAGTCTTGTATCATTTCAAGAATGATGTAACTCTTAAAATCATCGTTGAGTTTGTGATTGATCACTATTGGATTTTGATCAAATTGTGATTTTAAAAGCCACATCAGTTTTGGAGGGACACAAGAATGACACAAGAGGGACTTATAGAATTAGTTGACTTAATAACATGAGATACAATCGACGATTTCAAAGAAAGATCTTCAAGAAAGCATAGGATCAGATTATACAAAACAATAAATTTGCAAGGTGTAAACACATAACTCAAAGTCTCTAGGGGTTTTGAGACTTCAACTTTTTCTTCTCATTTGTTTGGGGTGTCCCGTCTCGTATGAACCCTTTTTTTCCTTCCATGCTCTTCGTCAATCAAGTCATTATTATCTTCCTATCCTATATGCATGCATGTTGTCCCCTTCCATGTGTTTGGGCATACGTCCATCACGTTAATGCCCTCTATGAGCTTTTCTTTTAAGAAGATATTTTAGTTACTACAACTTTAGGCCACATTTTAAGGAAATGCATGTTTAGAGTAAACTACTTCTATGTGAATATGCTAAATGTCACACAAATTGTCACGTCAGTTTGTAAACATCAAAATTAGTTTGTAATAAACTCTAGAGGTTTCTGGTTTATTTGTGAGCTTGGCTATCTTGTTCAAGGTAATATTCCTCTTTTTTTTTTTTTTTTTTTTTTTTTTTTTTTTTTAATTAAAAGGATGGGAATGGGCGACCAGTGTAGTTTTTCCCCTTGGGCATGACCATCGGGGTTTCCATCCGCTGTGGAATGTCCGGTTTGAGCCATAGCTACTGCTTGGGAAGGCAAGCCCGTCACCACAACCCCACCAAAGTGTGAGCCGGTAGAGCTCCTTCATAGTAGCATCTGGTTCACGCATCTACTACCGCAAGCGAATTCGAACACGCGACTACTAAGATGAAAGGAGTTCTTCTACCAACTCAACTACCACCTTGGTGGTAAGGTAATATTCCTCTTATTCACATGAATACACTTTATCATAAATTTCATTTGTAGAACCTGATGTCATGTAAGAGTGGAGAATATAACTCCAAAAATTAATCTAGAATACATTTTTCTAGAGATCTTGCTTGAAATGATAATCGAAATTACTTGTATACTCCAAAGTCAACTTACCTAAGCTGTTGAAAATCCTGTTAACATCTTGTTAATCATATTAATAGACTTAATTAGCTTTTTCCCACAAAAAAGGAAAAAAAAAAAAAAAAAAAAAAAAAAAAGAGAGAAGAAATCTAATTAGCTTATTCATCTAAAACTAGCTCAAGAAGACCTTGGCTGATTTTAGAGTCCCTCGTTGCAGTGGATGCTTATTTATTTATTTTTAATTTTTTTTAATTGAATAAGGAAAATGTTATAGGAAAGAATTTGTTGGGGAAAAAAAATAGTAATTCCTCCCCGCTTCCTTTAATAGTTATAGATCAAATAAACAAATATTTTAAAAAATAATATTTGAATGGAATATATATATATATATATATATATATATATATATATAAAGTGAATTGTTAATAAAAATAGTGAGGTTGCTGAGGTACTGCTATAAAAAAGTGAGTACTTAATTTTGATCATTGCATCATGTGTAAAAGTTGTTTATTAAAGTGCATTCATGGAGCCATTAGAATAGAAACTAAAGTATATATAAGGGAAAATTACAGTTTACTCCCTTAAAGTTGACAGCATTTTTCAATTCGAACATGAAAGTTTCAATTTTTGCAATCCACCCCTACAAAGTTCTAATTTTTTTCAATTCGACCAATATTATCCCAAAATTCCCATATTGCCCCTATTTTTATTTTTATTTTTATTTTTTATTAAAAAATAAATAAATTTGGGGGTGCAAAAATGGACAGATAGCCACTGCAAAAATGGACAGATGGCCAAAGGGGTGGCTACGGCCACCCCGGATTTTTTTTTTTTTTTAATTTTTTATATAAAAAAAAAAAATTAGGGGCAATATGAGAAGTTTTGGTTACAATTGGTCAAATTGCAAAAATTTGAAACTTTGGGGGGTGGATTGCAAAAATTGAAACTTTGGTGTTCGAATTGGAAAACGTTGTCAACTTTAGGGGGATAAACTATAATTTTCCCTATATATAATTAAAGTGCATTCATTGAGCCATTAGAATAGAAACTAAAGTATATATATATGGAAAATGATAAATGTACAATTTAAACCCAACTTTGGCCCAACTTTTCTTTTAAGTTCAAAAAAAAAAAAAAAAAAAAAAATTGTATGCAGAGGAGAGAGAGAGAGCCTTAAACTAGAGAGAGATAGAGAAATTTGGTGTAGAAGTTTGGTTAAAGTTGAGTTTAAGTTGTGACTATATATATATATATATATATTCTTCTTTTAGTTATCATGTTCCCCTTCCTCAACACATTGAGCAGTAGTAGAGGTTGTCATTAATTAGATAGGACCACATTACTTAGTAAACAAGCAGATCAGAATTTGTTGGTCCTTGAGATTAAGAAATTAGTGATCTTCTTACCTTAAGTTGTGTCATTGGTGATAGGATCTAAGGGCACCCCATGATTTCTCTTTTTGCTTTAACAATTGCACCTCAAAATCTTATCTTTTTGCAAGGCTGTGGTATAATGACACTCTCTAATTAAAGGATTGATTTGACGATAACTCCGTTGGAATGTAGACAGCTTTTTAGGGCATGCATGCATTGCCCCTTTTCACCTATCAACCATCCTTTCCCTCACCTTTTTCATTTACAGCTATTTATTTATTATTTATTTTATTTTCACATGTGCAAGCAACTTACGATAATATTCCAATATAATGACCAATTTTTTTTTTTTTAAAAAAATTAATGATGAGGTGTTGCCATATATCCCTATACATATAGGTGACAGAGTTAGCATAAATGATCAGTTGTGATTAAGACACGACAATGTTTGAAAATATCATAAACCAAAAAGATGTGTTAGAATCTAATAAAATTGTCACATTTTGTCTATCAAAATTTTAGGTGGCGAAGTATCATTTGCCATCAGCTTGGACGACGTGCCCTTTTACATCAACTTAGCAAATGATACTTTGCCGCCTAAGATTTTGATAGATAAAATGTAAGAGTTTTATTAGATTCTAGCATTTCTCTAAATCAAAATATTCCATGTTACTGTCTATGTGCATGAAGAAGATTAACTTAATTTACGGGGAAATTATATTTACTGTTTTCAATCTATTGTTTTATTTGTAATGATTTTTAACTTTTTAATTTTAGCAATGTTTTTATCAATCAATTACTTTTTTTTTTCTTTTTTTTTTCGAGATTAGAAAAAAAAAAAAAAAAACTACTTCCTTTTTCTTATTTTTTTCATTGTTGACATTTTTCTGAATTTTTTGTATTTTTTTATTATTATTATTTATACATGGTATTTTACTCATTTTTTGTTGCAAAATGGGAGACATTATTATAACCCCAATGGTAAATTGGCGAAGATATTACAAATAGGATGGTAGATTGAAGTGATAAGTGTAATTTTTTCTTAATTTATTTAATGAATATGAAGGCTTACTTGTTTGGAATCGTACTATGTTGTATTTGTTTTCGAACTTTTTTCTTTTTGTTTACATAATTGATAATTCTAACAAAAAAAATACTACAAAATTTTGTTTGGATGATTTTGAAAAGAGAAAATAGAAATCAAAAACGTGTTTGGAGAGTTGTCTAAAAGTTTATTTCATAACCCAAAAATAAGGCTGTGTTTGTTTCGACAAAAAACCCTTTTTGGAAAATCTTAGTTAACCAGAAAAAATCTTGGTTAAACCAAAATTTTTTTTGGTTGATCAGAAAACCATCATTTAAGCGGTGTAAAATGATTTTTTTTTTTAATAAACTATTTTTTAAGTTTTAGCTTTTCTTTTTGGACCCATAATACTCAACTTCCTTACAACACATTTTATCTCGCAGTACATTTTCTGTCATCACTGTTGAAAGTCACCAAACAGGAGATACTATTGTCAGAAGTCGTTAGATAGTGAACATTACCATTACTGTCGCTGATTTTTTGTATGATCCAAACACAAAAAAATGCTTTCAGTTGAAATTAAAAATAATTTTTTTTATAGCAATATAAACTAAACTTAAATTAATTTCTGAATTTAGGTTTAGATGAGAGTGGAGTCAAGGTAAGCCAATGATTAGACAATTTTTAATTTTTTTACTATCATGATTTACGTTGTAATAGGTCCAATGGCTATTTCAAAAAAAAAAAAGAAAAAAGAAAAAAAAAAAAAAGGGGTCCAATGGCTCAGATTATTTTGTCCTTATGTGCAAGATGGAATGTGTAAAGCCCATGAAAAAGTTGAGCGGCTTCTCACATGGTAAAACAAGGAAGGAAAAAGTAAAGATTACCTCAAACGACCACGATTGAATCCAAGGGTCAAAACGCGTCTAGAGCAATTGCCCCATTCTTCGCACTCAATTGTGAGCCCATCTTGCTGGCTGTTCGATTCCATCAACCCAAAAGTGAAGATAAATCAGCGGCCAGGATTGAACAACTAGGTATTCAAGATGAATTCAAACAAAATCTTATTACCGTGTAAGTAACTGAAACCCAAAACTGGGGTTGGCGCGAGGGGAGCCACCCCCCATGGTGGCGGGGTGGCTCACGATAGATCTGGGGTGGCTGTTGTGGTGGTGCGAGCCACCCTAGATAGATTTAGGGTGGCTCGTGCCCACCTTAGCCTCCACTTGGGTGGCTCGCATGCCACCCCCTAGGCCCTGGGGTGGCCGTGCCACCCCAGAGGGAGGAGAGGTGGCTCCGCGCGCCGGCCGGGGGTGGCGGCAAGCCACCCGCACCTCCCTCTGGGTGGCTCCTTTTCCATTTTGGTGGTTGCACATTTTTCTTAATATTTTGTTAATTAAACTTGATATAATCAGGTGTTTTGATTTTATTTTTTTATCATGTTTCATGCTGAGGTGTCACATTTTCATTAGTGGGCAACAAATGGGGGTTTTTTGCCCTGACCGAATTGAAGTTATTCTCAAAAGGAAAAGGTAATTGGGTTGAAATGACGGGCTTCCAAAAAATCCTCAAGTGACTTGAAGAGGTGCCATGAAGGCTTACCCAAGAGAAACGGGATACTTTCCATTTGAAATGAAACAAAGAGGAATTAATTAGTTAAAATTTGTGGGGTAAAATTGTAATTTTGCTTTAGGTGGACAATTTTACCCCTCAAAAGTAACCAACTGGTTCCTCAAATCGTTTGCTACCCGAGATAATATTACTCAATACATGCTAAACAATAAAAAAAGAGAGATGAGCACTACCCTAAGTTAATTTCATGCGGTCAGATAAATATTAGGATATGGGCTCGACTCTCACAATAGAAATCTTCAATATGCTCAATTAGTGTAAATCACTTTGAGTTTTATTAATGTTCTGATAGAGTTAGATCAGGTCACACTCACATAAAATAACTACTCTAGTCGCTCCTACTTGGTTTTTTTAATTTAAAAAATAAAAAAAGAGGGATGGGATTGTCACCTTAATATTATAAAATAAAATGTAATTTTTAATGTTACTCCCAATTTAATAATTACATAACTAAAACCGTCCCTAAGAGGTAGCTCAATCGGCATGGACCACGTCTAATGAAGCGGAGGTCACTAGTTCGAATCCCCTCTCCCCTCTTGTGAGGACATGTAAAAAAAAAAAAAAAAAATTACATAACTAAAACCAGAAGAAGAAAAACATATATGAAAGAAAACATGCAAATTAAGAACAAGAAGGGTCAGAAGTACTGAGAACCCTTGCATACAATAGGAGTACAAGCCAGAATGGACAAATAGAAATTGGCCAAAAGGCCCACTGTTAATAAGATGCTCAGCGGACAAGCAAATGGCTGTCCTTGGTTTAACTGCTTGTCGACGAGAAGCAAAAATGGATGTCCTTGGTTTTAACTGCTTGTAGACCAGAAGGTAGTTCTCGTCCATTTAATACTATATTTTTATCTTACAATATTGATTTAATAGTCACAATTAATTATTATTTTCTTTTTTTCTAGTAATATTATATGCCATATTTTTATCTTACAATTAATTATTAATTTCATAATGCTAATATAGTAATCTCAACCAACCATTGAATTTTTAATATTTTTTAACAATAACTGGTCCACTGGTTAGTTGTGGCTCAACATTATGAGATAGTTACATTTGTTAGCCTTTGACTGATGTTCAGCTCTTTGGTGGTAAAATTACTACCATTTTCGCCTTTTTTTTTTGCTTTATAGGATGTTAAAAATTGGAGTTTTCCTCTTTAACTTTTTGTATTTGGTCGGAGTTTTATGTCTCAAAGACCTTGTATATATGCTGCATCCTATACCTTTATACAATTTGTTTTCACATGGTTTGACTTCATAAATATTCTAATGAACATCTGTAGCTGCTGCACTTTAGTGGTACTAACTTATTAGTTACTTCTAGGCTGGCCTTAAACCCGGTGGCTTTATCGTCCTGAAAGAGAATATAGCAAGAACGGGTATGCTTTCTTTTTGTTTTCTGTCACTCTAGTTATGCTGAAATTTTCATCAAGGGTACTTCACGATTCAGTAACTTATGTTTGCACCCTACAAGCTCTAAGTGGATGCCATTTCTTTCATCTATACAGCTTCTGTGGTGTCCAGATCAACAAATCAGGAGATGCATATATATTCCTTGAATGAACTTTAGAGAAACATATGGCACAAACTTAAAAATTCTTTCATTATTATGTTAAAGTATTGAATTTTGTTGAAAGGCACTCAAAACTAAGGATTGAAAATGTAAATAATACTAGAAATACCTGCAGAGTAATAATAATAATAATATTTCAACACCAAATCTTATAGAAACTCGATGGAAATTTTAGAATCCTTGCTCTGCTGTGGTGGTTTTTAAAATC
Organism: Corylus avellana; assembly: GCF_965113065.1. Classification (NCBI taxonomy): domain Eukaryota; kingdom Viridiplantae; phylum Streptophyta; class Magnoliopsida; order Fagales; family Betulaceae; genus Corylus; species Corylus avellana. The sequence goes on along the minus strand of NC_142490.1, from coordinate 22,702,206 downwards.
AGCTGACAGTTACAAGAGTCATGCAATATAAGATATTTCAATTTTGTAAAGAAACTATAGCACAAACACTACATACACCTAGCAGAACAGATTAAGATAACATCACAAAAGAAGAGGAGTAGATTATATGCACTTACAAGACCAACATTTGCAGGATCGTCGAAGCCCCGATCAACAACTGCACGCAACTGAGGAAACTCTTCCATTGCAAACAGTATTGGAGCCGTTATGATTCCTTGCAAAAATTTATTTATTTATTTTGCTAACATGATTATTAACAAAACAAGGTGCATTGTCATTGTATAGGGTTTAATAAAAGAGGAAACAAGCTATGTTCTGTAAATACATGCATCTAGCATGCTGTACATAAAAATAGATGGCTAGTTAACTCTTGGGATATTGCTGAAAATATTTTGCACAATTTGTAGTTGTGGCGCTTAACTTGAAATTTTAGCAGCATCTCAAAAGATAGTTGAGAGCAACTTCTAAAACCAGGATTGTTAATCAATCCATAAATTGACAGGTCATGGATCTACAGTTGGATCTCTAGGCGGACTCCACTCGTACCAATGGCATAATAAACACATTAAATATAAATTGTTTACTAAAAAGAAAAACCTATAAACGTAAATAGTACAAATCGATGAAGATGATTGCAAGTATACGATTATTATCTTGGTAGTTTGGGCATGAATTTGTTGTCATTACATCATGGTTTCAAGACATGGCACTTACAACTTTTACGGTTTTGTTTTTAACTTGAAGAGTAAAAACCATATCATATGTAAGAAACATACTAGCCTAATGGCTAAGGCCTGAGCGTCTTACTTTGTTTCAATCATATAAAACCTGAAGAAATCAAAACTTACAACTATCTGGGCAGGTGAAAGTGTTCCAAATTTTCTACAAATCACAAGAATGCGATATAATACTTCAAAGTTTTATTGCAAACTACCACGTGTAACCAATAGACACGTGCCAACAAAGCCAAGAGTTGGTACAGAAATCCTCTAACGTGTTAATAACATCTCAAGCTAATGCTAGCAATAGATCACCATCCTATAAAATAAAATAAATAAATCAATGTCATTTTATCAAACGAAGAAATCTAGCAGGTCTAATTCAGAGGTTATTTCTAGCTGTTGTTAACTGGGAAAAAAAAAAGGCGCCATAATGGACACAAACACCAAGGTGTAAAATTTTTGATTCTTGTTATCCCACAAGCATATTTCTAGAAATTTATGGTACATACTTTATTAATTTAAGGTTTGACTCCCCAAAAAATGATTGAGGAACCAAGCCCCTGGGGCGTCTTGACCTGTGGGCAAACTATTAACAGTTTTTCAGTAATGTTAGGTGATTCCATGCAACCATGCACTTAAAGCTGTTTTCAACTAGAAAGTGTAAGCATCTGAACAGTCATATTTTAACAGTTTGAAACTCTAGGTCAAGTCATTTTTGGCACGAGGGAGGGGCGGGAGGACAAAGGAGACTATTACAATGGTTCATTAGATGCATTCCATAAGATAACACATTAAGGATAAATGAATTACATGGCGGATATCAGATAAAGAACCCTTTCCAAGGGAAGCTGATGTGCCCGTGAAATCAAGAACATCATCTATCAATTGATATGCCAATCCCTGGGAAAGAAAAGGAAATAGATCAAAGGTCAGCTCTAAAGATATATAGAGAAAATGAATCATCTTAAACATTTCCAAAGAGCAAGGGAATTGAAGGAGGAATCCAGTTCAGAATTTGCAGCCCTACGCTACACAACTGCATGCCAATCAAGGTACAAATTAAATGACGGGTGCTGTGATTTTAATATTAAAAAAGCCATGCTCTTTCGCGTAACAACAGCATTGTCCTTCTACACTAGATTCCTCTAATGGTTAGCAACAGAAGTTGGCAATTATATTGCAACTAACTGCAATAGAAATGATGGGGCCAAACCCATCCACTTGATTACTCCACCTAAGTTGAAACATGTTTACACATAAGTCAGGAATAAAACAATGCTGGTCATTATACTGTAAGGGACAACAACAGCCTGAAATCAGCTCAAAATCTTTTACATAGTTAATTTCTCCTGCCATTTTTGGTCTGTATGGAATAACTTTTGTTATAATCTGGATGTTTCTAGATTTAAAAAAGAATAAGAATCCTATTAACTTGATGTTAAGAAGGAAAGCTTATTCTGTACTTCCATCACTCTCTCAACTTTTCCATTTGGGGACATGGCTCATAAACTCTAAAAGATCACACCACATGCTCTTTGAAGTAATTAACAGATAGAAGAATTAAAAGAATTTACAAACCAGATTTCTGCCATACTCCTAAGCCAATATTGCCACTTCTGCAGTCTGCCCAGCAAGAAGGGCAATCGCCTTACAGCTATTGGAAATCAATGATGCTGTCTTGTAGGATATTTTCTGAATGTAATATTCCATGCTGCAATTGTAAAAATAATAATATATTATCACAAAATTATTCATTAAATCCTCGACGTGCATATAAAGGCTAGGGTTTATTTAAATCCCACTTGTAAGAAAGAAAAAGACCAAATTACTCTTACTGGTTCACTGCTAAAACTACCTGGCCCAAAACATGTTTTGCTGCAATAGTGTGAACAGTACCCTACAGTCACTACTCACCCAAGGCTTAACTTTCTTGCTAACCGAATTGCTAATATAAATAAATACCTAGCTAATGTCTGCTAGTAAAACTACCAACATTTTAGGGGAAAATCAAAACTAATCCCTAGGTTTTCCCACAATTTCAATTAGCCTCTACGTTTCTGATTTTGATAATTAGATCTTTGGATTTTACTAACGTTTCAAATCAGTTCTTCCATCAATCCACCATCTAAATAATTAGTGGACATTCTGTCACTTGGACAATTTGCCATGCCACCAAGTGGCACTCCCTCTACAGTGTCATGCTCAAGAGAGAGAAGAAGAGGAAAACTAGGTGGTGGCTGGGGCTCATATCACGGCTCTTTCCAGATTTGAGGTAGGAGATGGCTCCAAGATTAGCTTTTGGCATGATATGTGGTATGGGGATGTGGCCCTTAAGGAAGACTTTCCATATTTATTTGGCATTACTTGTGCGAATGATGCTTCTGTTGCTAGAGCAGTTCATGACTGGGAGCTAGATCTCTTTGCCTCTTTCTTAAAGGTGTTTTATTAGGCTAGAATGAGACATGAAGATGAAGACAAGCTTTGGTGGATCCTTTCCAAAAGAGGCTTGTTCGTTGTTAGATTTTTCTACAGTGTCTTTGTTTGCAATGATGGCCTTCAGTTTCCTTAGAAGAGTGTTTGGCGAACTAAGGTTCCTTTAAGGGCGGCCTGAAAAACGCTATGCCGACTCCAAAAACTTGTTTATCACAATTTATGCGGAATTAATATTATGAAGCAATAAACAATTCAATCACCCAAAATATATAAAGCAATAAAGAGGCAGACACAGATATTTTGGTGACGAAGAGGAAACCTTTTAGAAAACATTCTAAAAGTAAAACATCTCCGGGGCAGCCAAACCCAGGAAATTACTATGAAAAGATTATCTAGAGATTACAGACACTAGGAACACTTACAACCCTTTGCAAGAGCTTGACTCTGTAAGATCGACAAGCCTCCAACTTGTCTCCACGCTCACAATCTTCTTCAACGTGATTCTCCTTTATCGAACCCTTCCGATAGACTTCAATTAAGCACACAATCAATACTAACAAAAATCCTCTAAGAGGAATCAATTTGGCTCACAACAAAATAATCACTCAAGCACAGCCTCACACGAACTCTCTGGGGGTGAAAATTCATCCTTCTATCTTCTATAATGATGTATATATACCCCCGACAAAACCCTAGACTTAAACCACTTAAAATCACGTTTTTGGGCCTCAAACTTACGGGGTCTCCGGACATGTTAATGGGCTGTCCGGACACAGCTTTGCGGAGCAAAATTTGAGTTTCTGGAAATAAGGTCCGGACCCGGGGAAGGCATGTCCGGACATGGGTGAAACAGCATTCTGGAAATGCTGTCCAGTCTTGATCAACAGCCCCGATCGATGGGCGTTTGTGGTTCGATTGAGCTGAAATTTTGCAGGGACGTTCATAACACATGAATCTACATTATGAACGTGGAGATTGGATTCTGAGCATTCTATATCAGTGTTTGAGCTCGTGAATAGTAGCCTCTGCATTTTGGAACTGAATTAAGCCAACATAAGAACTAACACGGCCTTTATTGCTTGGGCAATTCCCCTAGAAAAGATCCTTACCGTGGATAATCTAAGGAAACGGCATGCCATCATGGTTGATAGGTGTCGTATGTGTAAATGGATAGGGGATTCCATGGACCATCTTTTTCTCCATTGTGAGGTTGCCAATGCCTTACGGGATGTTTTCTTTAGTCGATTTGGATTGTCTTGAGTTATGTCTATACGAGTAGTCGATTTTATGCATGTGTTGGTGGACTACTGGCAGCGCTTGAAGTGATGTTGTGCAGAAGATGGCACTTTCGTGCCTCTTGTGGTGTCTATGGAGGGAAATGAACAAGAAAAGTTCAAAAGACCGTAAAAAGACTTTGGAGGAAATTAAGTTGTTATTTTCTTATACTCTGTATCTTTGGACAACAACTTGTATTTTTCCTTTGGTGATTAGTTATCATGATTTTGTTCTTTTTTCTCCTTATCGTTAGGTGTTTTCTCATGTACATATACTTTATGTGTACCTTAGAGTGCCATATGCTTTTAGTGATATCTTGATTACTTATAAAAAAATAAATAAATAAAATAAAATAAAATAAAAAGAAACCTAGGCCTAATTTTGATTTTTCGCAACATTGTAAGTGTGGATTTCAAATTTCCAGTTTCAACCAAGAAACCCAATCTGCCCTTTCTTGCCACGTAAGCACATGCATTCACACGAGTTATCCATAAGTTTGTGTATGTGTTTTTAAGACATACTCAGCCCAAGAAAGAAGAGAGTACAGGAAACATCCTACATTAGCCATTTGCCATCCAGCCATTCCAAGTAGCATTGTATCATACAAGGAAGATGTGAAATAAACTTGAAATTAAAGATTTTTAAAGATGCAACTGAATTCCGTTTGGTGCTGTTTCTCTCACTCACTCTCTCCCCCCTATCACCAAGCGTGTGCTGTGTTTTTAAGCCACACTCATAACACAAGGGAGAGAAAAATATAACGTCCTACATTAGCCATTCGCCGGCCAGCCATTCCTAGTAACATTATATCAGAGTAAAAGACATAAAATAAACTCAGTGCCTGACTAAGGATTCTTAAAAGATGCAACTAAATTTCCATGGGTGCAGCCACTTACTCTCTGTTTTAGCCACACTCATAGCCCAACAAAGAAGAGAGAATTGGAACATCCTAAATTTGCCATTCACCAGCTAGCCAGCCATTCCTACAAGCAGTACTATATCATACATTGGAAGGGGTGAAATAAACTTGGTAAGTGACTAAGGATTCTTATATAAGATGCAATAAAATTCCCTTAGATGCAGTTAACCATGGAGGACAAACCCAAGAAGGCAACCATTGCATGCAGGGAAGTTCCGTCAAACCTATAAATTTGAATGATAAGCCCATAAGCATGCACCACTGGAAGTTGGCAATTTTATTACAAAGGTGAATCAAGGGATTATCAAGCCGCAGTATATGTGTTACAATTTGAGAGCTTGCATTATTGAGCCTCAAGTGAACACATGAAGCATTAAGCAGGTCAAAGGTCTTGGTGGGTTTTGGTCAGGAGAGAGCAAACAATGTTGTGAAGTGTCAAATCTCACAAAAACAGTCATCACCTATTAAGTTTAGGCACAGAAGTATTAAATCTCACTGATTGAGCATGTTGGTCCTTAAAGCTATAAGTGGACAACAAAAGGCATGACATACATGGTATTTCTATACGTCAGTTTAGTCAACAGTGAGATGACGGTGCACAAAAGGACACTGGCAACATAAGCCACCACTAGTTGAATCAATGTGAACTGACAATCTACAAACATTCATAATAGAAAGTGAGGCAATCTTGATCTTTGGTAATTGCATTGAGATCATTATTCATTGATATCTAAAAGAAATAAATTGGTAGTATTTAGCCTTCAATGAAATTTATGTACGAGAAAAGTACATATACCTCTCTCAAACTAACACTCTTTTTGAACATCGACCCACGCCAAACCTTGGAATGTGACGAATTAAAAGATAGAACTTGACCTACTCTTTCTTTTGCTCAAGCAAGGAACTTCCCCTCATTCCATGAAGCACAAGAATTCACAATTGAAATTCTAAGTCACGGAATGGAGCAATGAAGATTTTCTAGGTCGCATAGGGTGCGTGCATGATATAACTTTTTGGTTCTACTCAAAATCTAATTTGCAATGTCCCCCTCAAATGAAAGATTGCATCAATGGACCCTCTAAACTATCAAAAAATTGCAATGCCCCTTTTGCCCCGCACAAAAGACAAAAATAACCCTAAAAAATTTTCAATAAGAGAAAAATACACCTATAAATTCAGGGGAAAAAAAAAATTCAAAAGCAAATCCACGATCACAATGCTCTCTAATTCAGTCGCAGCAGAGATGACATCCAACTTGGCTTAGGACATGGTATTTTTCGATTATTTGGTAATAATCTGCAGTTAATTCTATCATTTTGTGGCCTTGTCTCCTGAATTCTTCTGCGTCCATAGGGTTCATGATGAAGCGAGAATTGTTTTGAAGGTCATGACAGAAATTGATCGTTTGAGTTGGTGCTTTACTTAACTAAGAACTGCTCTATGATATAAAGAAGAGAGTACAGACTCAGGAGGCGATGAGTTGGTGTAATTATTAGATGTAATGAAGGTAAAGGACTTATATGGAAACGAGAAGAACAGGAATTTTTCTTTTAGTTTTCTTTTAGTTTTTTTTTTTTTTAATTATTTTTATTAAGAATGTTTTTTTCACGTTGGTAGTTGATATTGATGCAATCTTTAGTTTGGGAGGACTGAGGACATTGGGTATGAGTTTGAGTGGGGTATGTATACTTTTCTTAAAACAGAAATAACAATAGAGAGATGATGAAGTAGAATATTCAAACACAAATGCAATGAAGAATCGAGAATACCATCATTTCCAATTCTGAACAAAATCACAAAAGATATATATTAATCCGCATGGGTTAAGTCTTTCCTACTTGGGAAGACGAATATTGCAATATTACGCAAGAGTTAATTAAGTCTTTCCTGCTTGTGAAGACGAAATTGCAACTGCATGGCTTAAGTGTTTCCTCCTTGGGAAGAGGAATATTGCATCTGCATGGGTTACAAGTCTTTCCTACTTGGGAAGAAGAATATTGCATCTGCATGGGTTATAAGTCTTTACCATTTGGGAAGATAATAGTGATCTGAACGTCAGTCAATATGAGCTGGCTCAATTATTCAAATAATGTTAATTCTTTTTTATGTTTAGCTTATTAAGACCACCCAGATTTGAATTAGAAGCACTCCAGGATGAATTTAATGGAAGATGTCTCAGAAATTGGGGGGTTTAAGCAGAAAGTAATTAGTGGAGAAAAAGAATTGAAACCCCATGCATAGGTGGCAACACAAACACCGTTCAGCCTACGCCAAAAGCCTTAAGCTTTCTGTTAGGGGATTTTAATTGGACGAATATAAGTTTTTGGAGAGTTGTTTAGATTTGAAGTGATTAAGAGACTGAATTAGAGATAAAAAAAAAGAAAAAAGAAAAAATGAAAATAATATGATAATTGTAATAATAGATTTAAAATAATTAAATCTTTTTCAATTTCCCCATTTGGTTAATTCCCACGTACGCTCTTCCCCAATGCATCAAAACTAGAATTGAAGAATGGTATTATCCTGAATAATTACACCTAATAATAAAACTTAAAATTATTCAATCAACATGCATGATAATTAGGCAGAAATGTTATGAACAATTCAATCAAATTATCCAAGACTGCTAGCTAGGGCTACAAATTGAGCCAACTGACGGAACTGACCCCTGATTGCCCTCTCAGCATAGAATCTTCGTAGGGTTACATGGCCTGACAGAGCTGAACCACACACAATTTAGTTGGACTGGCAAAGCTCACAGCCGGAATCAGGTTGAAATGCAAAAGTCTATGCCTATTCATGGCTAAATTGACATTAGATGGCCCAAATCAGTATAATAAATTCATCATGGACCTATTCTCCTGGGTCAATGTAGTCTGTTCACATCATGGACCCAAGTGGGCACATGTTGGGCTAAGAGCCCATCATTCAGTGGGTTTATTTCTGGTTACACCAAATTTGTTCACTGAATGGCCTACAAGTCCACAAATATTATGTACGTATAACAGCAATTAGGGGTGTTAAGTGATCAAGCCGCTCGCGAGCAAACTCGGGATCGGCTCGTATAAGCTCTAATCGATTATTAAATGAAACGCTCGTGAACACAAATCTTGGCTCGAATATTAAATGAAGCAAGCTCGACTCTACTCGGTTAGGCTCTTGAGCAAGCTCGTTTAAGCTCGTATATATATATATATATATATATATATATATATATATATATATATATATATAAACTAAGTAACACATAATTAATTATAAATCTCATAACTATTCAAATCTTAAAATTGCATTTATATTTAAGCGTTAGAAAATGAAAATTATAGACCCTTCGTGATCAAAGAGAGAGAGAGAGAACAATCATTAAAAACACCCTGATTCAATTAGAGCAGACCTAAATAAAAGGAAGAAGAATCAAACAGAAACTATTGAGGGTGATTGCGAAAGATAGAAACTATTGAAGAATCAAACAAACCCAAACACTTTGGATCACTACCTATATGGTGAGCGAGAGTGAGAGAGTGGGAAATGAGAGTTCAGGTGGAAGATGCGCTATGACTGGTGAGGGAGATTGAGAGAGAAACGTTAAAAAAATATTTTTTTAGGAGGTGTTGTCCCAGTGCAGTCTGAATACAATCTCTTAACTTGTCCCATATTGTTAAGAAAACACCAATCCCCAATTATATATATATATATATATATATATATATATATATATATATATATATATATATATTTGTGTGTGTCTGTGTGTGACGCCTCTATATTCAGTTAATAACAGAAACTATACAAAAACCATATGCGAAAACTCTATCTTAGTTCATACAAGAATGAGAAACCATACATTGTCAAAAATGGAAGCTAGTCCTTTTTAAAAAAAAGAAAAATCATTACATGCATTTGCATTACACCATCCATCAAAGTGTGATCAAAGTGTTATTTGCAACATGGATCGCATGCACTTTGATGGAGACGTGTTAGAACAGTATTCGACGACAGGACAACGACGACAAGATTAGGAGCTCGAGCCAAAAGATTATAAAGCCTAAAGGTATAAAGTATGATATCGTTTTATGTACAATTGTAAGAGAGAAATGTGATGAGTAAAATTATTAGTTAGGATGATTGTGATGATTGAAGTAACATGCGTGCATGCAGCTCTAGTGAACTTGTTTGTATAATGTAACATAAATTTTTTAAATTTATCAGTTGTTTCTAGGGATGAAAAGGTAAACGGTTAGTGGTTTGGGTATACTGTTCGTTATTTCTGCCCTAGTTGTTTCAATCTCATTACAAAAAATTGGAGTTTTTTTTACGTATCAAACAGTAACATACTTTATGACACGTCACTAATTAGTGACGTGGCTAAAGTGACACATCAATAAAAAATTTATTGACGTGGCGCATTATTAATGTGTCAAAATGGCACGTCAATAATTATTGACGTGCCATTTTGACACATCAATAAAATGCCACGTCAATAATTATTGACGTCCCATTATTTCACACGTTAAAAACTAATAATAAAAATTATGCCTTTTTTTAAAAAAAAAAAAAAGAAGAAAAGATATATGCATGTATAATGATTAATAATTAATAACAAAATTTAATTGCTATGTGTATAATGATTTTTGTAATTAATTAGATTGTTTCTGTAAGATGTATATATATATATATATATATATATATATATATATATATATATATATATATAAACCCATTAAAATTTTATAAAAATTGTAAAATTTATTGGGTTTGAATTATAGGCTTATAATTTATATATAAAATTTATATATATATATATATATATATATATTAATGTCTTTCACAATACGAAAACTTCACATGCATTGATTATTTTTACTTCCAAATTAATTATACTTATTTAATTAGACATTTCATAGCTAGGGTACGTATATAGGTATATATCGAGTACTTAATTAGTTGGACATAGTACTACAAATTAATCATGTTATATATATATATATATATATATATATATATATATATATTATGGACTATCCAAAAATCCAAAAATCAAGTGATTTAAGAGCCACTTTTTCCTCCTCCCGAGCACAGCTCCCCCCACTCCTTTTTATCTCCGTTTTTTTACCGCCGGCCACCCCATATCTTTGCCGTTGCCGCCCAGCTCCCCTGCTCCATCTCACATGCACTCTCTCACTCATGCACTCTCTCACCCGCTCCTTCTAACAGCTCGCTCTCTCTCTCTCTCTAACGGCCGTTTGCCATCGCTATCTTCGTCTCGGGCACTTCCCCAGCCTCAGTTTCTCCAATTGGGTATATATATATATATATATATATATGCGTGTGTGTGTATTATGCATTTATATGTTTTATATTGTTTTATTTTATCTTGAATCCGCTTATGTTTCGTTAACGCACTGGATTGTGTATTTGTGAGCTATATTTGATGATTTTGAGAAGTAAATGATTTGGGAAGTAATTCAGTTAGGGTCACCATATATGGACACTAAAAAAATAAATAAATAAACTAACTAACCTAGGGTTAATTTATTTAGGGTTCACATATATGTTTGTTTAGTGTTTAACGGTTTTAGCATTTAAATTTGGAGTTTAATTTGTTAGAAATAGCAACATTTGGGGTTTGAATATATATATATTTGTATGAATTATTTGATTTAAATTATATTTAAATTTTTTGAACACATGGTAGGTATATTACGTACATGTTTTGTATTTTTTGTATACTTAATGCTAGTTTGTTTGTTGTTAGATTTTACACTTTACATCATGTAAATTACATGTTAAAAAAAAAAAAAAATCAAAACATAGCTAGATTTATTTAATTGGAAGTCCCCAATATGCCATATCATTTAAATTTGTATTATATTTATTGGTTTGTATTTAGATTAAGGGTATGTGTTTATTTGTTATTTTTACGTATTATATATTTGATTAGATTCTATCATATTGTTGCTGATTGTTTGTTTTATCGTTTACAGCTAGTGGCTGTGGAGAGGATGCTATTAATGATAACCTGGATTGAACAAATGGTTGGCCTTTTGCACTTGGCGAACATAAGTTTTTCTGTTGATGTAATTGTATTTGTGAAAGTTTTTTTTTTTATGTAGTTAGATATAGTTATATACATGTCTTTATTTGCGATAACAAAGATAGTTTTATTGTGTCTTAAAGCTGGTTTTGTTGATAATTTGTTAGATGTACATGGGAACTTGTATGTTTGTGGTTGACGTTGATGGATGTGTATTATGCTATTTGCATGGATGGATGGATAGTTCATTTGTAGTACATATGTAAATTGTATATCAGGTTAAATCCGAAATTCGGGTAGAACCCCGAAAAAATTAAAAAATATATAGGGGGATGCAAAATATTAAAATTGAAAAATTACAAATTTTTTTGACGTGTCAAACATTATGACACGTCACTAAATTGTGATGTGTCCCATGGTTTGACACATCAGTAAAATGTGATGTCCCAATTTTGACACGTCACATATTTTTGGCGTGGCGGTAGTGGCATGTCATAAATTTTTTTGACGTGTCAGTACTACCACGTCAAGAATTTTTTTGACGTGGCATTATTGCCACATTAAAAATCGAATAATTGTCGCATAAAAAACTTCAACATATATATCTACAAGACCTACGCACAAACACGTATACATCTATATGTATATTTATTCAATGCGGCATCTTCAACAAATATGGTAAGATTAAATATGCAAAGCTCCAACCACAACCAAACCAACCAAGAACAACAAAGTATAATATTTTGAGTTAAGTATATACGCTATTCGATTATTATATATTGCATTTTTATTAAGTCATATATATACTCACGAGGTTGTTGAACGACGGGTATAATGTCTTGACAAACGAGACTTCTGTCCAATCGGCGTCCGGTGTTGGCTTTCATTGTGATCGTCGTCCTCAGCTTCTACTCTTACGTCATCTACACATATTACATTGCAATTGTGTTATATAGATACATGTGTCGCATAAAGACACAAACAAAGTTTATTTATCAAATAAAATTACTAGCCATTTAAATGATAGTCATCTCATAGGATAATCGTGTTACTAAAAAAGAAACAATAAGAATATAATGTTACTTGATCGGCTATCTGCTGAGGATCTCATAATCACACGGGCTAGGGACTCTGCGTCTTGCGGAGCCTCGACAGTCGACACCTCCGGCTGAGCTCATACTTCTCGAGCCCTCAAGGTTGCAAAATCAAGCCTTATACGCCGCCATTTGCAAGGCCATCTGTGAAGCCATCTATGTAGCCATCTGCTCAGTCTCCTGTGCAGTCACTGCCACAATAATCTCCTCCCTTTGCTGGGCCAGCATCGCTTCCATCTGTTCCTTGCGCTTCTCCCTCTCAGCTTCAATGGCTCTTTTAAGTTCAGCATGGGAGACCATCGAGCCACCAGGGTTTTGCAACCATGCTTGGGACGATGTATAATATTTGTTTAGGGTTATTGCTTGGGACGATGTATAATATGAGTGGATGTTGCTGCGCACATGCATAATATTCTTACTAACCCCTCGAACACGACCCGCATATTCAGGCTTATTGCCGTGCACCTGGGCGTACGTGTCGTTTGGTGTCCACCGAATCGTCCCCTAGGGCCCATATACTCGGGAAATCACTAAATGAAGATTCATAATTACGTACTAGACAATACTCACAACCTTGAGGACCTCTAGACTTACTAAGAATAACAAGCTTCCCAGCTTGTCTCCATCGTGACCATCTTCAAGCAGTGCATCTCCTTACTGACTCTTTGGTAGATTTATTTCTTCAAGCATCCATAGCAACAAACTTTGTGTAGATGAACCAGCAAGGCAACACGACAAAATAACAACCACTCTAGAGTCACAGCACTCGTAGAGAAAACACCTTGAGACTTTTAGTGAACAATGCTTAGAGAAAAATAATACCCAAAAAGTCTGCAATGAACAGTGATAGGAAAGCTATTTATAGAAAAATCATTTTCTTCGTCACGTCCTAATGGGACACTTTCTTGTTATAACGGGAAGAACAGATTCGTAGATCTGAGAATTCCATGTCCTAACGAGAAAGCATTTTCGTTATTATGGGAAGAACAAATATCTCATCTTCATCACATGTCTCGTCTTAACGAACGAGCTGACAGGAAACTTGGGAGTCCAACATTGGTCCCGTTACATGTCCCATCCTGACGGGGTTCCTGTCGAGAAAATAGAAGCTTCAACATTGCTCCCGTTACTTGCCCCGTTCTGATGTGGTTACTAACAAGAAACCATGGAGTTCAACTTTGCTCCCATTACTTGTCCCGTTTTGACGAGATTCATGATGAGAAACCAGAGAATCCAACTTAGCTCCCATTACTTGTCCCGTTTTGACGAGAAACCAAGAGTCCAACTTTTGCTCTCGTTACATCCTAGTCCGGGCGAGAAATCAGGGAGTCCATCTTTGCTCCCGTTACATGTTCCGTTCTTATGACACTTCTGACGAGAAAATAGGAAACACTCCAAGAACCCTTAAGAACCTAAGAACAACTCCATAATGTTTCACAAAGTTTTAAACAACAGAAACATACAAGAAATATAATACGGCCAACCTAAAACCTAACACCTAACACCATGAATGCTCTTCCAAGAAAATGATGGCTTGGATCCCATTTGTGCCTCCAAAATGGTGCTTTTTGGGTAATATTTAGCTTGCATAATCCTTGCCGTCAAGCTATCTTGTGACCTCCAACGTCACCAAACTTGTTTTACCAATAAAGCTCTATTAAAAAAAAAATGAAGATCTTGAAAACCCATCCCTGCCCGAGCCTTTGCCACACCCAAACTCACCCAATTGTCATTTGCTTGATTTCCCCACCAGAAAGTTTGCATCAAGGAATTGAGTTCACCACATAATGCTTTTGGGGGTAAAAACACACTCATGCTATAAGTGGGTATTGCCTGAATCACCACCTTTAGCAAAATTTCTTTTCCCGCTTGGGAGAGCAATTTTAATTTTCAATCCTACAACCGCTTCCACACCCTTGTTTTGATATCCCGAAAAGCAGCTGCTCTTGATTTCCCTATCAAGGCAGGTAGACCCAAATAAGTATCAAAGAACTGTGAAGATGAAATTCCTAAGACCACAAGCAGTGTTTGTTTGGTAGGCGCCATAGTATTCCTACTAAAGAACGTAAAAGTCTTGTCTCTATTCAATCTTTGCCTTGATACTTGCTCATATGTGCTCAACAATTTTGATAATTTGTTCCAATGTTGTCGGTCTGCTCAGCAAAATAACAAACTATCATCTGGGAAGAAAATATTATTTATACGCGGTCCCTTATTTGAAGTGGGCACTCCTTGGATATACCCTATTCGATCCACCCTTTGCAAGAGGGAGTTAAGGGCTTCCACACAAAGTAAAAATAGATAGGGCGATATCGAATCTCCCTGTCGCAGACCATGAGAAGGATATATGTGCCCCACTGGATTTCCATTCACAAGAATTGCATAGTTCGCTATACGAACACACATCATAATGAGATTAATCCATTTTTAGGTGAATCCCATCCGCCTCATTATCGCTTCCGAAAATCCCCACTCCACCCTATCGTATGCTTTACTCATGTCAAGCTTAATGGCCAAGTATCCATACTTTCCCCACATGCGAGTATTCATTGTGTGTAGTGTCTCATAAGTTGTTAGAATATTATACAAAATCAAATGCCTCGGAATGAAGGCACTTTGAGTCAGAGAAATCAAATCTGGGAGGATCATTTTCAGCCTATTTGCAATGACCTTCAAAACAATTTTATAAAATACATTACAAAAACTAATGGGCCTGAACTCCGACACCCGTACAGGATTTTTAGTCTTGGGTATGAGGGCAATATACATAAAATTAAGTTTAGGGTCAATTGTACCAGAATTTAGAATAGCAAGTACAATGTTGCACACCTCATCACCCACAATCTCCCTGTTTTCTTGAAAAAAACTCGCCGAGTAGCTAGGGCTGGCAATTTTGACACGACCCGCGAACCCGACACAAACACGACACGAAAAAACAGGTATTGGGTTTGGGCTTATCGGGTTCGGGTCGTAATCGGGTCTACCCGATTAAGACCCGGTAATTTTGTGTCTGGCGGGTCGACCCGCCAGACACTATTACTGTGCGGGTCTGGCGGGTCAACCTGCCAGACCCGTTTTTTTTTTTTTTTTTTCTCAGTATAAGCTGTCTGCCTCTTTCACTCTTCATTGTTGGATCTGGAAACTTCTTCAAAACCTGTAAAAAATGAAGAAACAGAGAGAGCAATGGGGAGAGAGAGAGAGAAGAGAGAGAAAGCTCCTTCTTTGAGAATGAGACCCTTTTGGTAGTTTGGGCTCTTGCAGGATCTAGAAACACCCAGATTGAATCTTCTTCAAAACCTGTAAAAAAAAGAAAGAAACAGAGAGAGCAATGGGGAGAGAGGGAGAGAGGGAGAGAGAGAGAAGAGAGAGAAAGTTTCTTCTTTGAGAATGACTGAATGAGACCCTTTTGGCTTTTGGTGGTTTGTATAATTCGGTTCTATCAATGTTAAATGATTTTTTTTTTTTTTTTTTTTTTTTTTTTTTTTTTTTTGTGTTTATCCAAAAATAACAATTGGATCAAAATTTAATTGCGATCTATCACAAATTCAATTACGATTTTAAAGTCCTATCAATTTTGGAGGACACAAAAGAAACACAAGGAAAACATGTAGTAAAAGCAGAACAAAGAGAAATTCTAAAATCTAATAAAAACTCTACATTTTGTCCATAAAAGTCCACATGGTAAGATGTCACATCATTATTTTTTTTTTTTTGAGGGAAAAAGACAAAACAAAAACAAGATAATGTGGCATGTTGCCTCTAGCATATCTCCCGAACGAATGTTATCTAGTATTTGTATTTAAAAAAAAATATGAATTTCTATTGGTTTAGATATTACTTTTGACAAGAGAAAATGAGATATAGAATTTTGAGGCCTAAGACAACAAATTTAGGTAGGGCCTTTTTTATATTTAAATATTTAATTAAATGATTTTAATTTAAAAATTCTTCTTGCTTTTTCTCTTAATTTTTTTTTTTTTTTTTCAAATGATTTGTAAAATTCATCTATGTTATGAGACATTTAATTTCAACAGATTACAGATATTATATTTTGTGCTGAAATATACATAATTTTTTTTTAGTGGAATGTAATTTGAGCAAAATTAAATTTCTTTATACTAAAAATTATTTTAATAAATAACCTTAGTCAATATGCTTGCTTATTTTAAGTTTCAGTGAAATTATGAGTTTAGCAATTTTTTTTAGAGTACAATTACAGTCACTTTCCATTTTTTTTTTCTTTTCTTATCCTTTATTAAAAGCCTTTAATATCTTGGAACTTAATTTTTTTGCATTGACTGTATTGATGTATTAGTATTATTATTACAATTTTTTTTTTTGATTTATTTTTTTTCAATTATAGTTTATGGTAATCGGGTTGGGTTGTGTCGGGTTGTGTCTACCCGATTAGACCCGATTATTTTAAATGGGTAAAACGGGTCGTATCGGGTTACCCGGCTATTTTCGTGTCATAATCGTGTCAGACCCGATTACCCGTTTAGCTAAACGGATCGTGTCTGGGTATAGGCTAATCGTGTAACGGGTACTCACGGGTCGTAATCGGGTCATGTCAGGTACCCATTTTACCACCCCTGGGAGTAGCCATCCGGGCCCAGCGCTTTTTGGGGAGACATTTGATCAAGGGAAGCCGAGATTTCCTCCCTTGTGAAGTTGCACAACAACTAGTCGTTCAGCTCATTGGTAACCCGACACCTCAGCCCTCTCAAACATCTATCAGGTTCGGCTAGACCATCCGAAGTGAATAGCATATTGTAATAACCTACGAAAGCCTTCTCAATGCCTTCGTGGGTCTCCCAAAATTGCCCATGCTCATCTTTGATGCTATCTAGTTAATTTTTTTGACGCCCTTTGTTTGCACTTGCGTAAAAAAATTTAGTATTTCGGTCCCCCTCCTTAAATGTCTCTTTGGATCGTTGCTTCCATTTTATTTCCTCCTTCTCCATAATGGTATTCAACTCTTTTTGGAGCTTCAAGATTTTAGGCCTATCAGGTTCCCCTTCCGAGCCTTTTCTAGCATTTTAGTCTTTTTCTTTAGTTCCCTTTCTACTGAACCAACTTCCTTTCTCTGCCACCTGAGCAAACCGTGACTGCAACAATTTAGTTTGCTCTTTGTATTGCGCTATTTGTCTTTGTGTTGAAACTTTCTCCTCCACACATGGTTAATCACTGCTTTACACCCCTCTCCTTAGCCCACTGAATTTCATAGTTGAATTGTTTTCGACTTCTACCTCTATAGCCACCATCCTGCAATTTTATTAGAATCGGGGCATGATTGGAGCTAATAGTAGCCTCTGTGTAAATGCACACTACCGAGTATAATTCGCACCATTTCATGTTCGCTACAGCCCTATCCAACCACTCTTGAATAGCTTGTTCTCCTTCTTTTCCGTTGTGCCATGTAAAATTCAGCCCTCTCAAACCCAAATATGACAGTGCACATGTGGATAAAGTGGACTTGAAAGCTTTCATCTGTCCCCTAGCCCGTACATTACCACCCCTTTTTTTTTCAGACCCATCAATAATCTCGTTAAAATCCCTACACAAAACCATGGCAATGGTTCCAAAACAGCAAGATGGTGTAACAATCCCCATGCTTCATGTTGTTTATGTGATTCTGGGTGTCTGTAGAAGCATGTAAATCGACATTGAATTCTCCCACCCAAGGAAATCACGGTGGCATTAATATGCCTTCGACTGAATTTTTTTATCTGCAGTTCCACTTCTTCCTTCCAAAGTAATGCTACCCACCACTACATCTCACACAATCTACAACAAACATGTTCCAGAACCCCAGCTTATTCCTTATTCTCTCCATCTTTTGTTGCCGTAATTTGGTTTCTATGAGGAAAACCAAATTGGGTTGCTTAACTTTGCTTATCTGGCAAAGCTCTCTAACTATGCAAGGGTTCCTAAGCCTTTGGCAGTTCCAATTAAGGATGATCATTGTGGTCGGCGGGGCTGTTTTCCAGTACCCGCCATCCCCGAACCATTGTTACTGGCCTTAAAACTTACCCCAGTCTCCATAGCTCCTCTTTCGTGCTTGTAACGAAGTTGTCACTATAATAGAACTTTCATGTCCAACTCGTCCCTTCCACTTCCAAGTGATTATTGGTTGTGACTCACCACTAGTGGCCATAATTGGTGTTGTACAAATTTAATTGTACTCGCAAGTGCACGAGTTGCGTGCAGTAAAGTGTGTGCAAGTGCGAGGTCGATCCACAGGGATTTGTATTATGTAAATCAATTTCTATTTAAATTAACTCTATTTTAACCTAGTTCCAAAATTCGTGATTTTTGTCGTGCAAAATAAAACATAAACTAAAGAAAATAATGAAATGAAATGGTAGAAAACACTAAGGTTTAAGAATTCACTTCGCCAAATCTTAACTCTATATTCTCGTATTTGTTCCTACAATTGACAAACTATTATGCTCAAACTGTTGTTCGATGTTTTACAAATGTCTAGTTTAAATCATTCAATGAATCCACCAATTTTTACAAATCACAACAAATATCCGATTTGAAATTAAATCATCTTATGTATCCGTTTGGTTAACGAATCACAACGGATATACGATTTCAATCGAATGATTTGATGTATCCGAAGGATGAAACACATCAAATATCAAACTCCAACACATATTAATTCATCACATTCAATTAAAAGATATGGATCAACCAATTGAATGGAAATCTACAACATTTTTATTCAAAGTTAGAATTTTATGAACAAAATACGAGAATATATGAGTTTATCAATGACGAAGCTTCATCTTCAACCTTAGTTGAAAGATTTAGCCTCTCATGATAACAAAAACACTCCGCAATTGAATTGACATCGTGAGAAAAATAGAACTTACAATGGAAAACGGAGCCAAAGCTTCAGCATGACAATACGTCATATTTTTGCTTAAAATGGTGCCTCCCAATGTGTGGTTACAAGAGAAAAAGTTGTATAAATAATAAAAAAACTAGGGTTCTGTGCTGCCAAGTCAGCGTGAGTGTGCTTGATCGCACCCACGGTGCACTCGAGCGCACTCGGCTTTTCAAGGCTCCTGCAGCACAGCACTTAAGCAATGCATGCTAGGGTTGACGTGGTCGTGCGCTCGAGCGTGCCGTGCATGGGCTCGAGCGTAGGTGAGCTCGATCGTCTCTCTATGCACTCGATCACACTTCTAGGGATCTTCAATTCTTTTGCTTATTTCCACCCTCAAACCGCAGTTTTCTCTTAATGACCTACAACACACCAAAACTAACAAAAAAAAATCAGAAATTAACACAGCTAAGAGTTTAACAAACATAAGTTAAGGGGTCCGAATATACAATATTTGGCACTTATCAATTGGTTTGCTTGAACTCAGTCCAGCAGAAAGCTCCGGCCAACAACAAGCTAAATACCCTCTACGTGACCCCCTGATGACATGGTGTCACGTATTTGGTTTTTTTTTTTTTTTTTTTTTCCACATGTAGGGTTTGCCTTTCCTCCCTACCATTTAAAACTTTCCTTACTGAGTATTCAGCCGAAGGAATTCCCTCTTGCCGCATCCCTCCATATGCCCCATAACTTCCTTATTTAATATTGGAGCCCTTTTTTATGAGAATTTCTAGCTACCAATTGACTGAAAGGATCCTCCTCATCAACACTCTCCTTTTCCATAAAACTCTCATTACGGAAAGAGCCTTCTTGACGAGGCGGTTTTGCTCCTGGAAATCCTCCCCCAAATGCGGGATCCTCGCTCTTACTGTTCCTCACCATAATGTTTGCCCCATCCGAAAAAGGAAAAGAAAATTTCCTTTTATTAGAAATAGCGTTGTACGGGCCTCCCTAGGCAAGCCTTCCACGGCTGCCGGACTCCTCCCTGTTGTGGCTTTGATTATCTCTCAATTTGTCTCCCCCATGAACGTTTTGTGGAAAACTTTCTGAATCAGAAGAGGTAAAATCGTATCTACCTTCGTATCTTCCCTAGCTCTGTCATGACGATGGTTTAGGGATAGGGCTCTCAACCATGGCCCAAATGGATTAGCATCCTCATGGGTCCTCGAGCCATTCCGCTTTAGACATCCAGTTTTACCATGGCATATACTCCCACATTGAAAACAACACTTGGGGAGTCGTTCGTATTAGAAAGCAATCCAAACTAACTTCCCATTCAACTTCAGCATTCACCCACGAGAGAGGGGCTTATTCAGGTTGAATTTTATCCTCACCCGTAAATACTCCCCCCATCCTACTCCCTCTTCATCCGTATCGACTTCCTCCACCGCCCCCATTGATGCTCCAATATGGAACCCTACTTCCGTTCCCATGCAGGCAAGAGGTAGGTTAAACATACGAACCCAAAAGGTTGCTTTTTCAAACTCAATTTCCTTCGGTGGTGTTAGCCCATCAAAATCCTCCACCGAAAAGAGACTCCCTTCAAAAACCCATGGTCTTCCCTCTTGCACCCGCAATTTATCCCACGAGTGTTCAAATTCCACCAAGAACAGGTTCTCACCCAAGACTTTGAAAGACAAAGTGCCGGAAGGTTTCCAGCCTTGGATTAGGGTTGATTTGATAATCTCTTTACTCACCATTCGATCAGCCACCAGTTTGCCTACTAAACATGATTGTCCTCTGTTCACAATCTCCACCAAAGTCTGATCTTTGATCTCCACCTCCCTGCTTTCTTCCTCCGTCAAAGAAAAGTTTCCCCACATCTTTGTTAGATCATCTGCCATAGTTCTCAATGAAGTTCACAGCCACTAGTATCTTGAAATCCTTCCCTCCACAGCCTATGAGAGACTTGAAGAACGTTTACCTTCTCTACTAGAGTTTAGAGCCTAGAGAGAAAAAAATGTGTTTATATATCGACTACAAATACTACAAATTCTAGAATGATTAAAATCATAGGTATCTAACTAGGGCTGGGCAGATTAACCGGTTACCGATTACCGGCCACCTACCGGTTTCGACCGAACCGATATAAACCGTAACCGATATGCCGATATCCTTATCGGTTAAAAAATGTATACCGGAATTCTTACCGGTCCGGTCCGGTTCGGTTAAGGGATGCTTATCGGTTAACCGGTTTAACCGATAAGAACCGATTATCTAAAGTCCCAAAATGGAACCATTTTAGAGAGGTTATATAAACCTCTCTAACTCTACAATAGTCAAACCCTAAGCCCCACTAAAAGTCTAAAATCATGCCTCTCTGCTCTCTTAGTCTCTCGCCTAAGCTCTCTCACTGTCGCCCTGTCGTCCATCTGCTGCCGCCAGCGCCAACTGCTCAGGTGCGGCCGCCCCCAAGTCCCAACTGCTCTCAGCCTCACACAGTCATAGAGTCTCGTCTCTCTCGAGTCTCGGTCTCGAATCTCTCGATCTATCCCTTCTCTGATCTTTCGCAAGTCGCAGACTCGCAAATCGCAAGTTCGCAACACTGCCAACACGCCAACACTCTCGGCTCTCTCAGATTCTCGATGCTACGATGACACACAGGTAAAGAAGCTTTGACCCTCACTCCCTTTTATTTTTTTTTTCTTGAATTTTCTTGAATTCTTTTTTATTTTTTTTTTCTTTTGTTAAATTTGTTGTTTACTTGTTTTCTTATCTTTCCTGGCCGATTATATTTTTTCTCTTGAATTCTTGTTGTTTTCTTATCTGGCCTGGCCGATTAGTTGACTTAGCAGACCTAGTGGTGATTTTAAATCTAGGAACCTAATATATGGGTACCATTTAGTTGATGCATATCATATATAGCCAAAAAAAAAAATGGAAGAAGATTCCTACTTAAGGACTAAAACAAATTTAGGCGTTTACTTTAACTAGAATATCTACATAAGGATGGGTCAATTTTTTACCTTTATATGGATTTGTGGCACCTCTAAGCTACTATATATTAATATATGTATATATGAAGTTTGTTTTATTTGATTGTGTCGAGTTAAAAAAGACCTTTAATTGACACTATATTCCAGTAGCTTAAAGGAATTAATTGAATAAAGTTTGAGGTTGGGGTTTTAAGTATGCATGAATTATGGGATTTTCAGTCTAGTTGAAGGTTGTTCAAATTGTTTGTTCTATTATGAAATTGAGGTCATAATACCTATGATTGAATGTTTGGTAGAGATAGAATGTTGCAGGTTGTCCAGTTGTAGTTTTAGTTTTAGTCATAGCCCATAGGTCAGACATTGTCACATTAGCTAATTAAAATCAACCATTGCTTTTTTACTTCAGAAGTTTGTATGGCTGCGCCTCGACCTCCAACATCAGCTACTTCTTCTTGTCCCACAGGCATAGATGATGAAGAAACCTTTGACTTTGATGAAGGCTTTGATGAAGAGACCTTTGATGATATTGATGAATCTGATGAGTTGGATACCCAAGGGATTAGATGTGCTAGTTCTAGGAGTTCTAGGGGAGCATCTCATGGTCGTACTCGTGGTCGAAGACCCCTAATCCCTTGCAAAAAAAGATTAAGAACAAAAAGATCTTCAGTATGGGACCATTTTACTAAAGATGTAAATAATTTTGAAGAGGCTCTTATTGCAAGTTGTAACTATTATGGGGTTCAGTATAAATGTCATGGGACAAAAAATGGCACCTCTAGCATGTTGTACCATTTCAGAAAATGCCAAAAGTATAAGAGCTTAAAAGCAAAAACAGATAGCTCTCAGTCTAAGTTCACCTTTATGGCCGGGCAAAGTCATAGTGATGTAGTGTTGGTAATAACCTAATTGTTGGGAAGTATTCTGAAAAACTTATTAGGGAGAAACTTTGTGAAATGATCATTGTTAATGAATTTCCCTTTTCAATTATGGAGAAGATGGGTGTTAAGAAAATGTTTAGGGTTCTTGAGCCTCGTTTTGAGCTTCCTTCTCGCTATACAGTGATGAATGATTGTGTTGAGTTGTTTATGACCAAAAAAGAAATAATCAAAAAGAAGTTGTTGATGGTTGGTCAAAGGGTTTGTTTGACAACTGACAGTTGGACTTCAATTTAGAATATGAATTACATGGTTGTAACGGGACATTTCATTGACTCTACTTGGAAACATCACAAAAGAATATTGACATTTCGCCAAGTGTCGGATCACAAGGCAATAACGATTACTAAGAAAATAGAGCAATGTTTGGTGGAATGGGGGATTACCCGTGTGTTGGCGACAACACTTGACAATGCAAGTGCTAATGATAAAGCAATTAGTGAGTTTAGTAAAAGAAATATGTCTAATGATGATGCTATTTGTTGCCATGAGTTTGTTCATGTGAGGTGTTGTGCCCATGTTCTAAATTTAATTGTGAAGGAGTGTATGAAGGGTGCACATGATTCAATTGAAAGGGTCCGAAATATGGTGAAATATATGAAGGGATCCCCCCAAAGATTAGCCCTCTTTAAGTCGTGTGTAGAAAGGAAGAATCTTGGGTGTCGGTCTTCCTTGACTCTTGATGTTTCCACTAGATGGAACTCTACTTATACCATGTTGGATGTAACGCCCCGATATTTGAACTAGCAAATATCAAACTCGTGACGCTGCAACTTTAGAAAATACAATCTTACAGCGGAGTATGTATATTTTTTTCTTTTTCTATAACCTAGGAGTAACTTACACAACACCATTGAACTGACTGAAATACCTCGAGGTGATATAAAATAGAAACATGGTTTTCATTACAACATATCTACACACTACGTGTACCAAATATATGCCACAGACAGCACCTAAATTACTATTGTAATATTTATTAAGTTCACACACATCATCATACGTAATAAAAGTGATTAACATAAATGAGTCTTGCTCCATAGAGTAAGCATCAATCCTGCAGTAAATGGTCTATCAACCATCAAAACCAGTAAAAGGACCATCGTCCTCACTTTCTATTCCTGCATCAAGATCTATGTAAAGATGACGTTATCATATTTACATAGGCAAACAAGTGAGTAATCTATTTTCCTAGAGATAAAGACTAAAAAGACTAGTTTGAACAAGTAAGATTAAATACTAAAATATAAAATAATGAGTGAGTTGTGAATGCAGCGTAATGACAGATTAGTTTGTGTTTCATGATAATCTTTCTTCAGACCTCTTGTCATGAGCTCTCAGCCCACTTACGTCCGTTATGTCCCTCACACTTTAGAGGTTTACCTGTTTGGTGCTGGCAACTACACCGCCCCAGCTTAGTTATATATTAGGCATGTTGGACGGTTATATACCCCCATCCACTGAGATACCGACAGTTTCTCGCGGCAATCCACCCAGCTTGTTCTTAAGGTGGCTATCTTATCAGCCCATTTTATTAGACACATTATGCAACAGTTGTATTGCAAAATTATATTAATAAGACAAAATAAGAATTCCTATAACAATAAAACAAAGCTAGTACTCATTAAGTATATCCATACTTACTCTCCTTAGTGTAGTATTCTGCTCCACTTCTGCATATAATACATACATACAAACAATACTTAGTTCATTATCCAATAATATCATTGTTTAAAGACCCTCATCTTTTTATATTTATTTATTATCCGTCACTTCATCTTTACTTACTTATTTTATTATATTAATCTAAGATAGCCACTTATAACTAGCTTGATGCCTGAATTCATTTTTGGTGACGAGGCTAATGGCCAGTATCACTAAATACAAATTAGTATTATAAATAATATATATAAAGCATGACTCATATTTCGGAGATGAGACCAATGTCCGTACCTACCAAAGTATGAATCAAAATTTAAATGACAATAAAAGAAATGACTGAATGTAAATACTGAATTCATATTTCGGGGATGAGACCAATGGTTCGTACCGCAAAAAATATGAACTAAAATTTAAATGACAATAAAAGAAATGACTAAATGTAAATACTAAATTCATATTCCCGGGATGACCGCCAAAAATATGAATTAAAATTTAAATGACACTAAAAGAAATCACTAAATGTAAATACTGAATTCATATTCTGGGGATGACCGCCAAAAATATGAATTAAAATTTAAATGACAATAAAAGAAGTGACTGAATGTAAAAGCTATAAAGTAAATAATATATAGATAATATCGTAAGCCCTTAATTGATTTTGTCCACTAACTCATTATTATTAATTCACTTGTATCTATTACTTTATTTTACATTATACGCTTATTGGGTCTTTAAACAGCTAAATGAGAACAAGTGATACAAGCAATAAATTATGATATCTATACAAGAAACACTTACGCAATAATCCTTAGAAGTAAAACTCCACCAAATCTTCTCTAGGTAGCTAGTTTAGAAAAAACATTTGAAAACTACAAAAAAGATCTAGGCTATGTGGTATTTGACTAGAACTAAGAAATAAAATAAAAGGAGGAGCAAACAATTTTACTTGTTCTAAGATTGTAAAAACTCAAGTGAAAGTGACTTTAGCTTTAGGCTCTATTTATAAGAGAATGAATGGTTAGGATTTATTTTTACACATTTGATCTAAGGGTTGAGATGTACTTAACCAAAAGAATGAACCTAGTCCATATTTCATGCTCTATACCAATTAGAATTTTCGTCCAAAATGAGGGCAGTGTATCCCGATCCATTTTTCAATGTCCAAACCTACTCCGATTGACATGAAATTTTGAGAGTAGATAGAGGACTCCAAGACAAACATTTTATATTTTTAGTTCGACTTCATCCGAGTTCGTTTGTGTCTATTTTTGGTCTGTACACATTTTCCGATTTAACTTAGGCTTTAATTATTTGCATTCCCACTTGGCCACTTACCTTATTAAATTATTATAATCATGATATTTACTATAACCCTTATTACTAGAAGCTTTAAGCTTTCAACAAAAGTGGCTAGCCTTGGTATCTTTCTTTAGCAATTTTAATCTCATTTAGACAGTATGAAAATTAAGACACTGCTTTTTAGGCTAAAAACTGAAAAGTTTCAAATTAATTTATGACTTCGCTAAACACCAATATAAATAATTTATTCACTAGATTGGGTTTAATTATAATCATATTAGTGAAACAAAATTTTAGAATTGAAGTGATATACAAAAGATGTCAAAAATCAATGTAATATACCTTTAACATTAAATAGTTATTTAATATCATTAATCCACATATCATTGTTCTAATTTATCGATTATTCTTTTAATCTATTTATTTAAATAAGAGTTTTAAAATCAAGGTCGTTACATTCTACTCACCTTATTGGAATTTCGTCCCCGAAATTAAGGCATTCAAATTATCACATAACCTCAATATGAGTGACTCGGATTTTATTGTAACGTCTAATCCTCAGTCATATCTTACACTTAATCCTTAACCTTTTATCGTATAGTAATATTCTAAGAAAAGGGTGTAAGAAAATAATGTTCCTCAATTTTCTATTCATATACTCTATAGCTCCGACGTACTACTTCTTAAGTTTCAATGTTTTCACTTAGGTACTACACTTTTATACAGTACCATGATTTATCTACCAACTCAAAACATCGACCGGAGCATTTAATAATATCACTTCTATCCCTAAGGTATCCTTCAACTTTTGTAGTTTTGAACAATACCCATATAACCAATCATAAAATACCATCTACCACGTATATATATATATATATCCGGTTAGAATAAATGTGGGTATTTGTCCTGCATTTCTCTCGTTCTAGTTTCTAAGAACCTTCTTCTACGTAGTTATTACGCTAGAGAACTTTAACTAGGGCAATGGTTTTCGTTCTGAGTTTCTATTCCTTTTGATCCAGAATTTGTACCGGTAGTTCCTCATACCTTAAATTTGCTCGAATCTTTGCTAGCTCAGGTGGTAACTCAACTCGGTATGCCACTGGACCTACAATTTCGGTTATCATGAAGGGGCCAACATACCTTGGACTTAACTTTCCCTTTTTACCAAAACGCAGTACGCCTTTCATTGGTGATACTTTCAGGAATACTTGATCACCAACTTCAAAATTCACTAGGCGACGTCCTTTGTCAGCATAACTCTTTTGACGGCTTTGAGCTATTTGCATGCTTTTCCCAAATCAATATGACCTTGTCCTTAGTGTCTTGGATTATCTTCGGTCCCACCAATTGCCTTTCACCAACTTCATTCCAATAAAGTGGCGACTTGCATTTGCGTCCATAGAGTACTTCGTATGGTGCCATACCAATAGTTGCCTGGAAACTTTTGTTATAAGCAAACTCGGCAAAAGGTAAATATTGGATCCACTTAGTACTTTCCTTGACGAATCCAACTACCCTGCACTCTATTTTGGATAGACCAATTCTAATCCTACACTTGAGTATTCATCAAGCTCACAATTTGTGCTATGTGCAATTTTATCATATCATTAATTATAGGTAATACTATATTCATTTTTCTTACCTCAATTAATCACCATCTAATACTTCATAGCATTTTCTCAATCTCTTTATGATGAGCTAAGCATCATTATTTCCCTTTATGGAAATGATGCATCATGACTTAATCACCCTTTTGTCATAAATTAAGTATATATTCCCAAAATTTCGCTTTATCCTTTTATTATTGAAACTCATTTTCCAAGGAGGAAACCTTATTCACAACCTAAAGACTCAACTTCTGTAATCATTCCTAATGATACCTTCGGTATATTATGGAAATCCTATCTCAAAATATTTTTCAGAAAAATTTATCCTTTAAACAGCTTCAATGGCATACCTTTGAAGTGTTCATATTATTATGAAAGACAACCTTCATACCTTTATAAAAATTATCTATTCCTTTTTAAATCGCATTCACTATTTTTTTCTTATCAAGTCCTAACAACATCAATTTCAAACAATTATTCGATCGCTAGTTCATACCTCAAAATGTCGTAGCCTTGTTCTCGAGCTCACTACGTTTCTTCAATTTTATTTAATCAGCCTTGTCAAAGTGGCTATAAGACAATAATATTTTTTAAACATCTCTATCTCTTAATATTCATGATCATGTATCACTAATATGATTATCATTTTCCTCAAAATATAGCTAGATATCAATCCTTATATGGTACCATGATTAGTTCTTTGCTTAGGTACAACTGCTATAATTCTTCAAAGATAACAAAACAATCATATACTTATTTTAATTCTACATTGACTATGCTTATACTCATCCCTCAATGATGATAGTAATTCATTTATCTTTTCTCGTCCTGTTGTTTGTACCGACCAATCTTGCCCTAATGGTCGTGTACTTATATGACAAATCTTAGTGTATAATGCAGAAACGAATGAATGTGTAGCTCTAGAATCAAAGAGAGTACACGCAAGAGTACCAAATAGAGAAATGGTACCTGTCATTATATCATTGTTTGCTTCATCATTCTCATCGTCATCTATGGGGGTCAACGTATATACTCTTGCTTGAGCATGCCTTCTTTGTTGAAAGTCATTCCTTTGTGCTCCAGCTTCCCCCGTGGTATTCATTGGGCAATCCTTCTTAAAATGCCCCTTTTGACCACATCGAAAACAGCTGGTACTTTCACTCCTGCAATCTCCAAAATGCATTCTTCCACATTTGGGACAAGCAACCTTCTGACTTCTTACTGGAGGAGAAACATTCTGGTGATCCGCTGGTTCGGAGCCAGTCCCTACGACAAATCGTTTAGAGGGATAGGATGCTTGAGGCATTGACCGTTTCCTATGTTCACCCTTTCAACAAGGGATGCTATGTTTACTAATCGAGCATAGTTTTTGATCTCATGGCAGACAACTCTTTCCTTGATGCGAAAGTTAAGGCCATTTTCAAAACGTTCTGTCTTTGATACTTTGTCAGGACTAAGAGTAATACCAAACTTGGCTAACTCAGTGAATTTAATTGAGTATTGTTCCACTGACATAGTACCCTGCACCAAGTTCTAAAATTCAATAGCTCTTAACTGCTTTTGAGACCTTGGGAAATATTGCCTGTTGAATTCCTCAACAAACCTTTCCCACGTGATAACAACACCAGGTCCTATCAGCTCTTCCTGGGACTTCCACCATTTAAGGGCTTCACCAGTTAGCCTTAATACGATGTATGTCAACTTTTCCTCGTTTGTACACTTGAGTGTGTCGTCCAGCAATTGGATATCAGAAATCCAAGCTTTAGCTACTGTATGTCCTTGAGTCCCATTGAAAGTAGGAAACTGCTGATCAATAAAGTCACGCATCGAGCAACCGATACGCTCGACTGGTGCAACAGGTTGAGACATCCGTGAAATTGCTTCTGTGAATTGCCTAGTAATATCTCCCATAAAGTGGGCTAATGTTGGGTGTACACCATCATCGAATGCAGGAGGTGGAGGTGGTATTTCATCGTTTTCATTATAGGAGTGAGGTGCTTCGCCTTCTTCAACGATAGGGAGATCATGTCTTCATACCATAATTCTGTACAAATTAATTAACGACTTATCTATATCAAAGCAAACAACAAAATCACTCAAACATGTAAATAACATAGTTGGGCTTCTATCGCTAATACTTTATTCTCAAACAAAAGTTTTTAATAAAAAGTTATAAGTATTTTATTTAGTGAAGCTCTTGTGTTGTATACCCTAGTTCTAGTGTGATACTAACTTTCCCATAGAGCAAACCACTCTGATACCATAATGTAACGTCCCGATATTTGAACTAGCAAATATCGAAGTCGTGACGCTGCAACTTTAGAAAATACAATCTTACAGCGGAGTATGTATATTTTTTTTTCTTTTTCTATACCTAGGAGTAACTTACACAACACCATTGAGCTGACTGAAATACCTCGAGGTGATATAAAATAGAAACATGGTTTTCATTACAACATATGTACACACTAGGTGTACCAAATATATGCCACAGACGGCACCTAAATTACTATTGTAATATTTATTAAGTTCACACACATCATCATACGTAATAAAAACGATTAACATAAATGAGTCTTACTCCATAGAGTAAGCATCAATCCTGCAGTAAATGGTCTATCAACCATCAAAACCAGTAAAAGGACCATCGTCCTCACTTTCTATTCCTGCATCAAAATCTATGTAAAGATGACATTATCATATTTACATAGGCAAACAAGTGAGTAATCTATTTTCCTATAGATAAAGACTAAAAAGACTAGTTTGAACAAGTAAGATTAAATACTAAAATATAAAATAATGAATGAGTTGTGAATGCAGCGTAATGACAGATTAGTTTGTGTTTTATGATAATCTTTCTTCAGACCTCTTGTCATGAGCTCTCAGTCCACTTACGTCTGTTATGTCCCTCACACTTTAGAGGTTTACCTGTTTGGTGCTGGCAACTACACCGCCCCAGCTTAGTTATATATTAGGTCTGTTGGATGGTTATATGTCCCCATCCACTGAGATACTGACAGTTCCTCGCGGCAATCCACCCAGCTTGTTCTTAAGGTGGCTATCTTATCAGTCCATTTTATTAGACACATTATGCAACAGTTGTATTGCAAAATTATATTAATAAGACAAAATAAGAATTTCTATAACAATAAAACAAAGCTAGTATTCAGTAAGTATATCCATACTTACTCTCCTTAGTGTAGTATTCTGCTCCACTTCTGCATATAATACATACATACAAACAATACTTAGTTCATTCTCCAATAATATCATTGTTTAAAGACCCTCATCTTTTTATATTTATTTATTATCCGTCACTTCATCGTTACTTAACTCATTTTATTATATTAATCTAAAATAGTCACTTATAACTAGCTTTATACCTGAATTCATTTTTGGTGATGAGGCTAATGGCCAAAATCACTAAATACAAATTAGTATTATATATATATATATATATATATATATATATATATATAAAAAGCATGACTCTTATTTCGGAGATGAGACCAATGGTCTGTACTTACCAAAGTATGAATCAAAATTTAAATGACAATAAAAGAAATGACTGAATGTAAATACTGAATTCATATTTCGGGGATGAGACCAATAGTCCGTACCGCCAAAAATATGAACTAAAATTTAAATGACAATAAAAGAAATGACTAAATGTAAATACTGAATTCATATTCCGGGGATGACCGCAAAAAATATGAATTAAAATTTAAATGACAGTAAAAGAAATGACTGAATGTAAATACTGAATTCATATTCCGGGGATGATCGCGAAAAATATGAATTAAAATTTAAATGACAGTAAACGAAATGACTGAATGTAAATACTGAATTCATATTCCGGGAATGACTGCCAAAAATATGAATTAAAATTTAAATAACAATAAAAGAAATGACTGAATGTAAAAGCTGTAAAGTAAATAATATATAGATAATATCATAAGCCCTCAACTAATTGATTTTGTCCACTAACTCATTATTTTTAATTCACTTGTATCTATTATTTTATTTTACATTATACGCTTATTGTGTCTTTAAACAACTAAATGAGAATAAGTGATACAAGCAATAAATCATGATATTTATACAAGAAGCACTTACCCAATAATTCTTAGAAGTAAAACTCCACCAAATCTTCTCTAGGTAGCTAGTTTAGAAAAAACACTTGAACACTACAAGAAATATCTAGGCTATATGGTATTTGACTAGAACTAAGAAATAAAATGAAAGGAGGAGCAAACAATTTTACTTGTTCTAAGATTGTAAAAACTCAAGTGAAAGTGACTTTAGCTTTAGGCTCTATTTATAAGAGAATGAATGGTTAGGATTTATTTTTACACATTTGATCTAAGGGTTGAGATGTATTTAACCAAAAGAATGAACCTAGTCTATATTTCATGCTCTATACCAATTAGAATTTTCGTCCAAAATGAGGGCAGTGTATCCCGATCCATTTTTCAATGTCCAAACCTACTCTGATTGACATGAAATTTTGAGAGTAGATAGAGGACTCCAAGACAAACATTTTATATTTTTGGTTTGACTTCACCCGAGTTCGTTTGTGTCTATTTTTTGCCTGTACAAATTTTCAGATTCAACTTAGGCTTTAATTATTTGCATTCCCATCCCACTTGGCCACTTGCCTTATTAAATTATTATAATCATGATATTTACTATAACCCTTATTACTAGAAGCTTTAAGCTTTCAACAAAGGTGGCTAGCCTTGATATCTTTCTTTAGCAGTTTTAATCTCATTTAGACAGTATGAAAATTAAGACACTACTTTTTAGGCTAAAAACTAAAAAGCTTAAAATTAATTTCTGACTTCACTAAACACCAATATAAATAATTTATTCACTAGATTGGGTTTAATTATAAACATATTAGTGAAGCTAAATTTTAGAATTGAAGTGATATATAAAAGATGTCAAAAATCAATGTAATATACCTTTAACATTAAATAGTTATTTAATATCATTAATCCACATATCATTGTTCTAATTTATCGATTATTCTTTTAATCTATTTATTTAAATAAGAGTTTTAAAATCTAGGTCGTTAAATTGGAGGCCGCACAAAAGTATGAAAGGGCATTTAATCTTATGTTAGATGAAGATTCAAATTTTGTGCATTATTTGAATGATGATAGTGGAGGGAGGGATGTACTGGGGGCTCCAAATGAAGATGATTGGAATAAGGTTCGACACATTGTTAAATTCTTGCGTGTGTTTTATGACTAAACAATTTAGATGTCGGGTTCCTTGTACTCAACTTCTAACTTGGTTTTTGGTATTCTTCAAAATGTTTATCATTGTTTGGATGAGTATTGTGAAAGTAATGATTATTCATTGAGTAACATGGCAATGCAAATGAAAGAGAAATATGATAAGTATTGGGGAAATTTTTTCGCTATTAACCCTTTGTTGTTTATTGCTTTGGTGCTTGATCCACGTTACAAGATATCCGTCTTAGAATTTTGGTTCCAGACGAATGTGGGTCTAGAAAAAGCAAAAGAAATTGTTGACAAATTAAAGGATGTCTTGGCCCGGTTATATGAGCAATATGCTAAGAATGAAAGTGGGGCTAGGTTTGGAAATGAAGAGCGTGGTTGCACAAGTTCTGAAGGTGTGGGTGTGGGTACTAATAAGAAAGATGCTTTAACTATTTACCATTTATTTCGGGCGTCCAAAAATGTGATGATGTGTCGGACAGAGATAGAGCAATATTATACAGAAGAGGTGGAGACACCTAGTGACAACTTTGATATTTTAATATGGTGGAGGGTAAATAAGGTAAAGTTTCCAGTTCTCGCCGAGGTAGCACGGGATGTCCTAGCAATTCCACTTACTTCTGTTGCTTCTACGTCGGCGTTTAGCACCGAAGGTCGCATCATAGATCCTTTTCGGAGTTCTTTGACTCCGAAAACAGTGGAAGCCCTTATTTGTTGTCAAAATTGATTGAGATCTTCTCCCAATTTTCAGTATGTTGAGTCACTTTTGCTTGATATTGAAGATGAAGAAAGCTACAAGCTTGAGTCGGGTAATATTTGTTAATTTCAAATTTATTCATTATTCTAATTATTTGATTAAATTATTTTTACTAATCCTTTAAAAATTTCACTGTGGTAGAAATTATGTCTAATTCCCTCACATTTGACGCGAATTAAGGCTTAATGGATGAACTTTCCGGGGTAATGTTTTGTTTAAAATATTTGGTAAGTTTTTTGCATCTTATTTTTTTCTTATTTGATATTTATTTCTTACTCTTTAATGTTAATTACTAATAACGATTCACTTTATTTATGCTTTGATTTGTTGGATTATTGAAGGAAGTAGATTTAAGGAATTGAAGATAATCCATGTTTGAGGTGGCTCAAGGAAATTATTGTGTAACCGTGTTGATGTTGATGTTTATTCATATTGATCACTATCTTTATGTTTTCTCGCTTTTATATTTGTGTAATGGTGTTGCCCATGACTTATTTTCCTTTTGCTAGTGACTTTAATTAGTTAATACTTTGTTTATTATTCATCAATGAATTTTATTTTAATTTGGGTTTGGGTAGGTTTGATTTTTTTTTTTTAAGTGATGGCATTTTATGGGATTTCTTTGCCTTTGGTGAAAGAATTTTTCATTAACTAGTTTTGCTAGTCTAATTAGCATTCATTATGTTAATTAGTCCATTTGCTTTGGAAAAATGTATTTGATAATATATATATATAAAAAAAAAAGTTGAAGTGGATCAATATAAAAAAGTTTCAATTTTTAGCCCCAAAAAACAAATATTTGGGTCCCAACAAAAAGTATTTGGGCCCTAAAACAACTCATTTTTAATAAGTTATTTTAGCCCAATAAAAAGTATTTGGGCTCTTAAAAGTTTAAAAAAACTCATTTTTGGTCCAACAAAATAAATCAATATAAAGCTCTCGGTTAAATCGGTTAACCGGTTTAACCGAACCGTTTAACCATGTACCGTTTTAATTGAAATTATCGATTAAAATTCTTATTGGTTCGGTATCGGTTAATAAACCGTTTAACCGAAAATTATCAGTTAATAACTGATAAGGTCCAAAACCGGACCATTTTGACCCATACCCAGGCCTATATCTAACACTGGTTTGTTTTATTAATTTTTTAATTTTTTTTTTCCTTGTAAGTAGTAAAGTGAGGTTCTCCACTTCAAAAAAAAAATTAAAAAACATATAATTTTATTTAAAAAAAAAAAACAATTATGTTTCTAATAAAATGACATACATAATTTTAAAAAGGGTAAAGTCCGCTTAATCTCCTCAAACTATCATCTTAATGACAATTTACCCCCCAAACTATCAATTACGACAATTTACCTCACAAATTACCAAAATAATGATAATGTACGCCTAATGCTAGCAAAATGACACAATTATCCTTATAAAATTTTCAATAAAATAAAATTACCCTTAAAAATTTGAAAAAATATTAAATTTTTGTATTTTTGTTTTTATTTTAATAAGGGTAATTTTTTTTTTATTTTGTTGAAATTGGGAGTACATTATTATTGTTTTGGTAATTTATAAGATAAATTATCACAATTAATAATTTTGAGGTAATTTGAGGGATTAAGTGAAATTTAGCTTTTTAAAAAAACATATAATTTTGTTTTTGTACGTACATGTCTTATTCCATCTCAAACTCGGATTTGGAAGAATGGCCTTTTTGAAGAAAAAAAAAAGAAAAAAAAAAGCACTATATATATTTAACTTTCGGTGACGCTCTCCGCGGGCCACGGCCACCGTCTCAGTCACTCTCTCTTTACAGTTTTGCTCTCTCTCTCGCCAGATCGTCGAGGTTAATCTGTTGTCTTTTTGTTCTTTACTGGCTCTCTCTGCAACTTTGTGAGGATCTGGTGGGTGAAGTACCCATCTTTTTAATCAACAAAGAAATCGGAAAGATTCAAAGTTTTTGTGGGCTCAAAGTTTGTAGCCAGAGAGGAGGAGTTGATGATCATGAAGAAGAAACTGGAGGAAATACGGCCCGAGGGCTCCGTTAATTACATCCCCAAGTATTGTTTTGGATTTTCCGTGCCAGAGGTATCTATTGCTGATGTATTCCCATTGTGGCTGTTTTTTGTATCTTATATAGACAGATATTGATAATTTGAAACATGGGAAATTTGAATTCCAAGTCGCCATAGCTTTATAATTATAAAGTATGCAAATTTACTAAAATTTATGGAACAAATTCATGAAAGGTGAGACCTTTCAGCATAATCAATTCTTGTCGCCTACTGAAGTTTTTGACTCTGCTTACTGATTATCGTTGTTGTTATACTTGTTGGTCTCATTATGATTTTATTTTTGGTTTCTTAGAGCCTAATTGCTTCATCTTATAGCAATGTCTCATCTTATAGCTCTTTATTATCAGATTGACAAGATAATGTTGGACCGGTTGCCGAAACACCAAATTTCCAGACTCAAGTGGCCACAATTTCAGTCCAAGACGTTGCTTGGTGTAAGTTTAAGTTTTAGATATATTTCTATGTAATTCACATTGTATTAAATAAACGCCCTGAATTGTTCTTTTAGCTTTATTTACAACAAATGCCTACTGTTACTTTGGAATCTTGGTATGCACAAGAGTTAATTTTGTTTATGTTATTTTGTGTGCACATAGATTGACAGTGCCCAATGGCCGATCTGACTGGTAGATTGCCGGAGGACATTCTTTCTTCTATAATATCATTAATATCAGTGAGGGAAGCTGCCACTACTAGCATCCTTTCAAAAAGATGGAGATACCTTTGGACGACCTCTTCTAACCTTGACCTAGATCCCAAAAACATGCTTGGACTTTTTTTATGCTTGGACCATTTCAAAAGCCAGCATACTGAGTGGAAACAGAAGCAAAAGGGAAGATTTGTTAGATGGGCCAACCATATTCTGGAACTCTATGCCGGCAAAAAGATAGATTCCTTTAGGGTTGAGTATCCGTTGGGTAGTGGTCATGGTTGCGACGTTGATCGATGGATTCAGTTTGCAATTGGTATGCAAGTTCAAAGTCTTTCTATCAACCTGTTAGAACATTATTTGTCAGACTTGTCTCGTGAGCTCTATAAATTTCCATATTGGCTATTTGATCAAGCAGGGAGACAGTCAAAGATAAAACATTTGTCTTTGAAGTTCTGCAGCCTGAGTATTCCAGCAAATTTCAATGGCTTGAACTCCCTTTCATCCCTCTCGTTGACAAGGACAAGTTTAAGTCAAGAGAATGTGGATAACATTTTGAATGGTTGCCCATCTTTAGAATGGTTTAGTATGAGCGAATGCCGTTGTCCATTTCATTTGAAATTATCTAGTGGATGTCGGTTTCTCAGGCTGAGACACTTGAGGATATTTCGTTGCAATCCTTTAGAAAAAGTTGAAATTCATGATGCTTTAAGTATTGCATCAATTGAGTAAGACGCAATAATGTTTGGGCAGGTCTTGTTAAAGAACAGTGCACAACCTGTTAGAATATGTATGACTTTAGATCGTGGTGATCGTCTAAATTTGCAATACGATCCTAGAGGTCAAATTACATATATCCTTGGCACAGTTGCAAAAGAGTATCCTCTACTTGAGACTTTGTTAGTGATCGCTCCAATGGTCCAGGTATTGCCACTAACAAAAATTTTTAGTTGAACTTTTTGTCATCATTGAATATTATGTCTCTAGTTAAATGATTTCTTTCCATTGTCTTTCAGATTGATATAATACCTAAGCACTTAGCCACATTTACTAGACTCAAGCAGTTGAAGCTATTAGGTGTAAGATTTAGAAAAATCCTGCTGGACCTGACCTCTGCTTTTTTGGAGGCGGCTCCGTCATTGGTTGAACTTGAGATGGATGTAAGTTATCTTATATCACAAGCACATTTTTATTTGGTTGTTGAGCTGCACATGCCTTTTTGTTCCTTGGAACTTTGTACAAGAGGAATTTATTTATTTATTGCTTTTGATACCTTTTTAAACTAAGTTTTGTATGGTTGTTTTACCTTTTTTTAAGCCATAGCTCAATTTTATGTTTTCAAACAAAATATCATTTGGAGGAGTATTCATCAAAAATATTTTGGAGTCGTCTCACGACTTGGACAAATATTGGTGTGTTGTAATTGGATCTATGGAAGTATTTGTTCTTAAGGTAACAAGGTGGATAATTAGTTTTGCAATTTATTTCACTTTTCTTCACACCATTGTTTGAAAGATTTGCTTTTAAACGCAGATTTCACCTATTGTTTTTAAGACATCAAGAAGGATTTGTTGCAAAGATATTTGTAGGGTATAATTTTCAATGCACTATGTATTCACTTTCTTGGAAGGATTCGTGATTGGAGAGTAGAAATGATTGTTAGTGATTTCATTACCGACTTACTAAATTTAGGCTGAAAACTAACTAAAAAAAACAAAAAACAAAAAACTTGGTTTACTACTTGCATTGAGTTAATATCACCTATTGTTTAGTATTACATTATCAAGGATTTGTAGTGAAAGCTTATTTATGTTTTGCTTCTTGCTTGTTTTTAGCTCCTCCTTCCCTGCACTGGTGCAGCGAAAATAGAGCACCGAAAGATAGTCAATGGAGCAGATTACACAGAGCACAAAAAGATACCACTTAAAGAATATTGTCAACATCAGCGTCTCAAGGAAGTGAAGCTAAGTGGATTTCGTGGTTATACATCTGAATTTGACCTTGCCGTACTTTTGCTAAAAAATGCTCTTCTTCTTGAGAAGATGAGAATTGTTCGAGAAACAATACTTTATACAGGCGACAGTGAATGTTGGGTTATGAAGTTAGACACAGATCGAATCAAACAAGAGCAAATTCTCAAAATTTTGGGTCCGGAGGTGCCATCTACTGTTAATTTAGTACTTGAGTGATCTTTCCTGTTTCTTTGATGCCGGATGAAAAATAAAGAATTTGGTCTTTTAATTTTATTTGTAATTCAATAATAGGTTTGACCCGAAGTTTTAAGTTATTATGTAATTCTATAATGGGCTTAGCCCAAATCTGTCAACCCTAATTTTATTTGTTTGTCTATTTAAATGTTTTTTGTAACAATTTTTAAATGAATGACGAATTATAATCTTTGTGTGAGAAATTTTTGTAAGAGATAAGATTTCTCTGTTAAAGGTGTGACCTCTTTTGTCTTTGACTTTGAGACTTTGCCAAACTCTACCGTTGGCTGATGAGACTTTGTCCAACATGAAATTCATCTGTATTTTATTTTTTTATTTATAATACAGTTGCAAGAACTTGTTGCATATTTGTCTGGCCCAAAAAAATTATATTTCCAAGGGTAAATTTGGTATGCTAAATTACTATTTGAAAAAAAAAAAAAAAAGAAAAAAAAGGAAGGAATAGCTTCTACTAAAAAATACTCAACTACAGCTGAGGCTTATGGTTGTTTCATTTCATATGGAAGGTAAGGCCTAATGGTGCATTTGGGATTACGATTTCGTAAGAATAATCTGCGTTTTTAAAAGATATTGCAAGACATGATGCGTTTGGCATTGCGATTTAAAAATGACTTAATTTAAAATAGGAAAAAAATTTGCAATTTCTATAAGCACATTAGAGGTGCTTATTTGAAAAGGCGCGAATTTAAACCAAAATCACGATTTCAAATAACAAATATTTGATAAAAAAATTACTTTTTAACATGTTTTACCAAACGCAATCGCAATTTTAAAAACGCAATTTTTAAAATTACACTTATTAAAACCGCAATCTCAAACGGAACCTAAACCTCCTTCCTTCATAGGTACACAAACAGCCTCCCAAGTCACTTTTACTCTAGCAGCTGATGAATCGTTTGAAGACATCAAAAAATCTATTCAATTTCTGCTCTACTGATCTAATAACCTTTTTAATTAGGAAGGAAGAATAAAAATCTTAGATTCATAGACTTGAATACTATACAATACAGAGGAGAGTAGATGCTGCAGCCTTTTCTGAAAAGGACAACTTTTTGTAGAACCAAAATTTAATTTTAATTAGCTGTGATTTTTTTCTATTAATGGATTAAACTCATGAGTTATAAGCTTTCTTGATATCAAAAAAGCTCCTAAATATCTTATTAAAACTTTCCTTCCTTAAATTGAAAACACTAAATTAGTTGAGTTATAACTTGCCTCTTGACCAACTGAGTTACCCCTAAGCAGTATAAGGTACTTTTCTTTTGCATTCGATCCTCCCTTGTAGCCCCCTTTTTCCTCTTCAATTAGAAAAAAAAAAATAAAAAAAAATAAAAAAAAAATTTGAAAAAGAAAAGATTATTGACTTTGACTTGCTTTTATTTTGAAGAGATTATTAAAAAAAAAAAAAAAAAAAGTGAAAAACGTGGACAGGCACTAGAAGGATATAATCATAGTTGTGGAAGGGCAACAGATGGATGTAATCATTGTTAGCATAAAAAGAAACTATAATACACTATATTATGGGAGTCATTTTCATACATGCTTTTAGCTTAGGAGACAATGGACAAGAAGCCATGGGAATTTAATTATCAATTTATCATTTTGTTTAACAATTGTCCACTATTTTCACAAAAAAAAAAAAAAAAATTATCGCTTTCAAATAATTAGAATAATAAAAAATAAATCTTGATTTATCAACTTAAGGGTTAATTACATTTACCCTTCTTTCCTATATTTTAATTTTTGTAATGTCTTTTCTGATTTATTATTGGGGTTGCAATGTTTCCCCTTCGCAATTTAGAGTGACAAAAATATTTTCTATAAGATTAAAAAAATGACTTATCTTTTTTTTTTTAAAAAAAAATTATCTCGTGAAAATATTTTTATTATTTTGAGTCATGGAAGAGGAACATTGTAATTACAATAATAAATTGGGAAGATATTAGAAAAAATAAAATATTGAGAGAACATCATAAAAAGAATGATCGTTAGAAGATCAGGCAAACATAGTTTCCTAAACTTAATTTTGTTGGGAACATGTATGTGACAGTAATGCTAGAAGTTACTCTTGTGTTCCTCCAAGAATGATGTGGCTCTTAAAATTACCATTGAGTTTATGATTAATTACTATTGAATTTTAATCAAATAATGATTTTAAAAGCTACATCGTTTTTTAAGGGATACAAGAGAGACTTATAAAATTACTCAACTTAATAACATGAGACACACCCGAAGAATTCAAAGAAAGATCTTCAAGAAAGCATAGGATCAGATTAGACAAAACAATAAATTTGCAAGGTATGAACACATAACTCAAAGTCTCTAGGGTTTTTTAGACTTCAAATTTTTTTCTTCTCATTTGTTTTGGGTGTCCTGTTTTCCTTCCATGCTCTTCATCAATCAAATCATTATTATCTTCCTATCCTATAAACATGCATGTTGTTCCCCTCCATGTGTTTGGGCATACTTCCATCACTTTAATGCCCTCTATGAGCTTTTCTTTTAAGAAGTACAACTTTTAGGCCACATTATAAGGAAATGCTAGTGTAGGGTAAAGAACTTTTATGAGACGGTTTATATTTTAATAGAGAATACGGTAAATGTCACGTAAATTGTCACATTAGTTTGTAATAGACTCTAGAGGTTCCTGGTTTATTTGTGAGTTTGGCTATCTCAGACAAATTGTTCAATGATTTTCAAAGAAATATTCCTCTTATTCACATGAATACACTTTATCATAAATTTCATTTGTAGAACTTGATGTAATATAACTCCAAAATCTAATCTAGAATACATTTTTCTAGATATCTTGCTTGAAATGATAATCTAAATTACTTGTGTACTCCAAAGTCAACTTACCTGAGCTGTTGAAAATCCCGTTGATATCTTGTTAATCATATTACTAGAATTAATTAGCTTTTTCCAACAAAAAAAAGAAAAAATCTAATTAGCCTATTCATCCAAAACTAGCTCAAGAAGACCTTAGCTGGATTTAGTCCCTCGTTGCAGTGGATGCTTATTTATTTATTTATTATTTTTTTAATTGAATAAGGAAATGGTTATATGGAATGAGCAATTGATGCTTATTATTTCTCTTTTAGCGTATGAGTAGGATACGATATGCAGTAGCCCTTCCCTGTCCACGCCCTTTGTGAGTTTAAAAAACGTTCTTATTAAAATAGGACAGACAACATTTGACAATAAATAAAACTTAATAAACATGTCCATACATTAGATCTGCATTGCATGTAAACAAACCCAAATAATCAAATCTTAAAAAAAAAAAAAAAAATTAAAAAAAAAAAAGAAGAAGAAGAAGAAGATAAATTACACTCTACTCCTTAAACTTACACTCCATCTATAGTTTAACCTCTAAACTACAACTCATTGCAACCGAAACTTACAAACTATCAAGATATTCTGAGTTATCCCCCAAGTCAAATTTGGTGGTTAATATTTAAAAATAAAAAATAAAATAAAAAAATCACACTTGACTAACTGATGCAAATCAAGCCCTAGGAAGGATGGTTAAAATTAAAGAATCCAACCAAAGGAAAGGAATAGTTCTAGGATGAGTAATTCTA
Organism: Corylus avellana; assembly: GCF_965113065.1. Lineage (NCBI taxonomy): Eukaryota > Viridiplantae > Streptophyta > Magnoliopsida > Fagales > Betulaceae > Corylus > Corylus avellana. Next base: position 22,659,841 of record NC_142490.1, on the reverse strand, counting down.
GAAATTAATCTTGTGTCATTTTTGTGTCACTCTAAGGACCCGTTTGGGAGTGCGATTTTAATAAGTGCGATTTTAAAAATTGCGTTTTTAAAAATTGCATTTTTAAAATCGCTACTTTTTAAAATCGCACAGGCGTTTGGTAAAACATACTAAAAAGTACTTTTTTTATCAATTGAGTATTTGGATAACATTTGCATATAATTGCGGTTTCATGACCAAATTACCAATAAGGATGAACAATAGAGAAAAGAAGGGGTTTAAATATATTTTAGATGGGTGTTCTTGATATTTTTTTCATTCCCGTTCTAAAAAAGGTAACTATTGCGCCAAATATCTTTTTAATAGAAATCGTGATTTTGTTTTAAATTCGCACTTTTTCAAATAAGCACCCTCTAATCAGCTTATGAAAATCGCAGATTTTTTTGCGATTTTAAAATTTGCGTTTTTAAAATCGCAATCCCAAACACCCTAAAGTTGCGATTTAGTTTAAAATCGCAGATTATTTTTTTAAAAACGCACTCCCAAACGCATCCTAAGAATGGGGTGGCTTTTAAAATCACAAAGTCAAATTAAATAATAATCAATCACAAGGCCAATGGTAATTTTAAAAGCCACATCATTATTAGAGTAATACAAGAGTGACTTTTAACATCCTGGGATGCCGCTTGACCAGGGGTAGCGTGAACGTCACTCAATGCTATTAATCGCAGTTGAGTGATTGTTAGGAGGAATGACTCAACTCCAAAAGCAAGAACATTTGCTAATAATTTTCGCAATCAAAATCACTTCATTATTTTATGTCATTACTCATTATTATTTATAGGCAATACAATGCATGAATAGTTCAAACTTACAATAAATTATAGACAACTTCCAACACAATACAACTTAGTAGGTAAACAATTCCAATAAACACAACTTAATCCTAGCCTAGATAAATGCAATAATTAGCATTATCCGTGTGGCCCTACTACTATACCTTGATATAACTAGCAACAGAAACATATTACAACTTCTTTTTTTCTCACACAACCACATTTCAACTTGTTGACAATAAAAACACTAGTGCACTAAACCTTTACGTAATTTTAATTGAATTAAAAAGAGTTTCATATCTACATCCATATAGTTTATACAAATCAAAAGGGCATACATGCCCATATAACTGCCCCACAAAGGCACTCCCCAACATGGGAGCTTAAAAGCTGACCCAATACTCTTATTTGTCATACAGTACATACTAGTTTGACTCGCTAATCTCTACATCGTTTATGTAAAACAAACATTTTACACGTGAAAATGTGAGTCCAGAGCTTAGAAAGTAGAGAAAATCAATAACCGCGTGTGATGTGAGCCCTTAATTGATAAAATTTCTCTCTCGTTTTACTTAAAAAACCTCGCATTAACACCATTTGTAGAGATCAATTAAAATGTTCCCATATTTGGTCTTTTATAAATACAAGAATGTAAACATTACTTAAAACCATTAATTCTACTACGTACTTAAAAGAAATCAATTGAGATGACACACATCTTCTTTTTTTTCTTAGATTAGTTAAACGTATAAATGATATTTTAAACCTTAAACCTTATAACTTATAAATAGTAATTGGTAGTCGGTAATAAAATTGGGCATTCCATTTGATAAGAGTATAACATATTAATCATGATGATCTATCATGTGAACTGGAGACTTCTGATTAATATGCTGGTGAAGTTATAATGCACTGAACGTATCACATTGACTCTTGTTGATGACAGTTTTTTGAGTGATGACGTGGCACGCTATTCGAGGAGCAGCACGGTTTCCGAGGAGCTGTCGGCCTGCACAATAAGGAAAGAATAGATTTAGAGCTGCCAGTGGTGTGCCAACGGGGAAGCTTCGATGCCTAAGTCAATATTTGGATGAAGAGAGTATGTACACAATTATGAGCTTGAGAGCAAGAGTTGCGATTATACAAAAGATGAGTTGTGACTTCCATTTTATAGGCATTAGGTAGCAGTTGTTTTCCTGTGATTGTCGGCCTCCACATCCCTAAATATCTGTCGTGCAGCGTCTGACAGAGGATGTGGGTTGTTTGTTCCACATATGAAGGATAAGCGGTTAATTTGTTAACACCAAACATGGATGCTCGAGTGATACTCGGGTGCACATGAGTCGGTTAGGTGATGATAGCTAGTCCACGTTCTATTTGAAGTGGGTGGTTGTTTAGATACTAGATTGATTTCCTTCATATGTGGAACAAACGATCTATCCTCGGTAAAAGAGTACTATGACCCCAGTGGGCTGACTGTGCATCGGGCTGACCTGACTAAGTCTCGGCCTGGCAGTTTGTACAGTAGATTGGGCCTAGAGGCCTGTTGGGCTTTAACTGGCCGATCCATGACCCAACACCTCTCAATCCCGAGAAAATGTGAAATTAAATGTAAAGTGGAGGTCATCTTGATACAATTAGGAATGATATCTTTCATGGTCAAAATCTCGGTGTCTTGGATGATTACATGTAACATTGTGAAAACACTACTCCTCGAAAATGAATCTATTGGGCTTGTGATTGATCACTATTGGATTTTGATCAAATTGTGATTTTAAAAGTGATCTCGTTTTTAAAGGGACATAAGAGGGACTTGTAGAATTATTTGACTTAATAACATGAGATACAATCAAAGAAAGATGTTCAAGAAATGATGTCCAAAAGACCATTTGTAGAGATCAATTTGTACCTTACAAGAAAGATGATCAAAATTCAAAATTCAAAGAAAGATGTTCAAGAAAGCATTGGTTCAGATTATATAAAACAATAAATTTGCAAGGTATGAACACATAACTCAAAGTCTCTAGGGTTTTTGAGACTTTAAATTTTTTTCTTCCCATTTGTATTGGGTGTCCTGTCTTGTATGAACCCTTTTTCCTTCCATGCTCTTCATCAATCAAATCATTATTATCTTCATATCCTATATGTATGCTTGTTGTCCCCCTCCATGTGTTTGGGCATACGTCCATCACTTTAATGCCCTCCATGAGGTTTTCAATTAATAAGATATTTTGGTTACTACATGCAGGTACTCCCTCAAGGTGACTCTATCTGAACGTGACTATAATAACATCTGTTTGTTGGTAACCAATGACAATAAGAGATACTAGGAATAGTAGGTACTCCCTCAAGGTGACTATTGGAGTCAGTTTTATTTTCTCGCTAGGTCACTCTTCAAGCTAATCATTATCCACATTGGGGTTGACCTAATTTACGCAAGAGAATAACCCTATGGTGTGTATATGGTGTGTGTGGTGGCTAAGTTTTCAAAATTCTACTTTAACAAAAAAAAAAAAAAAAAACCTAATACTACTTCTACTAGAAGACGTGTCTATCTACTAAAGGGAACTTGTGTAGGCATTAGAGCCCACATTCTTGGTCTCTTAATCATAATTGATGAGAATGTTTAAAGGCCTCAAAACCCTATATACACTTTTACTTTGAAATTGGAGAAAAGGAATTCAAATCTTCCCCTTCTCATTGGAGTAGCTGACTTATGCAATGTGAGTAGCTTCTCTTGCAATTTTTTTATTTGTATAATCTGATGTTATGCTTTCTTGATGCTATTCTTGGAATTTTCCATAGTATCTTTGATATATTATCCCAACACAATAACAATAGTCGATATGGTTGGAGATGAAACATTTGTTTAAGTTAGTTCTACCAAAATGCTAGTGTGGGTTGATATGACATTACGTGACAAGTGAAGCTGATATGTAAACTCTAATTTGGTTAGGTGTACATGTGGGCCTGTGGCACAACTTTATAGGTGGTGACCTAGACACGTGTACAAGTAAAAATGCTCGTCAATATTTTTCATGGAAGCATAACTGAGACTTCCAAAAACACGAGTAGCAGTTTAATAAACTTGAGAACCACATGAATCAAAATGGTATGTAACCTTGTATATTCAATAAAGAATCTTTGATCAAGCTCAAGCCGGACCCAACTCTTTAAGCTACTAAAAAGATAATATTTTAAGAGTAATGTTATTCTTCACGTCAATTTATCACATTCATTTCATACTAGCAAATGTGACTTATTTTAAGTGGCTTCTCATGCCAACCAATAAAATAAAATAAAAAATAAAAAAAAGTAAACAAACAAAAAAGAAAAGCCGCTTAAAACACGGTATATCAACCAATTGGGTGTGAAGAGTAACATTACTCATATTTTAATGAACAAGCTTGATTAATGACTAAAATTTTATGGAGGCCATTAGAATAGAAACTAAAGTATATATATATATATCAAAATGTGTTGGTCCATGATTATCTTTCACTTAATCAACTTCTTTTTGTTATCATGCTCCCCTTCCTCAACACATTGTGCAGTAGTAGAGGTTCTCATTAATTAGCTAGGACCACATTACTTAGTAAACAAGCAGACCAGAATTTGTTGGTCCTTGAGATAAAGAAATTAGTGATCTTCCTATAAACAACCTTAAATTGTGTCATTTGTGATACGATCTTAGGGCACCCCATGATTTCTCTTTTTGCTTTAACAATTGCACCTCAAAATCTTATCTTTTTGCAAGGCTGTGGATTAATGACACTACTCTCTAATTAAAGGATTGATTTGATGATGATATCTCCGTTGGAAAGTAGAGAGCCTTTTTGGGCATTCTTGCATTGTCCCCTTTTCACCTATCAACCATCCTTTCCCTTGCCTTTTTCATTTACAGCTATTTATTTACTATTTCTTTTATTTTCACATGTACTAGCCACTTACGATAATATTCCAATATAATGACCAAATTTAATTTATTCTTTTTTTTAAAAAAAATAATAATAATGATGAGATGTTGCCATATATCCCTGTACATATAAATGACAGAAGTAGCATATGCATGCATTGTTCTTAAGAGGTAGCTCAATCGGCTGGAGATCAAGCCATATGAAGCGGAAGTCACTAGTTTGAATCCTTCATCTCCCCTCTTATGCGGACATGTTAAAAAAAATTAAAAAAAAAAAAAAAGAAGACACGACAATGTTTGAAAATATCATAAACCAAAATATTCCATGTTACTGTCCACGTGCTTGAAGAAGATTAACTTAATTTAAGGAAAATTACATTTACTCCCTTCAATCTATCGTTTTATTGTAATGATCTGTAAAATGTTTTTTTTTTTTTAAAAAAAAAAAAAAAATCATTTTTCAAATTTGAACTTCTCTTTTTTCATCCCACAATTATGGTAGAACTAATTGTTTACAATTATTTTATTATTTTATTTGTTAAAAGAATATGGGTATTATAGGAATATAAAAAAAATAAGTGGCATTTTTATATATTTTGGTAGTTTGGGGGGCTAATTTAGTACATTTTGAACATTAGGGGGCTATATTGCAACTGGCTAGTAGTTTGGGAGCCATTTTATATTTTTCCTTTTTTTAATTTGAGGGATGAGATTGTCGCCTTAATATTATAAAATAATTATAAAATAAAAAGGTAATTTTGTTATTATAAAATAAAAATGTAATTTTTAACAAAATTACATAACTAAAACCGGAAGAAGAAAAACTTATATGAAAGAAAACATGCAAAGAACAACAAGGGTCATAAGTACTTACAACAGGAGTACAAACCAGAACGGACAAATAGAAATTGGCCAAAAGGCCCACTATAATAACTAATAAGATGCTCAGAGGACAAGAAAATGGCTGTCCTTGCTTTAACTACTTGCCGACGAGAAGGTAGCCGCCCTCCATCCTTTTAATATTTGATGTTGCACAGGATGATCACACTATTATTAGTGTGGTCATCCTCACACCAGGTCATGTAAATTTTACAGGAAGGTAAAATTACTTCCAGGTGGAGGTAACAGGTTAAAAGTGGTAACTCTTGACCAAGAGTTGTATTAGGACTCTATAAATAGAGTCCCATGAGAATGCAGATTATCTATTCTATTTTTTACGTTAATCTTTTGTCTAGTTTTCTCTTTGGTTTTTCTGCATTCTGAAGTCTCTCATTCTCCACTGGATTTCCACCGTAACGGGAGAAATCTTTTCTGAAGAATTTACAAGATCCTACAGTTTAGAATCCCACAATGGTATCAGAGCACAGTAATAAGGAAGAAAATGAGAAGATTGAAGAACCAGAAGAAACTATTGAAGATCCTCAAACACTTTTGTCTGAAATTTATCAGATAATCCACAGACAAGTCATCAGTTTAGCCTCTTCTGTGGCTTTCTACAATTTGCATCAGTCATTGCAAAAGCCAGAGGAAAAACCCCTTATCATTACAGTCGATGGATTACATTATACAGGCAACATTGATGCTTTGAGGAGAACATATTTTTTAGAACAAAAAACTGGAGAAAATTTCTCAGTCTTCCTCTCCATGATTCTGAGAAAAATTTTCCCCAAAAATTTACTCTGGACGTTTCTGATAATGCATCTCCATTTGCGAATTTTGCTTCGGGAAACTGTGAGAAAAAAGAAGGAACTTCGTATGTGTCTTCATCTGAAGATTTCTACACATATCCTGCTCCATGGGAAGAAGAAGGAACAGAGGAAGAAGATCCAGAAGAAGACCCAGAAGAAAACCCAGAAGACGAAATCTCACATCCTAAAGCAGAGGAAGAAAACTCAAAAAAGAAAGGAAATATGGAGGAAGAAGACAACGGGTTGAGCAAAATTGACAATTCCCCAACCCCAGATGACGCCATTTTACAAAGCAAGGAAGAATCTGCATCAAACGACGTCGTCTTGCTGTGGAAGGTTAGTGATTTTGGTTTTATTTCAAACGACGCCGTTCCGAATAACCAGAACGACGCCATTTCGAGCATCCTCAAACAGGCGCCTTCTAGCACCTGTTATATAGACGACACCGTTCCAGTAGATAGGAACGACGCCGTTTCATTACTGGATCGGGTCAACTGACCCGCTCCACGTCTTCTAGAGCACACCTGAAAAACTTATCTCGACACAATTCGCTAGCCGTTCCACTCCAGCCCAAAGTGGAAACACACGGCCCGAAAGTCAGTGTCGTGAGCCCAAGCCCAGATAAAAAAAAAAACCCAGAAACAAGTCAACACTGAATCCCGACCTACTGAAACCCAACCCGCTGAAGCCCAACGCGCCATTCCGCCCGTATCCGACAACCAACCCGGGATTTAACCCGCGTTTCAACCCGCGGTTCAGGCAATCCGGTTTCAGCAGACCTGGTTCATTAGATCGGCCGGCAGGGCAATTTCAGTAATTTAGACCGTTCTGGCTCGTTTCGGCCCCGATTTCGTCCATCCAAAAACTGTTGGAAAGCTTATTCGAAGGGCTACAATTCTACAGGTTCTATTTACAATAATTTCAATAATTTTCAGCATTATAATCCTAGAAATAATTGGGAAAGAGGTGAGTCTTCTAATCAAAGCCATCGAAGTTTGAACCGGAGGTTCATCTGACCCTATTGGTTGGCTCCAAGTCAACACAAGGAGGTTGCGTTCATTGTTTCAGATTTGGCTAGAGAGGAGATCTCATCTGACAAATGTCTAAGGAGTCCACATCCTTTACGGATTGTTAGGACCATTGAGCAGAACCCTAGGGACCCGTGGCCTACTGGCATGCACCACTACACTCTTCCAAGGACGGGTGAACGGGTCAGTCCACCAAATCCAGCTCTTGGATATTATAGGGGTCATCTAAACAAATACAAGGCGTGTCTGACTTATCCCGAAGATTATTGAGCTGCTGTTGTTATTATTATTTATTGTTATTATTTTTACAGACAATATTAGTTTGTAATAATAATTAGAACCACAAACAAATTATTTAGCTTGTAATAATTAGTACAGTTATTCAGACAATTGTAAAAATTGTACTGAAAAATAATAAATATAAATATTATTATTATTATTGTGTTGTTAAACCTACTTTCTAAAAATGGCTATTAAAAGTAGCATTGATTCCTCTAGACTCGAGAGTCATAATGGAATGAATTTTAGAATGTGGAAACGACACATTACTTATGTACTCACACATGACAAAACACAGTATACCCTTACATCTGAGAAGCCCGATCCAACTGACCTAAATGATGGCAAAGCCAAAAAGAAGCATGAAAAATGGACGAAAGCCAACTTAATGGTGAGAGCCACACTTCTTCACAACATGAAGGACAATATCATTCCTCTATTCGAAAGTTATGAGTCTGCTAAAGAAATGATGGAAGCACTGGAGACAAAGTATGGCCCTAAATTTGATACACACGTACAGTTGCTATTAGACAAATACAGTTGTGCACGTATGAGTTACAATGACTATGTAGGCGAATTTGTTAATCAAATGGAATTAATTGCAAAGGAGCTTGCAAATGCTAGTCATCCTGTATCAGATAAAATGCAAGTAACCACTATACTTAACGGCCTTCCTTTATCATGGGAACATGTGGTGACTTCTTTAACACTTAGTGGAAAAGAAGTCTCCATGATTTCTTTACCAGTGATACTAGTACTCGAAGAAGAGAGAATGAAAAGAAGAAGGCGAGAAGGAACATCTAGCAATTTGATGATGGCTCAAAACTCAAATCAGACCGTTCGAACTCCTACATTCAGAAGCAAGCCTAAAAAGTTCAAAAGAAAATGGAAGAGTAAGCCAAACAGTAAAGTCAAAGCTAAAGGAGCATGTTTCAAATGTGGAATAGTTGGACACTTCAAAAAGAATTGTCCAAAACTCAATGGTGTTAAAACACAGAAGGAGATTGCAATGACGATCACTGAAGCAATGATGGCAGAACCAACTTCAAGCTCACGGTGGATAGATTCAGCAGCAACCAGACACATCACAAAAAGTAGGGAATTTTTTGTGGACTTCAAGAGAAAGCTGTTGGAGAGTATAAAGTTTACATGGGCAACAACACCTATAGTGACGTGTTAGGAGAAGGAAATTGTAAGATTTCTGTCAAAGGTTCAGTTATTGTTTTTGCATGATGTTTTGTATGTTCCTAGTATCAGGAGAAATCTAATATCAGTTCCTATATTAGATAACAAGGGATACGGGATAAAATTTAAATCTGGGAAGGTCTACATTAGGAAAGGAAACACCTCTGTAAAGGGTACAAAAATTGACAATATGTATTCAATTAAAGTTAATAATAAAGTTTCCACTTCACATTATTCACATGTGTCTGAAAGTAGTTCTTATCTATGGCATTTAAGAATAGGCCATATTAACAAAAATAAATTGATAAGAATGAGCAAAAGTGGATTACTACCTCATATTAATTCTGGAGATTTTAATATATGTGAATCATGTATTAAAGGAAAAATGACTAACAAGTCTTTTTCTAAACACTGGAAATCATCAGAATTATTAGAAGTAATTCACTCAGATATTTGCGGACCATTCAGAACTAAGACACATAGAGGAATGGAATACTTTATTACCTTCATGGATGATCATTCAAGTTATGGATATATCTACCTCATCAAAAACAAATTTGAAGCTATTGATAAATTCAAAGAATTCAAATTAGAGGTAGAAAAACAGTTAGGAAGATCTATCAAAACCTTGAATAACGATAGGGGGAGAATATGAAGCTATGGATAATTTCTGCAAAGAGAATGGTATAAAACATTTGTACACAATGCCAATATAAGCCTCAACAAAATGGTATTGCAGAAAGAAGAAATAGAACTTTAATGGAAATGACAAGGTCAATGATGGCATTCGCTGACTTGTCTATCCATTTTTGGGGAGAAGCCTTATCCACATCAGCTTATATACTCAACAGGGTTAAGACAAAATCTAAACCTTTAACCCCTTATGAGATCTAGACAGGTCTAAAACCCAACTTAGAAAATCTAAAAGTATGGGGATGCAAAGCCGATGTACTATCCCAAGACCTTTAAGGGATAAATTAAATGATAAAACATGGGAATGCAAGTTCATAGGATATGTTGAGAATGGTAGTGGATATCGATTCTACCATTCTGAGAAAGGATTAATAGAAAGCAGAGATGTTGTTTTTCTTGAAAATTCAAATCAAATAACTCCTATGGAAGATATCAGACTATTAGAAGATGGACAATCCACGCAAGAAAATTCAGGTCAAATCACTCCGATGAAAGATATCAGTCTATCAGAAGATGAAGAATCTGCACATGAAGACATTACAAATCTCCAGGACAGTGGGAGTAAAAGGAGATTGGAACTCAATATCCCTAATCATGAAAATAGTGGGAGAGTTAAAAGACAAAGATGTCCATCAGTCATACTTAAAGATCATTATGTACGAAGTATAGATGATATAAATCTTCAAGATGATCTTACTAATTACAAAGAAGCTGTAAAAGGTGATGATGCAGACAAATGGATAGATGTAATGAATGACGAACTAGACTCTATCAACAAAAATGACGTATGAGAACTCACAGATTTGCCACAGCAAAGAAAAGCTATTGGATGTAAATGGGTACTGAAGAAGAAATTCAAAGTAGATGGAAGTCTTGATAAATACAAGGCTAGGTTGGTAGCCACAACCAAGTGTGGACTTTGTTGATACTTATTCGCCCGTAACAAAATTTACCTCAGTAAGAATAATCATGTCCATAGTAGCTAAGATGGATTTAGAATTGCACCAATTAGATGTAAAAACATCATTTCTAAATGGAGAATTAAAAGACGACATCTATATGGTTCAACCTGAAGGATCCAATGTGAATGGACATGAAGAAAAGGTTTATAAATTGAAGAGGTCATTGTACGGGCTAAAGCAATCTTCAAGACAATGGTACTTAAAATTTCATGAGGCTATCATGGAGATCGGTTTCGAGGTAAGTCCAGTAGATCATTGTGTTTACATACATTATGACAATGATAAGTTGACTATATTATCACTATATGTAGATGACATATTATTAACTGGAAATTGCTCGAAAATGATTCAAAATACAAAGAATTTCTTAGCATCTAAGCTTGAAATGAAAGACCTAGGTGAAGCAACTTATGTCTTGGGAATAAAAATTTCAAAGGATAGGACCTCGAAATTATTATACTTAGATCAAGAGAAATATACAGAAAAGGTACTTAGAAGGTTTAATATGGATAAATGTAAACCTCTAAATACACCCGTTTCAAAGGGTCAACATTTGAGCAAAACAATGTGTCCTCGAGACCAAACAGAATTTCTTAAAATGGAAACTGTCCCCTATGCTCAAGCTGTGGGCAGTCTTATGTATGCTATGACAAGCACAAGACCGATTTGTCATGCTATAAGATTGGTTAGTAGATATCAATCCAATCTTGGAAAAGAGCATTGGCAAGCGGTTAAAAGAATATTTAGGTATCTGCAAAGAACTAAATTAGAAGATCAAAACATTGCAGGATACACTGACGCAGATTTTGCAGGAGATGTAAATGACATAAAATCTACAAGCGGTTATATATTCTTATTTGGGGGAACAACTATTTCTTGGTTAAGTAAGAAATAAAATTGTGTTGCAAAATCCACAATGGAAGCTGAATATATATCATGCAGCATAGTGGTAAGCAATGCTGTTTGGATTAAGTGTTTGATTAAAAGTTTAAATCTTGGAATGCAAGATGGACCTGTCAATGTATTTTGTGATAATAAGTCTGTCATCTCTTTAATAAAAAGTGGAGCTCAAAGTTCCGAAGGCAAACACATTGACATAAGTTATTACTATATTCAAGATATAGTGGAGAGATGTGAAATAAAAGTTGAATTTATTCCCTTAACAGAAATGGTAGCTGGTCCTATGACCAAAGGGTTAACTCTAAATAAATTTAGAGAGCATGTAGCAAAAATGGGATTAAGGAAAACTTAAGAAAAGGCCACATGGTAAGAATAGCATAATCAGAAGGATTCAGGATGCCTAAATGATTGATGGTATGCATTTCTTTTGCTTCATTTATCTGTATACTGATAGTATAACAAATCATCGGAAAGAAGTGCCAATATTTATCTCAAATAGGGTAACCTTGGAGATAAGAAATTGAATAAAAAAATTCAATTCAATTTATATATGGTTATTATGTAAAAAAACCATTAATTATAGTATTGGGTGTGAACTGTATTCTCAACTATGGATAATTAATGTTAATTGCTTAGATTATATGGCAGATAAGGAGTTGACATGTTTTTTGCAGTACTAAAGGTAAACATGTACAACTAAGGTTTCATTACTAATTATAATAGTATGATCAAGTGGGAGATGATGGTGCACAAGATGATCACACTATTATTAGTGTGGTCATCCCCACACCAGATCATGTAGATTTTACAGGAAGGTAAAATTACTTCCAGGTGGAGGTAGCAGGTCAAGAGTGGTAACTCTTGACCAAGAGTTGTATTGGGACTCTATAAATAGAGTCCCATGAGAATGCAGATTATCTATTCTATTTTTTACGTTAATCTTTTGTCTAGTTTTCTCTTTGGTTTTTCTGCATTCTAAAGTCTCTTATTCTCCACTGGATTTCCACCCTAACGGGAGAAATCCTTTCTGAAGAATTTACAAGATCCTACGGTTTAGAATCCTACAATATTATATTTTTATCTCACAATATTAATTTGATAGTTTCAATTAATTATTAATTTTTTTTTAATAATGTTATATGTCATATTTTTACTTTATAATTATTTAATGTTGATGTAGCAGTCTCAACCAACCATTGAATTTTTAATATTTTTTAACAATGACTAATCCAATGGTTAGCTGTAGCTCAACATTATGAGATAGTCTGTAAGATAAAAATATAATTTATAGCATTACTCTTCTTTTTTTTTTCTTTTTTTTTTTTGTTAAACAAAGATTGATCTAACCATTGGTTGATAATATCATATTAGCATTATGAGATAAAAATGTAGTTTCTCAATCTAATTAATAACGTGATATCTATTTTTAGAATGTGTGATTTTAACATAAATTTTAAAGACGAATGCTACAGTTCCTCCCGGTGTTCTTCTCATCTTACGTGGATATTGTTTTCTTAAAAAAAAAAAATGAGGGATGGTGGTATAATTTTTTATTTTTTCATTTTTTTTAGAAAAAGATATCCACGTAGAATGAGGAGAACACCTGGAAGAACCGTACTATTTATCATTTTTAAAAGGAAATTGTTACTGTTCTTCCTCGTGTTCTCCTAATCCTATATAAATATTATATTTTAATAAACTACTTATAAAACAGTATCCACATAAGATCAAGAAAACACAAAAAATAACAATAGCATTCCTCTTTTTAAAAATACATGTGAGACATTTCCTTTTAACTTATTTTGAAAGAAAAAATAATAATAATAATAATAATTTATCATTTCCCTACTAGGCTACTACACATTTCAAGTTGTAGGTACACCTAAGTACATACTATTTTTGAAGGAAGAAAAGTCTTGAGCTCAATCATATTTATTTTTTTCAGTTTATCCCCATCATGGTGAAGAATGTTGTTTGCAGTCTAATAATATTATACGAATTTGTGGACATGTCAAAAAAATATATATATAAATTATACGAATTTGCATTAATTGAATCCTCTAGTTTACTATTCATCCAAAAAATTTAACTTCAACGTGCTTACTTTTTACATCACATTAATAGCTTTTTATTACTATTTAAATAAAACAATCACTACAAAACTATTGAAATAATGATGATGCGGAAATATGAACGGAAGCAAGAGAGAGAAAGAACAAAAAAAGAAATTTACGGGTGGTTTGGTGTTAGACACCTACGTCCACCACTCAGAATACCTCTAAGGATTACATTGTACTCGTTACCTTCATTTGTCTACAATACAAAGGTCCATATTTATAGGGTAATGTCTAAATACAAGTATAGTAATCAAATCTCATTGATTTGATTACAATCTCAATATGTAATTACAATCGGCTCATTAATAGAGAATATTTGATATCAGCACAATTATAGAATAGACGGAATATTCTAACATCCTCCCTCAAACTCAAAGTGGAATATTCTGGAACCTTTTCTTTGAAATCCGAAACAATGATGATGGCAGAGGCGAAGGCCGGGAACAAGTCGTAGATGGTGGTGATTGCCGGAAGAGATAGAGGCTAGCAGGGCGGCCAGTGACGGCGGCAAGTGGCTGGTGAGTGCAGATTCAAAAGGGCCTACAACGGGCCAAAACTCCAAAAGGAGCCGACAACGGGCCAGGGTTGACAATGAGCCAAACTTCAAAAGGGGCCGACGACGGGCCAAAAACCAAAATGATTCGACAACGGGCAAAGGCTGACAATGAGCCAAAAATAAAAAGGGCCAACTATGGGCCAGGGCCGACTTAGGCCAAAAATAAAAAGAAAATGAGCCGACTATGGGCTAGGGCCGACTTGGGCCAAAAAAAGAAGAAATTGAGCCCACTTGGGCGGTTATTAGATTGGCACACCTGGCATGTGGCGCTCGTGATGTGGTCAAGTGGGCGGCTACACCACATGGGCAAGTGGCTGGGCACCGGATCAGATTACAAAACATCATCAAGATTTCATTCATTATCACTCTGTCCATATATATTCCCATAAACCCTACCAACGCTTTTAAGCCAAAAGATAAAGTTAACCACTTTCCCACAAACCTCCTTTTCTCCTCCACGCCTCTATATATATAAAACCACGTTAATTCTTCTTCTTCCAGTACTGTGTTTTCTAGTCACATTAAACCCAACCTTCAGCGCCGAATAATATGGATGACTCGTGGCGAATGCGCATGGGAATGGCGCCCTGCCTTCCCAGGCGCCGTTCCGTGGAGGATACTTCGTCCAGACGATCCCTTTTCGGCCACGCCAGGACCCTCATCGCCGACAACTTCACCGACGTCTTCGGCGGGGCCCCCCAAAGCGTTCTTCAGCGTAAATTCTCTGGGGACTTATCCAATTTCAATGGCTTCTACGAGGAGATTTTCAGGAGGCCGGAGTTTGTGACCCCGGTGACTAGCGGTGGTCGGAGCCCGCCGGAGTTCAAGATTCCGACGAGGAGCGACAGGTTCTATAGCGATATATTTGGGTCAGATCAGGGCCGGCTCAATGTTTTCTAGGTCTTAGGCCGAAACTTTTAAAAGGGTGTTATATTTTTTTAATATTTATATATTAATTAAATAATATTTATTTTAATATTATTATTATATTTGGAGTTCTCATTTGTATTAATCCTTACAAAAATAAACACAACAATAAAAAATAATAATAATAATAATAATAATTTAAAAATTAATTTTTTTTTTTTTTATGAATCCTTACCTCTTTGATACACCTATTTCAAACAAAACCCACCAAAAAAATTGACAAAAACTCATACAAAACCCACAAGAAAAATCAAGCACAAAAATAAACTTTACAAAAAAAATAAAAAAATCAATTTTTTTTTTTTTTTTTATGAATTCTTACCTCATTGATACACATGTTTCTCTCTCTCTCTCTCTCTCTCTCTCTCTCTCTCGCATAATTTAAAGTATAAGGATATTTGTTTTTCTTGGTTAATTGGTTTTATATTTTTACCATGGGCTTATTATATTGGGGCCTTATTAAATTGAGGTATTTTTTAAATTACTTACTTATCATGATTAGAGGCCTTAAGTTTTTTATTTAAAAAAAAAAAAAAGGCCTAATTAAAAAAAAAAAGGGGCCTTAAATTACAAAAAATAAATAAATAAATATATATATATATTAAAAAAAAAATTTAGGCCTTATTAGTCCGGGGCTAGGCGAGTGCCTCACTCGCCTAGTAGTCTAACCGGCCCTAGGTCAGATGATGATTGGAGGCGGTTGAGAGAGCGGTCCCAGCCGACGTCGAAGGCGAAGTTGAACTTGTCCTCGGCACTGAGCTCGGAGGAGCTGAGCCCTCTCCGGCCGGAGATGACGTGGCATTGTCCTCCTCTGCGTCAAAGCTCAAGTACTTCGCTTACGTTAATTTGACGTTTATGTCCTTTCTAATTTCAATATTTACTTGTTTTCATACTTTGTGTTTTGGTAATCGAAAGGGTATTGGAGGGAATAACAGAATAATGGTACGATGTCGTTTGATCCCGCTAATCGCGGAAGTAAAAGCCGGGATGGGACATTATGACGTGTTTGTCCTCGCACCTACTCAAATGCCTAAAAATGAATTAAATAGATATTTTACTTGTTCTTTAATACCGTTTGTATATAATATGTGTATTAATTGTGCACATCTTTTATTCTAGTAATTGATTTTAATAAATAATTGTATAGTAATAATAGTTATAAAATGGAATATTTGTTTTTTTTTTTTTTCTAATTAAAAGAGGGGGGAGGGGCGACCAGTGTAGATTTCCCCCCCTGGGCGTGTCCATTGAAATTGTCTATATTTTCATTACATTATAACTGTATAGAAATAGAAATCGTTATAAAGTTTCTTTGCAATCCAAGTGGCCAAGATTAAGCTCATAGGATACCCTTAATTAAGCTCATATTTTAGAATCATATTATATGAAGTTAAATTATCAATTGTCTCAAAAATTTAAGCTGATAGGAAATAGACAACACGTTAAATATTTTAATTGAAATAGGGTAAACTATAGGGGTTCGGATTTGCACTCACAATCTCTACTCTAAGACTATGTTAAATTACCAATTGTTCTAAAAGCTTAAAGTTATAGGAAGTTAATATGCAATTTGCCTGGTGTTATAACCTCATGGTCTTGTGGTTATGACAACCTTTGTACAAATACTTCACTGTCCAATGCAATTCATTGAACATTTGATACAATGATTTTCCTAATTCAGAATCCCAACAATCAAGACTTTAAGATAAGATTATATACCTTCATTTTACAGGCCAATCAGTGTCCCCTCTAGATGGAACTCATCAACAATGATGACACAAGAATATCCCAAGAAGGGAATCCTGTTTTTCCTTGCAATCTCTCTTCTTACACTGAAAAACCAATGCATGGAAAATGAGTACCATGAGAATTTCAGAACCTCCTATAGTGGATTCAGAAGGCAGGTCTCATCCCCAAAAACCATTAGTCTTGAACCAAATTCATATGGAAGTGTCAAAATATCTGTAGATGATCCTGCAGAACTCAACTCCTCTTCCTCAGCTGTTTCTTCACTTCATCAGGACCCTGAGCCTGAATCTGGGATTCAAGATCACGCATTCCCAGAACAAGATGATGATGAAGTTATGAGCTCTTATGCCATTGAGATCAACTCTTACCATAGAGATGGAACCTGCAGTGAAACGGTTTCTGTTGACGAAGCAATTGCATGGGCCAAAGGGAAGTTTCAAGCACAGAGTTCTGAGAAAGATTTGAGCATGAGACAAGGTGACAATGAGCAGCCTGTTGAAATGGAAGGTGATGTGGTTATTTAATTTGACATAAATTAGAGGACTCTAACAAGAACAGAAATAACAAAATTTTCATATAATATTTATGCACGAAGGCCTAATCCAAGTGAATTTTCAGATCAACCAATCGATGGCCGCGGAATGATTCAATCTATAGAGGTAAAGTAATGTTTCCTGAGAGCATAATGGATAAATATTATGACATTATAAAAGAGTCACTGCAGTGTACATGAAATTTATCAACTGAGACTGCGAGGCCCCAACCCGAAGGAAACCCTTCTTATTGTAATAATGTCTGTATTTCTTGCATTTGAAACTATAAAGACAGCTAACATTTATGTTGGTTGCACTTGCAATACCTTGGCTTCCATAGTTTAAAGGCCTGTTTGGGATTACGTATGAGGGCCTAAAGTGCGTTTGACATAAAGTGTCCAAAAAGCATTTTTGACTTAAAAGCTTTATTTCTTAAATGCAATCCCAAATAGACTCTAAATGTCTTATCATTGGTGCAAGTATTTGTTATTAGAAGAGAATTTCTTACCTTTTTGGTTCTTTGTAAATTGTCTCCTTTCTAACAAGAGGAAAGTCGGTAATCTTGTAAATAATGGTATTGCCAATGTGTCTAAGTCCTTGGTGATAGAAGACATCTTAAACTAGTTAAGTAATGGCATGGCCAATGTGTTAACAGTTCCTTCCCCTTCTACTTCTTTTTCAGAAAGAAGAACAAAGAAATTGGACAGCTGAAGAAGAAAAACAAGAGTCAGAAAAATATGTAAGCTTGTCTGACATGCCTCAGTGTATTAATTGACATGCCTTGAGAATAAAAGACAGCAAGATATTGGAGCTTTTACATCTCTTCCTCCAGATATCTTAGATTATCTTAGTTTTTTTCTTTTTTTCTTTCATGAAAAACTATAGATGAAAGTGGAGCTATTGGATGAATGCATACGGTTGTGGTCAGCTGGCAAAGCAACCAACATAAAGATACTCCTTTCAAAACTACATTAGGTAAGATCTTTGATGCTTGACATTAACAATCTTATGACTTCTTCTCCTACTCTCATTGTTGCTGCGGTTTTCCTTTTCATCTTCTTTTTTTAAATTATGGCTATAATGATGTAGGACGATATTTACCTTTATTTCGGTAAAAACGAAAATAAAGAAAATATCAAAAATAATATCGGAGCAGCGCCACTTGATCGGAATTTTATCCACTCTCAGACAATGGAAGTACAAAAGGAAAGATTGTCACGATTCCTGCTAATTGTCAATTTTATTTTAGGATTTATTTTTATTTTATTAGGACTTTAATCCTTTCCTTACTAGGAGTATATTTACTTTTCCTATTAGAATTATGTTTACTTTCCCTACTAGGATTATGTTTACTTTCCTACTAAGATTAGATTTACTTTCTCTACTAGAAGTAGGTTTACTTTCTCTACAAGTATTTTTCTTCTAAAAATAGGCTTGCTGATTATGTAAAACTATAACTCATTGAATTATAATCAAATAAGAGAATTCTCTCTAAAGTACTCTGCGGAGTTTTATTTTATTTTTAGTCTGCGGGCTTGTTTTTATCTTTTTTTTGGGTAGAAGACGAAGACGCTTCTCCTTGCAGAATCAAAGACGCTGCTCTTTGATTAGTTACCTTAGTCTTCCGCTACGTCATATAATATATTAGATGATACATAACCATTTTGTTTGACATTAATCCAGATTCTGTGGCCCAGCAGTGGCTGGTGTGCTATCCCTCTAACCAGCCAAACAGAGAGCTCACAAGTGAAGAAAGCTTATCAGAAAGCAAGGCTATGTCTCCACCTAGACAAACTGCAACAAAGAGGAGCGACACTCCCACAAAAATATGTTGCAGAGAAGGCATTATCCATCCTTCAGGTAACTTTTGTCTCTTGCAAAGAATTTTTGCAATTTAGGCATATGAAATAAGCTAGTTTACCATCAGTTTGGCTTTAAAAAAGGAAAATGTAGGAAAACAGTAAGAAAAATTGAGGGGAAAAGAATTAGTGAAACCAATGTTGACAAGTGTATTTCAATTTAGATGATTAGTATAATTAAGACGATGCAAATGTCCTATGTGGTTACAAGATGCATGGGCTGCTTTCATCTCCCAAGACGTCTTCTTAAACTAGTGGGACAACATGTATATCATTCAGAAGTTCAAACATCCAAGGAGCAAGTCTGTATATTCTTTGTCTGAAGCAATCTGTTGAACATACTCAAAAGCATGGTTTTTTGTTGTTTTTTTTTTTTTTTTTGGGTAAAAACGGTTTTGAAGTTTGAAGTCCAGTAGATAATGTATTCAAAAATTTGAATGTTTGTTTGACTACCTTCCTGCTGTAAAATCCAATAACAATATAAATGAAGATGAGAGAGTAAGGATGACTGCATTTACCTGTATAGTATTATACTCTTTTGTTGAATTATTCCTGGGTCCAAATCTTCTTCATTAGATATGATGAATTTGAATATAAATCATAATTACAGATCTATTTTGAAAAATTCAAACAAATGCAAAGCCCTATTATTAAAAAATTAAAATTTGCGAATAAAAATATATAAAAGGTCAGTTGAGGTGGTTGAACAGCCCACCCCCAACAAGCGCAGGGGTGGCAGCGTGGCCACCCCTCCACTTTGGAGTGGCCTTGGCCAACCTAATTTAAAAATAAATAAATAAATAATAAGTTAGCTCTTACCTCTATAAAGTACATGTTTTCTCAAAATATTAAAGTATTTTGTGTTTTTTGAATTGTTTGTTAATGTATTTGTCTTCGGAATGGAAAATAAAAAAACAATAAACAAAGTCATTAACAAACATGAGCATTGATTCCGACTGCTTAACTTCAACTTGAGATAAAAGCAACCAAGTCAAATTGTAAAACAAGTAATCTCTGGTACATAATTTGAGCAGCAGATTCTAGATGATGATCACTTTATGTGTTATCCTTGCTCCACATTTGAGTTTAATTTACAAGAAAAAGAGTGCTTTTCAGAAAATTACTGAAAAGCATCATTGAACTGCTGAAGAAAGAACGTGAATCATCAACAAGGGTCATTATTCCTCAAATTACAGAAACAATCACAGAAAACGAAAAATGTGTTCTTTTATGATGTGGATTACAACTCTCTTATCTGTCACTTGGTTCTTGTAATCACTATGAGTCAGATCTACAAGCGCCCGCCTTGATTTTCTTACGTCCTCATCATCGCTCTCCGGTAGAGAATCAATTGCTTCTGCAGCAATGTTGGCATGCTTCATGGCAAGCTCCCTTGTTCTCTGTATTCCACGACTCTTCCCAAGGTACTCAAGAGCCTAATTTTTTCCACAAAGAGATCAACTTTCAGTAAAAGAGTCCAATGAGATAATGGTGTAAGTTTGAATAGTATTTTCAAGGTTGCAGGTCTCATAAAGTGACTCAGATTGATCAAAACAAAGCGAGCAAATGGTCAATACAAAGTAACCCCTACTGACTAGAGGCACTCAAAACTAAGGATTGAAAATGTAAATAATACTAGAAATACCTGCAAAATAATAATAATAATAATATTTCAACACCAAATCTTATAGAAACTTGATGGAAATTTTAGAATCCTTGCTCTACTGTGGTGGTTTTTTCAATTTTGTCAAGAAACTATCGCACCAACACTACATACACCTAGTAGAACAGATTAAGAAAATTTGTAACAGAATGAAACTTTAGAATCTTCATGCATCGTCTGTAGTAGCTTCAGCATTCAACATGGAATAACATCACAAAAGAAAAGGAGTAGATTATATGCACTTACAAGATCAACATTTGCAGGGTCATCAAAGCCCCGATCAACAACTGCACGCAACTGAGGAATCTCTTCCATGGCAAACAGTATTGGAGCAGTTATGATTCCCTGCAAAAATTTATTTATTTATTTTGTTAACATGATTATTAACAAAACAAGGTGCATTGTCATTGTCATTGTATAGGGTCTAATAAAAGGGGAAACATGCTATGTTCTGTAAATACAGGTGTCTAGCGTGCTGTACATAAAAATAGATGGCTAGTTAGCTCTTGGGATATTGCTGAAAATATTTTGCACAATTTGTAGTTGTGGCGCTTAACTTGAGATTTTAGCAGCATCTCAAAAGATAGTTGAGAGCAACTTCTAAAACCAGGATTGTTAATCAATCCATAAATTGACAGGTCATGGATTAATAGTTGGACCTCTAGGCTGACTCCACTCGTACCAATGGCATAATAAACACATTAAATATAAATTGTTTACTAAAAAGAAAAAACCTATAAACGTAAATAGTACAAATCGATGAAGATGATTGCAAGTACGATAATTATCTTGGTAGTTTGGGCATGAATTTGTTGTCATTACATCATGGTTTCAAGACATGGCACTTACAACTTTTACGGTTTTGTTTTTAACGTAAGAGTAAAAACAATATCATATGTAAGAAACTTACTGGCCTAATGGCTAAGGCCTGAGCATCTTACTTCGTTTTAATCACATAAAACTTGAAGAAATCAGGCAAATACCACGGCGAGTTCTAGCAACCTCTGATGGTAGATATTGGCAGCCGGTGGGTGGATAAGGGCAAATCACGTTGTCGGCAGCGAACTCTGGTGGCAGACTCCAGCAACCAACATTGGATTCCATCAAACTCTGACGATAGTGAAGAATAAATTGCAAAAGAGAGTGCATACAAAAAGAGAAGCTCAAACTTAGAAGATGGTTTACACTCTTAAATAAGTAAACTATTTTATGGAAATTTTAAAAAGTTTTCCAGGTCCACCGAAAATGTTTTTGGTCATACCAAACACGAAAAATAGGAAAAACATTTTACGACGAAACAAATGGAGTCTTAATGAGAGATAAATGCTTAAATATTCACTCAATGTTTAAGTTAGGGGTCACAATTCGTGTTTTTATGTCGGGTTCATGTCATGTCGAGACATGAATATAAGAATATATAACGAACACTGTGAACGGGAAAGTTCTGTGCGGGCAGCTGGTTCTATTAGGAAGATGAGGGGTAGTTCTGTCAAAGGTTGGGTCAATCATCTGCTAGGGTTTTTTGCTGGGCTGCTTGAAGGCCTTCTAAATGGGCCTGAAGGAATTCCCGTTTGCAAACGGGTTACGTCTGTTTTAAAAATATTGAATGGCTCTAAGGGTATCGGGGTTGGGCCTTCTTTATTGCCCATTTCTACTGGGCGCGTTAAAGATCTTCGCAAGATGCAGTCAGGCCCAAAGGGATTTGGGCTTCGGTTTCCTCTTAAGTCCAAAAGAGCGACGCCTCTTAAGTCTTCTCGTCAAAACATATCCCCATTTTCATGGTTTAATAAATTTCAACACGGACGCACACCTAGATGCACAAGCATGCACACAAAGCCACCTCACAAACCCCATGATGTAACCCCCAATGGAACCCAATCCATAATATTTATCAAGAAAGCCTTATGAAGCTCCAATGGTCTACCATATTCATCAGAAGCAACACGTTACATCCTTGAAACCCTCAACTTCCATAAAACGCCTAGTTGCCAATACTACAAAGTATTTACTACAACAAAGCTTATTCATCTTTTTTCTTGTTTTAGTATTTATTTTTTTGTTTTTCTTTTTTCTTTCTCTTTGTGCTGAGTGCAGAAAAGTGGAGATTTAGCTACCAGAAAGTATCATCTGCATACAGCAGTAACATCATTTGGAAAGCAACATACATTAAAAATCTTCACCTTGCTCTAGCTATACCATCATCAACTTACAACCACCATTTCAGAAACAAATTGAAAACTTCAACATCTGCATATTACAGGCATTGGGTTTTGTATACCCCTCCTCCTCCTCCCAGGGGTTTTTCACCTTCAGCCTTCTTATTTTTAACTCTATACACCAAATTATTAATGATAAGTACAGGTGCAGCTCTGGTTCTTTAGTTGATATTATCATATTCGATCCTTTACTGTGATTGCCAACGTAAATTAATTTCAAGTCAAAACTTAAGATCATATGAAATGCCAAGATTGACTGAGCAGCTATTAAGTCAGAATGTACTTGGGATGAAATTTCAGTTGACTTCAGCCAAAGTTGCACTACATTATAAATTACTTGGAATAAATGAAAGTTCAAGAATTAAGAGACAGACAATCGAAACAACACCATCTCCCCCCCCCCCCCAAATAAAAGGCCACTATCTAATCAAAGCAGGCAAGGAAGTTTGACAATAATATTGCACTGTTGAGTATTGATAAACCAATCAATGTCCCAACTAAGCTGAAATGCATAAATATAATAATACCAATGTATACTATAGCTATACAGTAGAATGCGTCGAAAGAACTAAACAATATTGCTATCAATTTTATAGCTTTCCTATATAAACATTGATAAACATATTGGCATTCCGGGAAAGCAAGAAAAATAAAATTTTACACCTTACCTCAACTATGGAGCTGCTCTGACGATGAATTTTAAGTCTAAAACCGTGCAAGGCAGGCAAATCCCATGAAAAAAAATTCTCTACAACCCAAAACCTACTAATCACCACAAATAATATCAAGAACGATATAAGTGGTCAATAGATATGTACAAGCACCAATCATTGTCATTTAGAAAAATTGATAACAACAATGATGCATATCTGAGAAAGGAACACAAGGATTTTCTTCAAATAAGTGAACTTTGAGTATTGTAGTGGTTTCTCAAGTCATCTTGTCTCTTAAATTTACCGGTAGCATCGGGTATTATCAGGTAAATTCTACATGCCCACATATTAATGACCCAGAACAACTCCTCACGAATATCTTCTTGCAACTTCAATCTCACCAGTTGAGACCAAAAACAGCAACAATAGTATTACATTTCAAATGGAAACAAATCCCTTTAATCACAAAATGGTTGCAATCACCACTAAACCTCAGTACTATCAAGTTCAAAGCTAAAGACAGCACCAACAAAAACAACAACCCATCATCAAATAACGCCTCCTGATCAGTTCCTAGCATTGAAAAGCATTCACCATACTACAACATATACCAACCTGAACCTAGTACAATAACATACTGTAACAACACTAGCTCAACAAAGAACATGAAAGATTCAATTCAGGGAATAAAATAACATTTAAAGGGATTCAGATTACAAAGGGGCGTTACCTTTTGAGTAGTAGAATCTGTACAAAAGCGAGGACTCTCGGAGCGAAAGAACTGGTGACGTTGGTCAGGTCGGTGAGAGAGAAGCCACCGACACCCATTAAAGCTGATTCTGTGAATCCTCGAAATCCGAGAAAATAACATCGTCGACAACGAAGATCAAGCTCCACAGAGAGAGAGGTTTGGAGAGCAAATGGGGTTAGAACTTCGAGAAGCGAATGCATAAGTTCTTGATTATCGAACTTACTCCAATTTTTTTGCTTCGCTTTAATCGCATTAACAATTTGCAACACATCTCCCTCCTTAATAACATCATAGAAACCCATCTCCCTACAAAAATTCTACCGCCTGCAATACTGCCAGAGCTTCTGCAATACTGCCTTCATGGTCTCGTACAATAAGCCCAATACCTATTCTTCCGCACAAAGCTTTTTGCCAATTTTTATATCTCAAATAGGTTTGCAAACGAGTAAAATCATAGGAATTGATTTTACAATTTCCCCTGAATTTCAACAACGGAGTTCATCTTGCAACTTTGCTTGTCTTCACTATTTTCTATAGCATTTCCATTCACCCAAGGGCAGAACTGGTTGTGATAGACAATTGGATCAAATTCCGTAGGTTCTTCATAATTGCTCTCCCCTTTTGGAGGTCCTGAAAAATCACATGGTTTTCATGCATCACTACTAAAAGTAAGAAAAAACTTAACAGAAAATGAGTATAATCTTGGAGATTTAAAATATGACTACACATACAAAAGAATTCAAGGTGGTATACAAAATTGGCAATAAACTGTACATAGGTGATAGAAGTAGGGATGACAATGAACTAGATTAAATGGAAAGGCTATCATTTGATTTGTGAGCCAACTGACAACCCATATGATAGAATCAAACAGAGAATGTGTCCAGTTATAACGAAGACAGATCTTGGATCCTCTGAGTCAGCACAAACGTTTTTAGTCTTACAATAAGTTTGGGACTGCAATTTTAATAAGTGCAATTTTAAAAATAATTTTTTTTTTTTTAATAGGTAAGTTATAGATGCACCTATTGAGTCAATCTCATCCTCCACCTTGGTTTTACAAGGGGAGAAACTCCAAGAAAGCATCATTTGAACTAGAGCACATTGACAAAATATGTTAATGATTAATACATAAGGGTAAAACTCAAGGAAATATGTGTATGACACACACCCAATAAATACATATATGTGTGGGGGTGTGCCGTGTGCGTGTGTATGTTAACATGCGCGGGCGTGTGTGTGTTGATCTATACCCAAGATAGAGCTGTACGGGAAGGTAAAAACTCCCAAAAAGAACTCTCCACTCAAAACACTACGACATTGGATCTTGATTTACAGAGTATGTCCTTTACCCTATTTATGTATATATATACTAAGTTTGTGTTTTCAAGTTTTGATTGTGAAGCCAAAAGAAATTTAAAAAAGGCGGTGGATCACTTAATTAATTAGTTGACAGACTTGATTTGGGTAAGATTATGGTCTGTTAGCCCTGACAAGAACATTGTTGGTGAGCTACAACCCAAATCAAATTGAGAAGACCCATTCTACTTCTACTGATATGCATGATTCCATCCCAGCAGCATCGGCTCAGTCCAACAGGGCAATAGATAAAAGTGATGGACCGCTTCATCTTAATGGATCACGAACCGCAATAGCCCATTATTTAGATTCAAAAGTCTCAACCCCAGAAGCTTTGGCCCAGTCCAGTCGAGTGTCAGCTAAATATGAAGGACTGTGTTGTACTAATTAATTGTTTGTTTCAGCCCAGATCTAGGCCTACTCTCTAGTGGAGGGGACCCGTTCTACTTCTACTGATATGCACCATTCCATCTAAGCAGGATCGGCCTAGTCCAACAGGGCAATTTGAACACAGCTGGAATTTTTTTTAGCTTGGCCTGAGGAAGAAAAGAAGCGGTAGAAGAGGGAATTTTTTTGGTTTTGAAATTTGAAAACAGTTGGCAGTTGCATTACTCATTAGATTTTACGAACGGTGAGGATCTAGCAAATATGAGATTCTTATATTTTCAACAGTAAGAGAGGATCCTGATTCAAAACCTAAAAAAAACTTAATTTGGGAACTGAAGAAAAGGTAGAGAAGAAAGGGCAGAGAAAAGTAAAAAGATGTTGTGTTTGTTCCGCCTTATTGTTGCCAGTAGAGGATTTAGGTGAATTCTCTTCTCAGCGAGAAGGAGAAGGGCACTAAGAAGGAGAAGGGCAATAAGAAGGAGCAAAAGGGCAATGAGAAGGAGAAGACCAGAACCACCCCCGGTGGAGCAAGAAGAACTATCGGGTAATGAGTCGGAGGTCGATCCCCTTGAGCCTCAGTCTCACCATCTGCCTCAGCCTCAGTCGGAGCCTCAGCCAGCACAATCCAACAAGACAACAGATAAAAGTGAAGGACCGCTTCATCTTAATGGGTCAGGGACCGCAATAGCCCATTATTTAGATTCAGAAGTCTCATCCCCTACAGTTTTCCAAAACTACCCTTCTACTGGATACTTTATTTTGTACGAATTTTAAAAAGTGAATCATAATATTGCTTGTACAATACAACTAGTGACTTTCACCTTTGAAATTGTACAAGTTAATGGGTTGTGTATATATATATATAAAAAAATTATTATGTTAGGGAAAATAATATTTCCTTTCACGGATTCCCTCTTCCAAGTTTCATACATGAATACAATTTGCATTAATCAGGTTTTTAGCTTGGCAATCATCATTTCCGTCATTTCCCTTCATTTCCCAGGCCACTTGGTCATCATCATTTCCGTCAAAAGTTGTGATGATCCAACGGCCACATCCATCGGCCCTTTGAATTTTTTATTTTTTATTTTTTATTTTTAGTAAAAGTTTAAATATATAGCATTAACTATTTTCCTCTCATTTTTTCCATTCAAATTCAAAATTAGAAAAGAAAAGCGAGAGAAGAGAGGGGAGAGAAAAAAAGCCTTGTGTCCTGAGCCTGTGCCTGTGCCTCTGCTGGAGCCGGAGCCAGGGGCAGACGCAGCATTACCGATGCTGGAGCCAGAGCCAGAGGCAGTACAGCCTGAACGGGAGTCAGGGGCAGAGGCAACATCGCCGGAGGAGGCAGCGGCGACGGAGATAGAGTAGGTGAGGGCAAGGCCTGGGCCTGGGCGGAGCCGCTACCCTGGGATTTGAATTGAGATCTGCCTGAACCACCACTACCGTAGGACTAGGAAGTGGGGCAGGTGCCAGTACCACCAATTCGAGCGGCGCTACCACCAGTTCCAGCGGCGCAACTCTGGAAATTCAACTGGTTTGATCCAGTGGAGCATGAGGAAGATGATGAGGAACTTGAAGATTTTATATTGGATATTCCTGATTTGCAACTTTGAGATTTTCAGGAGCTGGAGGCGCAGGCAGAGGCAGAGGCCGAGGCAGGCCATGAATCTCATAACTTGTGTCACTATCTTATTATTTTCGCATTATAAATTCTTTCATTTGAATATTCTTATTTTTTAGACAAGTATTGAATATTCTATTAAGTACGTGAAGAGTTTTTTTTTTTTTTTTTTTTTTTTTTTTTTTTCAGAAGTAGATTAAGTACTGATTAGTATATTTTTAATTGCGGTGCTGGATAAGTTTTTTGATATTTATTACGCGATGTAGCAAACTTTTTTTTTTTTTTCTAAAATAGATTAAGTACTTTTATGACACAACAAAACATTTTTTTTCTTTTTTTCTTTTTATTTACTTGAAAGGTCTTTTAAGAAAAAGTTTGTCTTATCCCTTTTTAAAATTCTTTTAAGATTTTGAATAGTATGAGAGATTGGTAGACTATCATATTCGGTATTTTATTGGGTCAGTTTCGTCTTCTTAGCATGCTCTAATTGAATTGAAATTTTATGGGTAGATAGAATAATCCGAGAAGAACGTTTTGGATTTTCGTTTGATTCATTTTGAGTTCGTTTGACTTAATTTTCTTTCGTCTAAAATCTATAGTCTATAAAATTCTCAAATCAAATTGAAGTGCTAAATGTGCTTCACTTCACTCCAAATTTTTACCTTTTTCACACACGAAAGGTTATATAGTAATTTTTTTTTTCTATAAGATCTCATTTTAATAATAAAAAATATCTGATTCACATTATTATTGCATGTAATGAGTAATACAAGATATATAACAATGTTAACAACATTTTTAACCAAGATTTTCCCGTAAGACTTCATAATCAACTAAATATAAAGGATGAGCTCAACAAGAGATTAAGAAAGAAGAATTTGATATTGTTGTTTAATATTTTCACATCAATTGTTTTCTAATCAATAAGCTTAGACCAACCACAGAAAAACTAATCATAGTTCTATGGCACTAGGACTTAACAAACTATAAATTGAAAAACTTTTATATTGGTAAATAACGTTACGAAGATGAGGGTGTCACATATAAAACTTGGTTAATTAACAAATTAAAACCACCATGGATATCATTTTTTTTTTTTTTACCTCCTTGTCAATGTCGTAGATCTAAGTACAATCGTTATGGCGTTACCCAACCATGTATTACAACATATTTATTTCAGCATTTATTAAAAAATAAAAAGATGTCCTATCTTATACCTCCCCGATAGGCTAGAGGCTACAGGCTACAACCCCTTGTTTGACGTTTCCAATTCTTGCATTTCATTCAAATACTTGAAGCAATAAATTTGGGGAAAGTCCACATAACCCCCTCAAACTACCACTCAATTGACAATGTCCCCCCCAAACTTTCAATTGTGACAATGTCCCCCTCAAACTACCAAAAATTGTCAATGTTCCCCCCAGTGACGAAATTACCCTTAATAAATTTTTTTTTTTTTAAAAAAAAAAACTAAAACTAAAACTTCTAGAAAAAACCTAAAACTAACAAAAAAAAAAAAAAAAAATCTCCAAACGATGGACAATTTTTTTTTTTTTTTTTATAAAAAATGAAAATTTTCGTTTTTTTTTTTTTTTTTTTTTTAATTTCTGTTTTATAATTTTATTTAAATAAAAATTTAAGTATAAAAAAATAAAAATTTCATTTAATAAAATGAAATTTTTTGTTTTTTAAAACTAAAAATAAATAAAAATTTCAGTTTTAAAAAAAAATTAAAAATTTTTGTTTTAAATTTTTTTTAAAATATTATCTTTAAATTAAAATGTTTCGTTTTTTAAAAAAAAAAATCAAAATTTTTTTTTTTTGAATTTACAGGGGTATTTTTGTCTTATTGAGAAATCTATAGGGGCATTTTTGTCTTATTGCTAGTATTGGGGGGGACATTGACAATGTTTTAGTAGTTTAGAGGGGACATTGTCACAATTGAAAGTTTGGGGGGGACATTGTCAATTAAGTGGTAGTTTGAGTGGGGTATGTAGACTTTCCCCAAATTTATGTGATTGTTTATAGTTAGTACAATAATTAAAAGTGTAAAATCGACAAGTCAATTGTTAATTAATTAAATTAACAAGTCAATTACTAATTAATTAATTAAACCCATATGTTCAAAATTATATGGGTTTATTTGTATTGAAACTAATTAAAAATTTCTTAGTTATCAAAAGCTAAGAGAGAGATACATTTATATTTAATAAGAAAATTTATTATCTTTGATTTTTTTAAAAAAATAAATAAATAAATAAGCTTAGCCTTCTCAGAGTATGGGTTCACATTGTCTTTTGGCTGGCAAAATGTTGTTCTATGAGCTAACAATATTGCACAAATTTTAAAGTGGGCCCGCATTCTTCCCTCTAATAATAAGTACAATATATATTAGATAATCCCTAAAACTCTTATTTTATAAAAGGCCTCAAAAAAAAAAAGTTTTTTTTAAAAAAATTTATGTTAAATTTATATTTAAAAATATCAGGTAAAAAAACTCAAAAAATATAAAATCGGAAAATGTCATTTGACTTGCTAAGAGGGTTTAAAAAAAGAAGGAAAAAAACAAAAGTAAAAAGAAAAAAGAAAATATGATATAACAAGGTCAAAATCTTAAAAGAATTCAAACAAGGGTAAGACAAACTTTTTCTTAAAAGACCTTTCAAGTAAATAAAAATAAAATAAAAAAATGTTTTGTTGTGTCGTATAAGTACTTAATCCATTTCAATATATATATATATATATATATATATATATGTTGGCTACGTCGTGTAATAAATATCTGGAAACTTATCCAACTCCGCAATTAAAAATGTACTAATCAATACTTAATCCATTTCAGGAAAAAAAAAATGTTTGCTAACGATCTTTTTAAGACTTCAATTTGATTTGAGAATTTTATAGACCAAGAATTTCAGACGAATAAAAATTAAGTAAAACAAACTCAAAATGAATCAAACGAAAATCCAAAACATTCTTCTTAGATTATTCTATCTAGTCATAAAATTTCATTGCAATTAGAGCATGTTAAAAAGTCGAAACTAACCCAGTAAAATGCCGAATATGACTGTCTACCAAGCTTCCCTACTATTCCATCTATCAATCTCCTTTACTATTCAATCTACTATTGCATCTACCAATCTCCTCTACTATTCCATCTACGAGTATATTTTTAAACATGAAGGCTAGTAAAAAGACCGACTCGAAGGACGACGAAGAAGTGACGAAGAGACTCAAAGACAACAAAGTTAGTTTAAGGAAGCTTGGTGGACCCTTTTTATTTTATGTAAGACTTTGACGACTAACATCTTTATTAACTACTTCCCATTACGATTAAACAGCTAGAATTTTTTTTACCTTGGCTTGAGGAGGAAAGGGAGCGGTAGAAGAGCGAATTTCTTTTGTTTTGAAATTTGAAAACAGCTGGCAGTTGCATTACCCATCAGATTTCATGAACGGTGAGGATCTAGCAAATATGAGATTCTCATATTTTCTACAATAAGAGAGGATCCTGATTAAAAACCTAAACAAACTTGATTTGGGAACCGAAGAAAAGGGAGAGAAAAGTAGAAAGATGTTGTGTTTGTTCCGCCTTATTGTTGCTGGTAGAGGATTTAGGTGGATTCACTTCTCAGCGAGAGGGAGAAGGGCACTGAAAAGGAGGAGAATGGCAATGAGAAGGAATAGAAGGGCAATGAGAAGGAGAAGACCAGAACCACCCCCGGTGGAGCAAGAAGAACTATCGGGTAATGAGTCAAAGGTCGATCCCCTTGAGCCTCAGTCTCAGCCTCTGCCTCAGCCTCAGTTGGAGCCTCAGGCGGCACAGTCCAATAGGGCAATAGATAAATGTGTAAGACCACTTTATCTTAATGGGTCAGGGACCGCAATAGCCCATTATTTAGAATCAGAAGTCTCAGCCCCTACAGCTTTCCAAAACTACCCTTCTACTGGATACTTTATTTTGTACTAATTTTAAAAAGTGAATCATAATATTCCTTGTACAATACAACTTGTGGCTTTCACCTATGAATTTGTACAAGTTAATGGGTTATGTGCAAATATATATCTATATATATATTATGGGCTTATTGGATGAAATTATTATGTGAGAGAAAATAATCTTTCCTTTCATGGATTCCTCTCTTCCAAGTTTCATTTATGAATACAATTTGCATTAATCAAGTTTTTAGCCTGGCAATCATCATTTCTGTCATTTCCCTTCATTTCCCTTCGTTTCCCAGGCCACTTGGTCATCATCATTTCCGTCAAAAGTTGTGATGATCCAACGGCCACATCCATCGGCCCTTTGAATTTTTTATTTTTTATTTTTAGTAAAAGTTTAAATATATAACATTCACTATTTTCCTCTCATTTCTTTCCACTCAAATTCAAATTCAAAATTAGAAAGAGAAAAGGGAGAGAAGAGAGGGGAGAGAAAAAAAGCCTTGTGTCCTGAGCCTGTGCCTGTGCCTGTGCCTCTACCGGAGCCGGAGCCAGGGGCAGACGTAGCATCACCGAAGTTGGAGCAAGGGGCAGAGGCAGCACCACCGGAGCCGGAGCCAGGGGCAGAGGCAACACTGCCGGAGGAGGCAGCGGCGGCGGAGGCAGAGTAGGGGAGGGCAGGGCTTGGATCTGGGCGGAGCCGCTACCTCGGAAGTTGAATTGGGATCTGCCTGAACCACCGCTACCATGGGACTAGGAGGTGGGGCAGGTGCCGGTACCACCAATTCGAGCGGCGCTACAACCGGTTCTAGCGGTACAACTCTGGGAAATCAACTGGTTTGATCAGTGGAGCATGAGGAGGATTATGAAGAACTTGAAGATTTTATATTGGATATTCCTGATTTGAAACCTAGAGATTTTGAGGAACTGGCGGCGCAAGCGGAGGCCAAGGCAGGCCATGAATCTCATAACCTGTGTGTCTTTTTTTGGACCCTTTGATCTGAGCAAATAAAAACTAGAAGCAACCTCCAGGGGAACTTTGCTTCTTCTTCCTCCTATTGCTCCCTTCAATCTGAGCAAATAAAAACTAGAAGCAACCTCCAAGAGAACTCTGCTTCTTCCTCTTACTCTAATTGCTCCCTTCGATCTTCGCTAGTGCCAACAAAACGGACGTTGGGGAAGTGGCAGAGAGTGAAAGAGAGAAGGAAATACCTCAAGTCTGTAAGGAAAATAAAAGAGAGAGCAACTTTTGAGAAGATAGAGAAAGATAATCGTTTGAGAAAATGGAGAAAGAACTCGCTAGAAAATAAAAGGGAGACCATGCAAGTTTTAGAAAAGAGAGACGAGAAAACAGAAAAGCACATTTTACATAAATATTAAAAAAAACATATGCATTCTAAAAAATTGTCAATTGTCGAGTACCATATGTTAAAGTATACCATGGAGTTCAAAAATAATAGTCACAGTATAAAACAATTACTGACTTACCGTTGAAGAATATCACCGAGTCACACTTGAAGATTATCACAGAGTTTCGAAAGATTGTATCACCTAGCTAACCAAGCTAGAGTAGAATTCTATTTGTATCCAACATAATTTTCCTATAAATAGGAGCATGTTATATTGTAAATATTACTAAGAGAAATAAGAGCTTAATGTAATCTTAGGGCTTGATCTTGTAAATGTAGGTCATAGACCGAACAATGTATATTTCTGTGCCACTATCTTATTATTTTCGCATTATAAATTCTTTCATTTGAATATTTTTCTTTTTTAGACAAGTATTGAATATTCTACTAAGTACGGGAAGAGCTTTTTTTTTTTTTTTTTTTTAAGTAAATTAAGTACTGATTAGTATATTTTTAATTGTGGTGCTGGATAAATTTTTTGATATTTATTACACGATGTAGCAAACATTTTTTTCTTTTTCTAAAATGGATTAAGTACTTTTATGACAAAACAAAACATTTTTTTCTTTTTTTCTTTTTATTTACTTGAAAGATCTTTTAAGAAAAAGTTTGTTCTACCCATTTTTTAAATTCTTTTAAGATTTTGAATAGTACGAGAGATTGGTAGACTATCATATTTGATATTTTACCGGGTCAGTTTCATCTTCTTAGCATGCTCTAATTAAATTGAAATTTTATTGGTAGATAGAATAATCCGAGAAGAATGTTTTGGATTTTCGTTTGATTCATTTTGAGTTCGTTTAACTTAATTTTCTTTCGTCCAAAATTTATGATCTATAAAATTCTCAAATCTAATTGGAGTGCTAAACGTGATTCACTTGACTCCAAATTTTTACCTTTTTTACGTTATATAGTAATTCGTTTCCCAGGCCACTAAGTCATCATCATTTCCGTCAAAAGTTGTGATGATCCATCAGCCCTTTGAATTTTTATTTTTTTATTTTTTATTTTCAGTAAAAGTTTAAATATATAGCATTAACTATTTTCCTCTCAGTACTTTCCATTCAAATTCAAAATTAGAAAAGAAAATGGAGAGAAGAGAGGGGAGAGAAAAAAAGCCTTGTGTCCTGAGCCTGTGCATGTGCCTCTGTCAGAACCGGAGCCAGGGGCAGACGCACCATCACCGTAGAGCCAGGGGTAGAGGCAACACCGCCGGAGGAAGCAGTGGCAGCGTTGTCAGAGTAGACGAGGGCAAGGCCTGGGCCTGGGCGGAGCCGCTACCCTGAGAGTTGAATTGGGGTCTGCCTGAACCTCCACTACCGTAGGACTAGGACGTGGGGCAGGTGCCGGTACCACCAATTTGAGCGACACTACCACCGGTTTCAGCAGCGCAACTCTGGGAATTCAACTGGTTTGATCCAGTGGAGCATAAGGAGGATGATGAGGAACTTGAAGATTTTATATTGGGTATTCCTAATTTTCAACCTGGAGATTTTGAGGAACTAGAGCCGCAAGCGGAGGCCGAGGCAGGCCATGAATCTCATAATATGTGTCAGTATCTTATTATTTTCGCATTATAAATTCTTTCATTTGATTATTCTTATTTTTTAGACAAGTATTGAATATTCTATTAAGTACGGGAAGGCTTTCTTTTTTTTTTTCTTCTTTTTTTCCTGAAGTAGATTAAGTACTGATTAGTATATTTTTAATTGCGGTGCTGGATAAATTTTCTGATATTTATTACACGATGTAGCAAACATTTTTTTCTCTTTCTAAAATGGATTAAGTACTTTTATGACACAACAAAACACTTTTTTTTCATTTTTTCTTTTTATTTACTTGAAAGGTCTTTTAAGAAAAAGTTTGTCCTACCCCTTTTTTAAATACTTTTAAGATTTTGAGTAGTACGAGTGATTGGTAGACTATCATATTCGGTATTTTACCGGGTCAGTTTCGTCTTCTTAGCATGCTCTAATTAAATTGAAACTTTATGGGTAGATAGAATAATCCGAGAAGAACGTTTTGAATTTTCGTTTGATTCATTTTGAGTTCGTTTAACTTAATTTTCTTTCGTCCAAAATTTATGGTCTATAAAATTCTCAAATCTAATTGGAGTGCTAAACGTGCTTCACTTGACTCCAAATTTTTACCTTTTTCACGTTATATAGTAATTCGTTTCCCAGGCCACTAGGTCATCATCATTTCCGTCAAAAGTTGTGATGATCCATCAGCCCTTTGAATTTTTATTTTTTTATTTTTTATTTTCAGTAAAAGTTTAAATATATAGCATTAACTATTTTCCTCTCAATACTTTCCATTCAAATTCAAATTCAAAATTAGAAAAGAAAATGGAGAGAAGAGAGGGGAGAGAAAAAAAAAGCCTTGTGTCCTAAGCCTGTGCATGTGCCTCTGTCAGAACCGGAGCCAGGGCAGACGCACCATCACCGTAGCTAGAGCCAGGGGTAGAGACAGCACCGCCGGAGCCGGAGCCAGGGGTAGAGGCAACACCGCCGGAGGAGGCAGTGGCAGCGTAGTCAGAGTAGACGAGGGCAAGGCCTGGGCCTGGGCGAAGCCGCTACCCTGAGAGTTGAATTGGGGTCTGCCTGAACCTCCACTACCGTAGGACTAGGACGTGGGGCAGGTGCCGGTACCATCAATTTGAGCGACACTACCACCGGTTCCAGCAGCGCAACTCTGGGAATTCAACTGGTTTGATCCAGTGGAGCATAAGGAGGATGATGAGGAACTTGAAGATTTTATATTGGGTATTCCTAATTTGCAACCTGAAGATTTTGAGGAACTAGTGCCGCAAGCGGAGGCCGAGGCAGGCCATGAATCTCATAATATGTGTCACTATCTTATTATTTTTGCATTATAAATTATTTCATTTGATTATTCTTATTTTTTAGACAAGTATTGAATATTCTATTAAGTACGGGAAGGCTTTTTTTTTTTTTTTTTTTTTTTCCTGAAGTAGATTAAGTACTGATTAGTATATTTTTAATTGCGGTACTGGATAAATTTTCTGATATTTATTACACGATGTAGCAAACATTTTTTTCTCTTTCTAAAATGGATTAAGTACTTTTATAACACAACAAAACACTTTTTTTTCATTTTTTCTTTTTATTTACTTGAAAGGTCTTTTAAGAAAAAGTTTGTCCTACCCCTTTTTTAAATACTTTTAAGATTTTGAATAGTACGAGTGATTGGTAGACTATCATATTCGATATTTTACTGGGTCAGTTTCGTCTTCTTAGCATGCTCTAATTAAATTGAAACTTTATGGGTAGATAGAATAATCCGAGAAGAACGTTTTGAATTTTCGTTTGATTCATTTTGAGTTCGTTTAACTTAATTTTCTTTCGTCCAAAATTTATGGTCTATAAAATTCTCAAATCTAATTGGAGTGCTAAACGTGCTTCACTTGACTCCAAATTTTTACCTTTTTCACGTTATATAGTAATTCGTTTCCCAGGCCACTAGGTCATCATCATTTCCGTCAAAAGTTGTGATGATCCATCAGCCCTTTGAATTTTTATTTTTTTATTTTTTATTTTCAGTAAAAGTTTAAATATATAGCATTAACTATTTTCCTCTCAGTACTTTCCATTCAAATTCAAATTAAAATTCAAAATTAGAAAAGAAAATGGAGAGAAGAGAGGGGAGAGAAAAAAAAAAGCCTTGTGTTCTAAGCCTGTGCATGTGCCTCTGTCAGAACCGGAGCCAGGGCAGACGCACCATCACCGTAGCTAGAGCCAGGGGTAGAGACAGCACCGCCGGAGCCGGAGCCAGGGGTAGAGGCAACACCGCCGGAAGAGGCAGTGGCAGCGTAGTCAGAGTAGACGAGGCAAGGCCTGGGCCTGGGCGGAGCTGCTACCCTGAGAGTTGAATTGGGGTCTGCCTGAACCTCCACTACCGTAGGACTAGGAGGTGGGGCAGGTGCCGGTACCACCAATTTGAGCGACACTACCACCGGTTCCAGCAGCGCAACTCTGGGAATTCAATTGGTTTGATCCAGTGGAGCATAAGGAGGATGATGAGGAACTTGAAGATTTTATATTGGGTATTCCTAATTTGCAACCTGGAAATTTTGAGGAACTAGAGCCGCAAGCGGAGGCCGAGGCAGGCCATGAATCTCATAATATGTGTCACTATCTTATTATTTTCGCATTATAAATTATTTCATTTGATTATTCTTATTTTTTAGACAAGTATTGAATATTCTATTAAGTACGGGAAGGCTTTTTTTTTTTTTTTTTTTTTTTTTTCCTGAAGTAGATTAAGTACTGATTAGTATATTTTTAATTGCGGTGCTGGATAAATTTTCTGATATTTATTACACGATGTAGCAAACATTTTTTTCTCTTTCTCAAATGGATTAAGTACTTTTATGACACAACAAAACACTTTTTTTCATTTTTTCTTTTTATTTACTTGAAAGGTCTTTTAAGAAAAAGTTTGTCCTACCCCTTTTTTAAATACTTTTAAGATTTTAAATAGTACGAGTGATTGGTAGACTATCATATTCGATATTTTACCGGGTCAGTTTCGTCTTCTTAGCATGCTCTAATTAAATTGAAACTTTATGGGTAGATAGAATAATCCGAGAAGAACGTTTTGAATTTTCGTTTGATTCATTTTGAGTTCGTTTAACTTAATTTTCTTTCGTCCAAAATTTATGGTCTATAAAATTCTCAAATCTAATTGGAGTGCTAAACGTGCTTCACTTGACTCCAAATTTTTACCTTTTTCATGTTATATAGTAATTCGTTTCCCAGGCCACTAGGTCATCATCATTTCCGTCAAAAGTTGTGATGATCCATCAGCCCTTTGAATTTTTATTTTTTTATTTTTTATTTTCAGTAAAAGTTTAAATATATAGCATTAACTATTTTCCTCTCAGTACTTTCCATTCACATTCAAATTCAAATTCAAAATTAGAAAAGAAAATGGAGAGAAGAGATGGGAGAGAAAAAAAAAGCCTTGTGTCCTAAGCCTGTGCATGTGCCTCTGTCAAAACCGGAGCCAGGGCAGACGCACCATCACCGTAGCTAGAGCCAGGGGTAGAGGCAGCACCGCTGGAGCCGGAGCCAGGGGTAGAGGCAACACCGCCGGAGGAGGCAGTGGCAGCGTAGTCAGAGTAGACGAGGGCAAGGCCTGGGCCTGGGCGGAGCCGCTACCCTGAGAGTTGAATTGGGGTCTGCCTGAACCTCCACTACCGTAGGACTAGGACGTGGGGCAGGTGCCGGTACCATCAATTTGAGCGACACTACCACCGGTTCCAGCAGCGCAACTCTGAGAATTCAATTGGTTTGATCCAGTGGAGCATAAGGAGGATGATGAGGAACTTGAAGATTTTATATTGGGTATTCCTAATTTGCAACCTGGAGATTTTGAGGAACTAGGGCCGCAAGCGGAGGCCGAGGCAGGCCATGAATCTCATAATATGTGTCACTATCTTATTATTTTCGCATTATAAATTCTTTCATTTGATTATTCTTATTTTTTAGACAAGTATTGAATATTCTATTAAGTACGGGAAGGCTTTTTTTTTTTCTTTTTTTTTTTTCCTGAAGTAGATTAAGTACTGATTAGTATATTTTTAATTGCGGTGCTGGATAAATTTTCTGATATTTATTACACGATGTAGCAAACATTTTTTTCTCTTTTTAAAATGGATTAAGTACTTTTATGACACAACAAAACACTTTTTTTCATTTTTTCTTTTTATTTACTTGAAAGGTCTTTTAAGAAAAAGTTTGTCCTACCCCTTTTTTAAATACTTTTAAGATTTTGAATAGTACGAGTGATTGGTAGACTATCATATTCGGTATTTTACCGGGTCAGTTTCGTCTTCTTAGCATGCTCTAATTAAATTGAAACTTTATGGGTAAATAGAATAATCCGAGAAGAACGTTTTGAATTTTCGTTTGATTCATTTTGAGTTTGTTTGACTTAATTTTCTTTCGTCCAAAATTTATGGTCTATAAAATTCTCAAATCTAATTGAAGTGCTAAACGTGCTTCACTTGACTCCAAATTTTTACCTTTTTCACGTTATATAGTAATTCGTTTCCCAGGCCACTTGGTCATCATCATTTCCGTCAAAAGTTGTGATGATCCAACGGCCACATCCATCGGCCCTTCGAATTTTTATTTTCTTATTTTTTATTTTCAGTAAAAGTTTAAATATATAGCATTAACTATTTTCCTCTCAGTACTTTCCATTCAAATTCAAATTCAAAATTAGAAAAGAAAATGGAGAGAAGAGAAGGGAGAGAAAAAAAAACCTTGTGTCCTGAGCCTGTGCCTGTGTGTCTACTGGAGCTGGAGCCAGGGCGAACGCACCATCACCGGAACTAGAGCCAGGAGCAGAGGCAGCACCGCCGGAGCCGGGGGCAGAGGCAACACCGCCGGAGGAGGTAGCGGCGGCGTAGTCAGAGTAGACGAGGGCAGGGCCTTGGCCTGGGCGGAGCCGCTACCCTGGGAGTTGAATTGGGGTCTGCTTGAACCTCTACTACCGTAGGACTAGCAGGTGGGGCAGGTGCCGGTACTACCAATTCGAGCGGCGCTACCACTGGTTCCAGCGGCGCAACTTTGGGAATTCAACTGGTTTGATCCAATGGAGCATGAGGAGGATGATGAGGAACTTGAAGATTTTATATTGGGTATTCCTGATTTGCGAGCTGGAGATTTTGAGGAACTAGAGGCGCAGGCGGAGGCCGAGGCAGGCCATGAATCTCATAATCTGTGTCACTATCTTATTATTTTCGCATTATAAATTCTTTCATTTGATTATTCTTATTTTTTAGACAAGTATTGAATATTCTATTAAGTACGGGAAGAGTTTTTTTTTTTTTTTTTTTTTAAGTAGATTAAGTACTAATTAGTATATTTTTAATTGCGGTGCTGGATAAGTTTTTTGATATTTATTACACGATGTAGCAAACATTTTTTTTTTTTCTAAAATGGATTAAGTACTTTTATGACGCAACAAAACATTTTTTTTTCTTTTTATTTACTTGAAAGGTCTTTTAAGAAAAAATTTGTCCTACTCATTTTTTAAATTCTTTTAAGTTTTTGAATAGTATGAGAGATTAGTAGACTATCATATTCGGTATTTTACCGGATCAGTTTCGTCTTCTTAACATGCTCTAATTGAATTGATATTTTATGGGTAGATAGAATAATCCGAGAAAAACGTTTTGAATTTTCGTTTGATTCATTTTGAGTTCGTTTGACTAAATTTTCTTTCATCCGAAATTTATGGTCTATAAATGTGCTAAATGTGCTTCACTTTGACTCCAAATTTTTACCTTTTTCACACACGAAAGGTTATATAGTAATTTTTTTTTTCTATAAGATCTCATTTTAATAATAAAAAAATACCTGATTCACACCATTATTGCATGTAATGAGTAATACAAGATATATAACAATGTTAACAACATTTTTTACCAAGATTTCCTCGTAAGACTTGATAATCAGCTAGATATAAAGGATGTGCTCAACAAGAGATTAAGAAAGAAGAATTTGATATTTTTGTTTAATATTTTCACATCAATTGTTTTCTAATCAATAAGCTTAGACCAACCACAGAGAAACTAATCATAGTTCTATGGCACTAGGACTTAACAAACCATAATTTGAAAAACTTTTATATTGGTAAATAACGTTATGAAGATGAGGGTGTCACATAAAAAACTTGGTTAATTAACAAATTAAAACCACCATGGATATCATTTTTTTTTTTTTTTTACCTCCTTGTCAATGTCGTAGATCTAACTACAATTGTTATGGTGTTACCCAACCGTGTATTACAACTTATTTATTTTAGCATTTATTAAAAAATAAAAAGATGTCCTATCTTATACCTACCTGATAGGCTATAGGCTACAACCCCTCATTTGACGTTTCCAATTCTTGCATTTCATTCAAATACTTGAAGCAATAATTTTTTTTTACAAATTTATGTGATTGTTTATAGTTAGTACAATAATTAAAAGTGTATAGTCGACAAGTCAATTGTTAATTAATTAAATTAACAAGTCAATTACTAATTAATTAATAAAACCCATATGTTCAAAAT
The DNA here is from genome assembly GCF_965113065.1 of Corylus avellana. Taxonomy (NCBI): domain Eukaryota; kingdom Viridiplantae; phylum Streptophyta; class Magnoliopsida; order Fagales; family Betulaceae; genus Corylus; species Corylus avellana. The sequence continues at coordinate 22,618,542 of NC_142490.1, read as the reverse complement.
TATATGGGTTTATTTGTATTGAAACTAATTAAAAATTTCTTAGTTATCAAAAGCTAAGAGAGAGATACATTTATATTTAATGAGAAAATTATTTATCTTGGATTTTTTTATTTTTTATTTTTTTATTTTTTTTTAAATAAGCTTAGCCTTCTCAGCGTATGGGTTCACGTTGTCTTTTGGCCGGCAAAATGTTGTTCTATGAACTAACAATATTGCGCAAATTTTAAAGTGGGCCCGCATTCTTCCCTCTAATAATAAGTACAATATATATTAGATCATCCCTAAAACTCTTATTTTATAAAAGGCCTTCAAAAAAAAAGTTTTTTTTTTTAAATTTTTATGTTAATTTTATATTTAAAAGTATCAGGTAAAAAAACTCAAAAAATATAAAATCGGAAGATGCCATTTGACTTGCTAAGAGGGTTTAAAAAAAGAAGGAAAAAACAAAAGTAAAAAGAAAAAAGAGAAGATGATATAACAAGGTCAAAATCTTAAAAGAATTCAAATAAGGGTAGGACAAACTTTTTCTTAAAAGACATTTCAAGTAAATAAAAAAAAAAAGAAAAAAAAATGTTTTGTTGTGTCGTATAAGTACTTAATCTATTTCAATATATATATATATATATGTGTGTGTGTGTGTGTGTGTGTGTGTGTGTGTGTGTTTGCTACGTCGTGTAATAAATAAATGTTTGGTTGTTGAGCTGCACATGCCTTTTTGTTCCTTGGAACTTTGTACAAGAGGAATTTATTTATTTATTGCTTTTGATACTTTTTTAAACTAAGTTTTGTATGGTTGTTTTACCATTTTTTAAGCCATAGCTCAAAATTTTCTGTGTCATCATAATTTTTTAATCATACTGTCTCACCATATTAATTTCCACCTTAAAAGTTGCAAGTTCTACTTTTTTGGGATTTAGCTTATTGGGATGGATACGGCATTAGTCTATCAAAGTGGTATTTTGTTTATTTATTTGAGCCTTTTCTTTTTCTGCCATCTTCAGTGCGGAGGCGGTGTAGGGATTACAACAACCTCTCCTGAGGTTTGATGATATTAAGATGTGTCCTTTCTTGTTGGGTATATTACAATAACCTCCCTCCTGGTCAAAAAAATTGTAACAGATGCCTAGCCTTAGCAGATATGATGATATCCTGCTAAAAGTACCTTTCTCATACTCCAAATATGTCAGACTGGGGAATGACAACTATATCCTTCTTTTGAGTGAAATAATATTAAAGTGAATGAGTTTATGGGCACAAGACAAGGGTATTATTGCAAAATAGCATGTCCTATCAATGCCATTTTACCTTTCTGTTATGAAAGAGAGGGTATACTGGTAATTAAAAGAGATAATTCGTAATATCACCAAACCTGAGGAGAGGTCATTGTAATTTAGCTAGCAGAAAGGGAAGATGGATGTAACCCTTCGACCTCTTTGTGTTTAGTCTATGTATCTAATGTGCTCGTGTTTCTTTCAATTGTCGTTTTCAATCTTTCTTTTGGTAGCTAAACTGCAAGTCACTGTTATAAACATCCACTTGCATGGATTCTTAAAAGAGTTCTTAGAGAACGTGATTTTGCGGAATAATTTGTGCTGCTTTCTCATTAAGATTAAATAGAACAGAAAATACAAATATAATCCATCACCAACTTTGATAACATAAGTTGATGTGAATTTAAAAACTAATAACATAATCTTAACATAAGACTTAATACTAATCTGAAATTAATAACAAGAGAACAAGAGAAGTAGAATGCAAATAGATGACTTAAAGATAAGGAAAGAGATGTAGTAAAACTAGAAGACTAGAGATGTAGTAAGACTAGAAGACTAGAGATGTAGTAAGACTAGAAGACTTCAGCAGTAACAGAAACTTCAGGGACTTCTTCAGCAATATGTTTAACATGCCCCCTCAAGCTAAAAGAGGATGAAATCACTTGGAGCTTGGTCTTGAGATAAAGGAATCGAGCTGAAGATAAACCTTTTGTAAAAACATCTGCAATTTGGTCGGCTGTGGAGATGAAAGATACTATGATGTCTCGGTTGAGGACTTTTTCTCTGATGTAGTGATAATCAACTTCGATATGCTTTGTTATAGCATGATAAACCGGATTGGTAGCCAAGGATAGTGCACTTACATTGTCACACCAGACAACTGGAGCCTTTGGAAGAGGAATTTGTATCTCTTGAAATAACATTCGTAACCAAAACAACTCAGTAGTAGTAATTGCGAGCGATCTATACTCAGCCTCTGCGCTTGATCTTGAGACCACAGGTTGTTTCTTTGAACTCCAAGAGATTAAGCAATTACCAAGAAAAATTGCAAAGCCAGAAGTGGATCTCCTATCATCTGGACAGCCAGCCCAATCAGAATCACAAAAGGCATTCAGTTGAAGGTTTGTGCGGGAGTAAAACAAGCCATGATGGAGGGTGTTCTTGAGGTATCTGAGAACTCTCTTAGCTGCTGACCAGTGAGTAACAGTTGGATGATGCATATGTTGACAAAGCTGATTCACAGAAAAGGCTATATCTGGTCGAGTTAGACTGCAGTATTGAAGAGCACCTACTACACTTCTATACTCAAAAGGATCAAGCAGGGACTCTCCATTCAAGCTGGACAACTGAGAACCAGATGAGCATGGGGACTTTGCAGGCTTTGCTTCTGTCATCTTGGTTCTATGAAGGATGTTAGTAACATATTTTGCTTGGCAGAGATGAAGCCCTGTAGAGCTTCGAGTAACCTGTATGCCAAGAAAGAAACTTAGAGAGCCTAAGTCTTTAACAGGAAATTTCTGTTGCATTTGCCCAATAATCTTAGTAATCAACTGAGGATGTGTCCCTGTAATAATTATATCATCCACATATATCAACATAAAAGCTTTAATGTTGCCAGTGAGAAAAATAAATAAAGAAGTGTCAACTAGAGAGGCAGTGAAGCCTATATCAAGTAAGTAGCAAGACAATCTATGAAACCTGGCTCGAGGGGCTTGTTTGAGACCATAGATTGCCTTTTGCAGTTTGCACACTATTTTAGGATTCTCCTTGTCAACAAAACCCTTTGGTTGTTCCATATACACTTCCTCATTGAGAGAGCCATGAAGAAATGCATTAGAGATGTCCAATTGTCTAATTACCCAGTTGAAATGGACTGCCAAAGCTAGTATAATTCTGATGGTGGAAGGTTTTATGACTAGACTGAAAGTCTCAGTGTAATCAACTCCAGAGGTTTGTTCAAAACCCTTTGCAACCAGTCTAGCTTTAAATCTGTCTACTGCACCATTAGACTTCCTCTTGATCTTATACACCCATTTGTTATGAAGAACATGTTGGTGAGGTGGCCGAGGGCACAAAGTCCATGTTTTGTTGGAGAGAAGTGCCTTAAATTCAAGATTCATGGCATCTTGCCACCTGGGATCAAGAGCAGCTTTACTATAGCAAGTTGGTTCTGACTCGGGTAACACAGTATGAAAACTAAGTAGTGGATATCTAGAGGAGAACATCTTGTAGTCAGAAAAGGTTTTAGGTTTAAGGTTTCCTGTTCTAGACCTGGTAGTCATTGTGTGAGATGGTTGAAGAGGAGATTGGGCAGCAGCTATTGAGGTAGGGTTTGGTGCTACAGAAGTGGATGAGTGTTGATCTATTGAGGGTGGATTTGAGAGGAGATGTGACCTAGATCTGGTAAGCATAGGATGCGATGGCTGAATATCTTGGGTTGCTGCAGTAGCAGCTGGTTCATCAACAGGAATGATTGGTGCAGTAGGTGATGAGTCAGTAGTGGGATGAGGTTGAGTGGCAAAAGGAGTATTTGCTGATGAGCTTGGACATGGGTTAGTATTGAAAGTAGACAAAACAGGTAAAGGGAAAGGAGAATCACCTTGTGCATGCAGCTTGGAAGGAAATTGTGCAGCTGCAAGATCCTTAGCTGGAAAAGAAGTCTCATCAAACACAACATGTCTTGATAGGTAAGCTTTGTTTGTAACTGGATCAAGACATTTATAACCTGCATAGTTGTAACCTAAAAAGATACAAGGCTTAGATCTATACTCAAGTTTATGGGCATTATAGGGCCGGAGCAATGGGTAGCATAAGCAGCCAAAGACTCTAAGTCTTTGGTAGTCAGGAGCTTTAGAATAGAGTTTAGAATAGGGAGATATATTTTGAAGAGTGGGTGTAGGCAACCTATTAATGACAAACACTGCAGTAAGAAAAGAATCAACCCAATATTTATTTGAGAGGTGAGAGTGGGCTAATAAGGTTAAACCGGTTTCAAGAATGTGTCTTAGTTTTCTTTCGGCAAGACCATTTTGAGGGGAAGTATAAGGGCAGCTTTTTCTATGTTCAATTCCATTGTTTTTTAGGAAAGTTTGGAAGAGATGGGATGTGAACTCTCCTCCTCCATCAGATTGGATTGCTTTAATGGATGTAGAGAATTGTTTTTCAACTAGAAGTTTAAACTTGAGGAATGTATCATAGGTTGCCGATTTTGTGTGTAGGGGATAGATCCAGGTGAATCTTGAAAAATCATCCACAAAAACAATATAATATTTGTATCCATTGATTGACAGTACTGGAGAGGTCCAGATGTCAGTGTGAATAAGTTGAAGAGGAAATAAAGAGACACGGGTAGATGGAGAAAAAGCTTGTTTCTTACTTTTACCCAATTGGCAGGAACCACAAAGCAAATTTTTATTGAAATTTGAATCTGAAACATAATTTGAATGCGAAATAGGTAAATTGTTATCTCGAACAACTCGAGTAACTACATCATTAGATGGATGACCTAACCTAAAATGCCATACTAAGGATGATGTTCTTATTCCTAATAAAGCTATAAAAGACTTGTTGTTGTTCTTGTGAGACTTCCTGCCCAGCTTGAGAGGATACATGCCATTCTCACTCTTCCCTTCCAAGAGGATTGCCTTTGTTTGAAGATCAATGATAAAAAAATGAGATGAGGTTAGAATAAAGTAGCAAGAATTATCTACACAAAAGCGTTGAATTGAGACTAGATTTGCAGTTGATTCAGGACAGTGTAAGACATTATTCAATTTAAAACTAGAATTAGAATGAGGGGCTTGAAGAGTGGTAGAACCAGAATTTGCTATGGTAAGAGCTGTACCATTCCCCACGGCAACAGTGTCATGTTGTTGAAAAGGTTCCTGAACATTAAGGTTCTCCAAGTCTTGAGTAGTATGTGTGTTGGCGGCACTGTCAGCAAACCATTGAGGGTCTTCAAAGGCATTGTTGGATTGCGCCACCATTGCTGCCAATTGAGGAGGAGGGTGTCTTCCTTGATAGGAGTAATCCATCCTATAGTAGCAATCTAGTGCTTGGTGATTGACTCTTCCACATATTTGACATGGCATGCGAGATGGCTGACTAGTGCTAAGAGTTGGCAACAAAGCAGGTGTATTATTGTACCTTGGAGTAGGAGCATAAGTAGGAGTGTTGTACCTTGGTGCAGGGGAATAAGGAGACCTTGGACCAGGAGGCCTGCTGTACCTTGGGGCTGTGGTGAATGCAGGGGCAACAGCAAAAAATTTGGCAGCAAGGGGTCTAGAACTGAAATTTCTGGGAGGATACCCACCACGGTTCTTGGATGATTTCTGACCTAGTTTCTGTGTAAACAAGGCAAAGGTTGAAGTGTCAACTGTTGAGGCTTGCTGTTGATTGATCAATGTTTCATGATTGATGAGTTCTTCTTGGAAATCATCAGGAGAGAGTTGTTTCTCTCGGGTTAGGAGGGAGACAATGGTGACAAAGCTGTTGAAGGAGGGATTGAGGCCATTGAGAAGGAATGAGATGAGGTCCTCATCAGAGATAGGTTTTCCCACAGCAGCTAGTTGATCAGACCATACTTTGGCTGATTGAAGGTAGTCTGAGCAGGTCAAGGAGCCTTGGTGAAGACTCAGTAATTGTCTTTTGAGATTGGCAATTCGAGACCTAGAATCATGAGCAAACCTGGTTGCTAGGGCTGACCAGACTTGTTTGGAAGTATCAAGTCCATAAACTGTGGACAAGACATTCTCAGATAATGTGACATTGATCCAACTTAGGATGCATTGATCCTTTCTATTCCAGATGGTGAATTCTGGATTAAGGGTTTCTTTACCATTGTCATCAGTGATAAATTGAGCAGGGCATGGTTCGGTTCCATCCACGATGCCTAATAATTCATGGGTGCGCAGGATAGGCATGAATTGAGTTTTCCAACCAAGATAGTTTGGACCTTCAAGCTTTCCATTGAATTGAGAAAGGGTAGGTGGGGAAAAAGAAGGAGTAGAAAAGGAGGTATTGACTGCCATAAAAGAGCTGTTTGTGTGATACAGAAGAAGAAGAGAAAAGAAAAGAAAGCAGCTTAAGAAAGAAGAGCTATGGGGCGTATGCCTATAATGGCTCTGATACCATAAAAGAGTTCTTAGAGAACGTGATTTTGCGGAATAATTTGTGCTGCTTTCTCATTAAGATTAAATAGAACAGAAAATACAAATATAATCCATCACCAACTTTGATAACATAAGTTGATGTGAATTCAAAAACTAATAACATAATCTTAACATAAGACTTAATACTAATCTGAAATTAATAACAAGAGAACAAGAGAAGTAGAATGCAAATAGATGACTTAAAGATAAGGAAAGAGATGTAGTAAAACTAGAAGACTAGAGATGTAGTAAGACTAGAAGACTTCAGCAGTAACAAAAACTTCAGGGACTTCTTCATCAATATGTTTAACAATTCTTCCGTCTGTAGATGATTTTACATTTCTTCTATAATGGCAGTGTAATTATCCTACATATTTCGTGTTCGTGCTATTGCAGATACTTTTATTTTCATGCCATTTAACAATCCAAAGCTGTCAGATTCGTCTGTTAGTTAAACTGTTCCGCTAAAACAACAAATGTGAAAATTTGCGTTCTGTTACCCTTCTGCCATATTTGATTTATTGTGTTCTGGTAATTGAAAACTCTGTTGGTCTTTTCAGTATGGGGTGGAGATCCAGTTTATCCAACTGTGAACTATATTCAAGATCCTAATGAGGTGATTGATTTCAGGGGTCCAGATTTTCATGAACCCACACCCAGTCTCATACTCTTAATTTCTCAGATATGGCTGCTAGTCGTCATACTTGATGACATTCTGACAATACCGTTTATAAAACAAAATTTTGGTTGCTGAACTGGAAGTGAATCAAATTTGGTTCTTGTTTGGGATAATTGGAATTTATGACACCTAGCTCCATGCTGGAGCACTCGTAAGATAATTGGAATTTGTTATATATTGCCTAGTCTATGGCATACAGAGTTTTGTGAGTAGCTACTTGATAGGTCCATGGACAAAACTTGGTGAATTGACAGTTTTTACTTACTTTCTTTCTACATTGCGTTAGTTTTCTGCCCTGAAGAATTCAACGGGATGACAAGTTCTTTTCATCTGATTATTATGTCTTTGGGTCTGAATTGCATGTTTGGGCTCAGATATGTATAATAATTACTTCCTGAATATGGAAAATTTATATGGGAAGTAAGCCGAGATTTTTCTGGCGCATATCACTTTCATTATATTCAAGTACTGATCCATACTGGTCACAATTCTAAGTAGGGTTACTGTTATCCTACACCTTACCCTGAATTTTAAATTTTTACAATAACAGAATTTGGAAATAGTACTACTTGAAATTTTAAACTTTTTTTCTTTACTTATTAAAATTTAAAGATAAAAGATTTGGATGCTTTTAAATTTAGTTGGTTAGGATTTGCATTGTGTCCAAGCTTAATGCAAAGCCCAACCAAGTACAATCAGGTGAATTTTAATGGCTAACCTATATACATATTAGGTAAACCTGATCCCTATTTGACCTTGAGTTGTCATGGGTTTGAGTTTGGTTCTCCAACTCTAATTTTTAATGGAAAAAGTGAATTGCAAGAATGCTTTGGTAAAGAACACGAGTTTTGTCAAAGGTGATATTTTAGGCCTTAGCTAATAGGTGGGACGTGTGGCGTGGAAAAGAAGTGGACAAGTTGACTTGATCGTAGGGGTTATTAGTGCTCTGTTTTGAGGGGAAGAGACAGGGCATTACAGAAGATATGTGGGTGGCATGGCAGCGGTTGTGGTTAATGGAGGAGGTAATTCTGGTTGAGTGCTGCTTGGGAGTGGCAGCAAGGGCAGAAGCCCAAGCTACGGCCAAACGGTTGCAGTAGGTGGACAACACCTTGAAGGAATTGTTGGGATTGGTTGCGGGTTCCTAAAATCAAACTGATTAGTTTCCAACCAGCCCTGCAAATGTCTTCTTCGCGCCTGGCTACAAAGGGTGAGAAGCAACTCACGAGTTCATGTCTCCCCGGTACATAAAAATGGACTTTCCGCCGCTATTCCGATGTGGACCCAACAAAGTGGCTTAACCAAAGCACCCCACCAAAATAGAAAGTCACATTGGCATCCTTTCACTTGGAAGGTGGGGCTAGTAAGTGGCTTCAGTGATTGCAGTGGGTGCACAAGAAGGTTTGTATGTCATATCGGGGGAAATTTTACAAAGAATTGTTTGCACATTTTGGACCTACCAAGTATGAAGAATTTTGTCCGAGATTAAGTAGACGGAAACTATGAGAGATTATTGACAAGAGTTTGAATGGTTAGCCAACCATACTGATGGTTGGTCAATGGTCATAGAAGATGTTGATTGGCACATTCCTTGGAGAATGTAAGGAGAAAATCGCCACTGATATTTATCTTTAAGTCCAAAACCTTTCATCAAAACTACTGAGATGGCCTGAATGAGGAGTGAAGGCCTCTCTCGTCAACAGCGATCTCCATGGCCTGCCGTCCCAACTATGACACCAATTGCCACACCTCCCGTCAACCACTTCTTCAGGGAAAAAAAATGTGGAAAGAAATACAACATAGGTGAGATAATGACATGTGTTCTAGTGTGATTTTTTGTGGGTTGTGCTAGGTGAAGAGTTCAAATATCACATGGTGAATTGATCTAAGGTTTGCTCACCGATTTCTGATGGAGCGTTGGGTATCAAAAAAAAAAAAAAAAAATTAAGAATTTGATGGTGTTCAATTGTGCCTTCTTAGGTAAATGGCTATGGCGCCATGTGCTTGAGAGAGGGGCTTGGTGCAGAGTTGCGGTGGACTCTAAATATGGCAGTTCATGGGGCGGGTGGTGTTCTCTTGAGTTTGTTGGAGCGTTTGGGGTGGGGTTATAGAAGAATATTAGGAAAGGATGGGAGAAAGTTTCATGTCTTACCAGATTTTAGGTGGGAGATGGATCCAGGATTAGCTTTTAGCATGATCAGTGGTATGGGGATGTGGTCTAAATGTAGCTTTACTTGGAGTTTTTGGGTGGTTCCAACCAATGCAATGTGAGCTTTGCTAAAACGAATGTGAAGGGAACATCATCTAGGCGTGGGAAAGGCAAGGCTCATGCTCGTTAGCGTTTGTGGGCTTAGGGCTTTTTGGGTGGGTTGGTTTGTGGGTGTTTTTGCTGTTTTTTGGGTTTCAGGCTTGTGGGAGATCTTGTATTCTTACGCTTTTAATAAAGTTTTTCATTAGTTATAAGAAAAAAAAAAAAAAAAAAGAAGTTTTGCTAAAATGGCACATGATCGGGAGGTAGATGTCTTTGCTTCATTTCTCCAAGTGTTGCACTCAGTTCAAGTGAGAAGAGGAAGTGAAGATTAGTTGTGGTGGGTCCCTACCAAAAGATTATTATTTAAGGTCAAGTCCTTCAATTTCTCATGGGCTTCTATTGAAGGTTGCTACTTCCTTTGGAAGAGTGTGTGGTGGACTGAGGTTCCATTGAGGGTGGCCTTTTTCGCTTTGTCGACAGCTCTAGGTAGGATCCTTACCTTGGATAATCTCAAAAAGTGACATGGCACTGTAATGGACAGATGTTTCATGTGCAAGAGAAATGTGGAGTTTGTGGACCACATTCTTCATTGTAATGTGGATTATGCCATTTCAATTGCCTTTTTCAGTCATTTTGGGTTGTCCTAGGTCATGTCTAGACGAGTAGCCAATTTGTCTGCCTGTTGGTGGACCTTTGGCAATTCGCGGAGTGTTGCAGTGTGGAAAATGATGCCTACGTGCCTTTTTTGATGTTTATGGAAGGAAATGAGTAATAGAAGTTTTGAGGATCGGGATGAGATTTTATCTTTATTCTTCAAAACTATGTATTTGTGGACAGTTGTTTATATGTCTCCTGAGGATTACTTATAGTGATTTCCTTGTTCTTTTTGCTACTCCTAATTATGTGTTTTCCTTTTGTATACTTTCTGTGTACTTTGGAGCGCTTTACGCTTTTAATGATATTTATTGATTGCTTATAAAAAAAATTGTAACGAACGTTTTACTCTTGGCCAAAAGTGTGAGGCTCCATAGTGGTTTCTCATTGAGAATACTCAGTTTGTGGAAAATGAGATAGCCTCTGAATACCTTGGTTCGGTGGATTGGCTCTCCAATCATTTTCCAAATCTAAACCTTGAAGTCAAACTTCATCTTGAGAGGAGGTGAGTGATAGGCTCTAGCTAATAGCTGGGATGTGCAACATGGAAATGTAGTGGACAAGTGGGGCTCAATTGTGGGTGTCGGTGTGTGCTCTGTATTGAGTGGCAGATTGTTCATTACAGCAGACTTATGTGGGTGGCGTGGAAGTGATTGTGTCTAATGGAGGAGGTAATTCCACCCAGTTAAATGGAAAGTGCATTTAGAGCTTGTTACAGGGTAGAAGTAATGGGGTAGTTTATGGTGCCATGTATTTCATGGGTAGTATGTTGTGTCTTATGTGTCCTGTGCGTGAGTGATGCATCTATCATTGTATCGTGTAATGGGTGGATACGTTGTAGTGGGGAGAGGGAACCTGTATACAGGGAAGGGAAAAAAAATCAGATTGAATGTAGTATTGCCAGCCCTAAATGGAATTTGTTTAGTGAAATTCTCTTCTGTTTCTTGAATTTTCTTTTCTGGTTCATTATGTGAAACTTCCATATCTTCTAGTCTTTTGCACACAGATGTTGTTTTCACTTTGTGGAAGCTACTCAAAATGAAATAGAGAGTGCTCTCAAAGATAGGGCGGAAAAGAAAAGGATACTCCCTCTCTGTTATTTTGTTAGTCCTTTCTTTTTTGGTATGTCCCATAATAAATGTCCACATTCCAAAATTAATACACACAATTATTACTCACTTTTTAAAATTAGTACAAAATAAAGTACCAAGTAGAAGGGTAGTTTTGGAAAGTGATCTTTTGTTTATGAGTCAAAGCAATAATTGATGTTGCCTTAAATATTAGAATTACGGAGACCAACAAAATGGGACAGAGGGAATAAATGAAAATATGAGTGACATTTTATGTTTTTGCTTAGCTTTGCCATCTGGGCCTGATGTGGTTATCTTGGTTGAGAGTGTTGTCCTCAAGTATGTGTTGACATATGCCTGTATGTATGTGTGTGAAACATGTTGAAACTTTTATATCATACTAAGTAGGGTATTTAAATATTGTCCTTTACACCAGTGATTTTTTGGATTACATTAAGTCCTGATGTTCTTCCCTTTGATTAGCATGGCAAAATCATATCAAGGGAGGAGCTTGAAAAGACTGGCAAACGAAAAGACTGAAGAATTAGAGGTAATGAAGCAATACCTTTGAACTTCACTTAGTATATTGATTTTTGTTCTGTATTACCAATTGGACAGATGTTTTTTGTTATCTAAGAAACCAGAATATATATATATATATATATATATATGGTTTCTAGTTACATCTGATGGTCTTGTTATCAGTCAATCTTCTTCTTTACTTGTTCATGCTTTCTTTGTTTTGCCCTCAATCAAGCCTTGGAAAGCGAAGTACGTATTCCATTTCTTTTCTATATTTAGTTGTGTCGTAAATTGAGTAGGAACAGGTTGATGGTGGCGAATGACCGGCAGATAATTTCATCATCAATAGTTTATCAGTTTATGTGGTTGCTACTATTATCTATTCCTGCTTATTTGTGGATTTTGTTTCTTGAATATTTTGTTTCTTCTGCATTTTCATTGTAAATATCTTTTGGCTTCTTATGGTATAAACTAAATGAGAGGAGAAGTTGAGTTGTAATAGTGATACACTGAAATAAAGTCTAGTAGTAGTCCAGCGGTTAGTTAGTTAACATGAGATTGTATCCATTGTACGTTGTTCATGGTTTTTTAGGGGGCATAAGATCCAATTCTTAACTCTTTGGTCTCGTGAGATAAGCTGGTGAGGGGGGAATTTTGTTTTTAATGGAAAAAAGACAAACAATAGAAAACGAATGCGATAATTAAAATGTAACCAAAATTCATATTACGTTTTAAAAATTATTTTATGTTGAAAGAAAGCCCTAGTAGAACAATTCTCTTTGTATCTGTCTGTTTTTTCCTTCCTGGTTCAGATTATGTATTGAAGAATTTCATTCATTCATCGGAACATTTTGTCAAAGTAGCAGAGGCATGGTACTAGTTGACATGCGATCACATTAAACCTGGGTTAAAATTTAATGCATCAAAACTATTTTTCAATATTTAGCATAACCTCGTAACATTTTGAAGAACATCTGTTATATGAAATTTCTTGTCTAATTACATTGCTGACATACGTCTATCATATAAAGCTGTTTTCAAACGATTTGTTGATTATCCAAGAATCAGTTGAGTTATGTTGATTTCTGACACATGAAATACTAAACAATAAATTACTTAAGTAGGTTTACTTTGAAGCAATCTCACTAGAAGGAAAACTTCTAATCATATAGTTTTTTCTGACCTTAACTTTTCAGTGTTTAATTCTTGATGCTTTGCAACAAATGCAGATGACGGATATGGATGAGGCTATGGCACGAGCTGTTGACATTGGTGAAGATGATGTGTGTTTCGTTGCCTCATCTTTTTTTGTCCTTCTCATCTGTCTCTTTAATTAATTTATACTGATGCCCTTGGATTAATTGTCCAACACCCTTCTCAGCCATTTATGGTTGTTCTTCAAGTAATTTCCTTCTCTTTTGACCTATTTGCAATAGGATGAAGGAGAGGATAATGATGTTGAGGTTGAGGAAGAAGCAGGGGAGAAAATTACACGCAATTGGAGTGTTTTGAAAAGTACTCTTGAGCTACAAAAATCCAAGGTGATTTTGTATTTCAGTCTATCCTCCATGGTATCCTGGTTCTGTTGTATGTTTCCATCACCCGTTCTCTATAGTCTCATTTTGGAAAAAGAAATAAAATGTTTACAATATAAGGAAGCTACCATTGAAAGAAAGGCAAAGTGGGATCTCATATTGCAATAATGATAATATTCCAATTGAATCGAATGCGCAACCTTAATAATGGAACAAGATCTCCTCTAATTCATTTGAACTAGATAATATCCACTTAGTTATATATTAGAAGAATATTTTTGTCTTTTCACTATTTGAGGGAACAAAAATAGCCTTCCAATATAACTAACTGGATATTAACCAGTTCAAATGAACTGGGGAGGATCCTAATTGCTTAATAATGCTTGCATCAACATCGTCAAATGTTGTGTTGATCCCTGATTAATTAGTGCCTGGTCAAGAATATGTATTAATGTTTATCGTCTTTTTAGCCCAATAGTATCCACTAGATAGCAGCAAAATGTTCTCTTAAAAAAAGGACTTGGAATTTGAAAGTTTTGAGTGTTAGCTTGAGAAAGTTGCATCTCATATTGCTCTTTGTTTAACTATTCTTATTCATTTCAGGCCGTGCAATATAATAGCTTCCTGATTTTCTTGAACTTGCAGGAAAAACCTAAGAATGAGAATCCCTTATCTCTGGAAGAAGGAATAGATGATTATGAGAACTTGACTGATTTTCTACTAGACTTTGAAGAAGATGATTGATCTTATCTTTGTTATTGAACATTTCATGATAAGTTTTGGAAAATTGTTAGAGAAATAGTCAAAACGCTATGCATATAAAGGTTGAAATGTAGTAGTAAAATTATTAATCAAGAAAAAGAAACTGTTTCTCTTTTTTCTTTAATCTAAACATAGAAAAATAAAAGTCAAATGTTTTTATTGGTTGCTGAGGTTGCATATACTTTCTATTGCCTTCTCAGTATTTATCATATCTCATCAAGAAAAAAAAAAATCATCTCAACGTACATTTTTCCAGTAAGTTCTGTCAACTATGGTTAAAAGAATGATAAAAAAATTTTCATTTTAAATTAATAAGGGACTAAGTTCAAGCTTTTTTAATTCTAAGGATCAACGACCAGAATTATGATTTGGCTTCTTTCTTTTTTTTTTTTTTTTTTTTTTTAAGGAGATACAACATGTCTTGGAGATTATAATTGTTGGTCAATGCAAATTATTAAATATCACATTATCAAAAAAGTTTATTAGATGCTCTTATTAACATAATGGAACTTCTAAAAAAAATAAAACACTTCAGAAGACAAGTATTAAGCCTTCATGAACCCATTTAGTCCTTAAAATTGCTATTAATTATTAGTGATTAGTAATTAATTGTATACGAATGATCAGATTTCTTAAAGGTTATTTTTATATGTAAAAGAATCTTCTTCAAACACAATTTAAAATTCACGACATTTTTTTGTCGTATGGGTTTGTTTTCCCTTGCATTAGTTAATCTCCTAAAGAGTCAATCTACATTATTAGTTAATCAAATCACCATTGAATTTGGATGAATCACAATTGAATTTTGAATCAAATGGTTATTTTCCTTGTCAAGAAGGGTGCATTTGAGAGTGTAAATTTGAAAGTACATATAGTATTTCTCTTTCACCAATTATAGACCGCTATTCAAGGATAAATTGTTAAGCAAATTTTAAACTTTGATGGCAATCTAACGCTTTCGGTTGCTTTCAAATTATTTAATGCCTCTTCCACTAACGAGTTCGTATCATGGCATTTTTATGCTTCAGTTAGTCAAACCAAATAGAGAAATACTGCATTTATTAAAATTTCTTTCAAAAAGTTGATTCTCAAGTGATGTGTCACCACTCACCATCCATAAGATTGTAAAGTATTGTAAAGTTTAAGACTTTGAAGCATAATAATACCAAAGTTTACAATAGTATAGTGGCTACTATGTGAGTAAGGGTAATCTGTATTTGCATGTTAGGTTTAGATTATTTATTTATTTTTTTTATTTTTAATTCAAAAAATGGTAGGTGGAAAGAACAATTATAGCTATCCTAGCTGTGGTGGGAACCGGCGCTCCCGCAGCTAAAAATAGCTAGGCATATATGGAAATTTTATATTGCGAAGATTTGAACACACGCCCTAGTATATGCTGGGACCATTTGGAAATTTTTTTGGGCCATTAACCATCACTCTTGATACGGTGAGTTAATTCGAGCACAACTTATTTAAATAAGCAGGTGATACGACACGATTCACATAACCTGACCGACCAACATAACCGGTTTAATAAACCAAATTTTCAATTATTGAACAAGAAAATGCCATTTTATACAAATATTGGCACACTAATTTTAATTATTGATAACGAAAATACTATTTTATGCAAAGATATTGGAACAATAATTTTCAATTATTGAGCATGAAAATGAATTACTCTATCGAAGTTATGTAAAATTAGGGAATTTTTTTGTTTTGTCTTAGACTTTAGGGTTTTGATTTTTTAATAGTAAAAATAATAATAATAAAAATTTATATATACGATTTATGCGGGTGACCTATAAGTTAAGTGGGTTGATCCAAAATTAACTAGTTTATTAATCTGTTTAAATGGGTCTACTCGGTTTGACTTCAATTCTATTTTACTAAATTTTAACTCACTAAGTTTGTTTTGAATTTGTAATATATATATATATATATATATATATATATATATATATATATATATATATATATATATATATATATATATTGACATGGGGATTCAAACTAGTGACCTCCTCTTCATGAGACGTGGTTCATAGCCGATTGAGCTACCCATTGAGAACGATTTTAAATTTGTATTAATTTCACAAATAGTACCAAAAATTACCCGCCATGTTAAAATTAGAAGCAATTTGTTAGGCATATATTTAATATTAGTTCCATATTATTTTTATTTTTAAAATCATACGTATCTAACATTGGTTCTTTTTTCTTAATTTCTTTTCCTGTTTTTAAAAAAGGACACTCTTCCTAATCCAAGTTTGAGATGAAACAAGCAAGACATGTACTTAAAAAAATAAACATGATTGATTTTTAAAATAAAATTATATGTTTTTTTATTTTTTTCAAGAGGAGAACCTCACTTTACTGCTAAGCCAAAAACACAAGCGCCAGCGAAGCTAGAACTACCCTGGGCTAGGAATTGGACTCGGAGATATTGAGAAATCCTGACTAGTTTCAGTAAAAAAAAAAAATCAAAAATCAAAATTAAAAAACTAAATAAAAATTAAAACAAAAAAATATAAATATATTAAAATAAAAAAATAAATTAAAAAAAAAACTTATAAATTAATTTATAAAAAATAAAAAAGTCAATATAAAAAACAATTAAAAAAGACTTAAACTAAAAATATATATATAACAGTCAACGGTCATTATTTTTCAACAAAAAAAATAATGCGGCTCAGGCTTAAGCTCTGGATAAGCAGGTAGATCGGCCGCCTTAAAAGTAATTAGTAAAACAATTGTTACCTTGTTTATATTGTACAATGAAAAATCGAGATCTTGAGATACTGAGATCTTTAGATCTTAACATCTTAAGATCTTCTAGCCAATGCAATAAAGAATCGAACTACTATGTTTGAAGACTTGATAGCAGAAGCTTGGTATTTTCGTTATCAATAATTAATAATTAGTTTGCCAATATTTGTAAGTTTGCGAGGCGGGTTGTGGGTAAGAGGTTTTAAAATTATCGGGTACCCGCCCCGCCCCACCCCGCAAACCAAAATAGAAACTCTTTCTTTCTTCATTCACGCCGTCACAAACTGGATTTGGAGAACAAAAAGAAAAGGGAGAGAAGAGAGGGGGAGAGATGCAGGAAGAAAGGAGGAGAAAAAAAGCAGCAAGGATTGAGCGATGTTCGTTGTTTGTAGGCATTATCGCTTGTTCCGGCTCAATGCCGATAGAGGATCCAGAAGGATTCTCTTGATTCTCCTCTCGATGAGAAGGAGACATGCGGAGGCGGCGGCGGGGGCAGGGGCAGGAGCAGGAGCGAAGCCACTACCCTGGGACTGGGAGCTTGGGCAGGTGCCTGTACCACCAGGCGCAACTACCCTGGAATTGGGACTTGAACTAGGTTAATCTAGTGGATCACCCACTAGAGCCTGAGGATAACGAACTAGAGGATTTTGTATTGGATGTTCCAAATGATTTTCAACTTGAAGATTTTCTACAATTAGAGGCGCAGGTGGAGGCCGGCCATGAATCCGCAGACTCTGCTGTTATTGATCCGAAGGTGGCCAATGAGGAACTTTTTCTGGCCGATGAGGGGGTGGCCGACGAGGAACCTCTTAGGAGGAGCTTTTTCCACTGGAGGAACCTCCTCCGGTGGCTGCTGTTTTAAATCCCCAAGTCTGGGTCCCGCACTGAGCTCTTCGGAGGAAAAAATTTTAATGATCTGATCAAATAAAGATTTAGTTATGGTTGAACAAATGGATATTGCTTATTTGGTTGATAAGATGATTTGCTTTTCATGAGCCCTTGATCCACCTCTAATAGAATTGATTTTAGCATTTTGCCAACATGGAAATGTGAAGCATGAGGGGATTCACGTGGAAGTGGATGCGAGGGTAGAAGAATTGGAAGGTTCGAGTTAGGTTGGTTTGATTTAGGTCAGGTTCGAGTGTTTCAGTTAGGTTTATAAATAATAGATAGTGATAGTGGTACATTTTGAATACTCTGAACAATTATGTTTTCAATTGTTACCTTGTTCATATTGTACAATGAGAAATTGAGATCTTGAGATATTGAGAAACTGAGATCTTAAGATCTTCTGGCCAATGCAACAAAGAATCAAACTACTGTGTTTGATGCATATTTGGTTTGGCCCAAAGAAGAGAAATGTTATACACTCTAATGTATACTATCTGACATGACACTAAAAATTATCATTAAATTTTGGATGAATCGCTATTAAATTTTGAATTTAATGATAATTTTTAGTGTCACGTCAAAAAATAAGCATTTTAGAGTGTGGGAGGTGTGAGTGTGAGTAGCATTTTCTGACCTAAAAAATATCTCTAAATCTTTCTCATTAGTGGTTAGTGGACCCTCCTATGTTTAACTTGGGATTCATCTTCATCTTTTATGATATGAAGAGTTGTTTTTCTTGTTATATATCAATAGCCAAGTCACTAATGAATTCATGCAACTCCACCATCTTTTGCCATATACTCTTAATTAAGAGGCAAGAATCCTTCACTACGTTTGCCATGATTTTTCCCTCAAACATTTTGGTATGTTGATCCTCTGGGTGTTTGTTGTGCACGGTTAAATAGACAGGTTGTTGGCCGTGTGGCTAAAGGTTTGACATGAAAACACTCCACGCTACTCATTGTTCTGAGCGAGTGTCATGGTTAAACCAATGTATGTCAACTGTTCTTAGACCTTGTCCAACATCATTAATGTTGGTCCAATGACTTCAAGACCGCTTTTTAGGGAGGAACTTTGTAAGAAAGGAAAACTCTTAGAAGGGTTCACTGGTGAGATTCAGTGACATTCTATTTATAGAATGTTTCCCCACCGGTAACACATCACTAAGCGTACATTTGGGATTGCGATTTTGCAAAAATAATTTTCGTTTTTAAAAGATATCGTAAAATGCAAGGCGTTTGGCATTGCGATTTAAAAAACACTTAATTTAAAATAGGAAAAAAAATCGTTACAGGTGAAATATATAATCTATTCATACTTTTTTTTTTTTTTTTTTTTTTTTTTTTTAACTTTCACTATGTGGTTCCTCAATAAAAGAGGGACAACAATACTTTTTGATGTCTGGCCAAGTACCAAGTACTAATTTGGATAAAAGAATTCAAGCCTTAGTGCTGTTGGTGATCTTACTTACGGTGACAGTTTTTGGACACAAGTTTAAGGATTTTGAGGTCCAGAAATTGCAAGAATATAGCTAGATAGGGACATGGATCTCTAGACTAGCTTGGGGTTCATAACTTTAGTGATAGGAAGGCATCATAGCTTCTGTAACGTCCCTAGCCCGTTAAAGTTAGGTTCAATGCTTTGCGCCTACGAAAGAACAAGTTGACAAACCTAGCCTTAACAAGCCCGAGTGTTACAACTTGTGTTACTTCAAGCATCAATCGAGATTGACATTAATGATTAATGTATCTATCTTCCTCCCACCAAATTTTCTAGTCGTGCATTATAGTTCAAGTAGTCATGTTATGTCACTTTAATGATAAGGAAAGTTGCTTTGTTTGTTTACAACTAATTCACGGCATCTTGTAGTGAAAGGAACAAGCACAATCTGCAGAGATGAAAAAGAGAAATGAAAAGAGTGTAGGGCTAACTAATAGCAATGGTTATGAGAAAGTGGGGGGGAGGGCTTTCCCCTTTTTGTTTTGCTTTTGGATTGAAAGAGATAACATAGAGGATTTTATTGTTCAAAGACACCATATGGAACCTTCTTACTTGTCTGCTCCATGGCCGACCCATCAACTGCCAATGATTCCACTGTTGTTGCTTGTTATCATCATATTCACTATTATTTTTAATTTCTAGTGAAACACATAATCTTTGTCTAATTTTGATGTATTTGTATTTTCATTCCCTTGTAGCTAGGAATCCTATCTGAAGCTTATGTAACCAAATATTCTTATATATATGGAGGCCTGTTTTTGTTGGTGCACATATATACTGGAATTTGGTTTTTCTTTTTACCACAGCAGTTAAAAACAGCACTCTTATGGCACCCTTTGGAATATTCATGTTGTTTCCAAAAAAAAAAAAAAAAAAAAAAAGAAGAAAAAGAAGAAGAAGAAGATAAAGAGTTCAAAAAGCTGCACCTTGGTCCTCGGCATTACCAGAGCAAATAACCAAAGCTACTACCAGAACAATTCAAACTACACTTTTATGAATGAGATAACTTTTACCTTAAAAAAAATAATAATAATATATAAATAAAGAGAGAGAAAGTACAAAACCCTCCACGTGATTGAGATAACAAATTACAGACTACATCAACTACATTTATAGTTGAAACTAACCACCTTAGCTAATACAAAATCAGTAGACTTTAAGCCTACTATTTATAGAATGTTGAAGCTGAAGCTAGTAACACGTCACTCACGAGCATATGAGATTGCGATTTTACAAGAATAATTTGTGTTTTAAAAGATATCCTAAAACGTAAGGCGTTTGACATTACGATTTAAAAAACACTTAATCTAAAATAAGAAAAGAATCTATGATTTTTATAAGTATGTTAGGGGTGCTTATTAAAAAATGCGCAAATTTAAACTAAAATCATGATTGCGCATAACAAATATTTGATAAAAAAAACTTTTAAACATATTTTACCAAAAGCCTTTGCGATTTTAAAACGTAGCTATTTCAAAAAAGCAATATTTAAAAACTCAATTTTTAAAATCGCATTTATTGAAACTGCAATCCCAAATGGACCCTAAGTTCTTAGCATCTTCTTAAATCTCTCTATTGCAATAAAGTCTTTTGTTGAATCCACATTCATACAATATTGCTATCAATTTTATAACTTTCCTATATAAATATTGATAAACATATTGGCATTCCGGGAAAGCAAGAAAAATAAAATTTTACACCTTACCTCACCTATATATGGAGGCAAACCCCAGGAAAAAATTCTCTACAACCCAAAACCTACTAATCACCACAAATAATATCATGAACGATATATGTGGTCAATAGATATGTACAAGCTAGCACCAATCATTGTCATTTAAAAAGACCTTTTACTCCAACAACTATAAAAGCGAAAAAGGACAAAGGCTGGAAACAGTAGAAAATCGATAACAACAATGATGCATATATGAGAAAGGAATATACACAAGGATTTTCTTCAAATAAGTGAACTTTGAGTATTGTAGTGGTTTCTCAAGTCATCTTGTCTATTAAATTTACCAGTAGCATCGGGTATTATCAGGTAAATTCCACATGCCCACATATTAATGACCCAGAACAACTCCTCACGAATCTCTTCTTGCAACTTCAATCTCACCAGTTGAGACCAAAAACAGCAACCATAGTACGTATTACATTTCAAATGGAAACAAATCCCATTAATCACAAAATGGTTGCAATCACCACTAAACCTCAGTACTATCAAGTTCAAAGCTAAAGACAGCACCACCAACACCAATAAAAACAACAACAACCCATCATCAAATAACGCCTCCTGATCAGTTCCTAGCATTAAAAGCATTCACCATACTACAAGTCTACAACATATACCAACCTGAACCTAGAACAATAACATACTGTAACAACACTAGCTCAACAAAGAACATGAAAGATTCAATTCAGGGAATAAAAAAAACATTAAAAGGGATTCAGATTACAAAGGGGCGTTACCTTTTGAGTAGTAGAAAGAACTGGTGACGTTGGTCAGGTCGGTGAGAGAGAAGCCACTGACACCCATTAAAGAACTTAGAGAAGCGGCGGGTTAAAGTAAGAGCAAATTATATAAAGCTTTAACAATTTTATGACGACGGCGAAACTCAGCCACATGCACCTTTTTTTATTTTCTCCTTCGCTGTTACAATTAGCCGGGGATTAATAGCTAGCAACACTAGTTAAAAATAATTTTCTTTCTTTTTTTTTTTTTAGAATAAATGTTATTCCAAATAGATTGCTTATATATATATATATATATATGCTATTAATATATATAATATATTATAAAACGAGTTACCGGTTATTAACCACTTTTTCAATCTACATAACCAGTAACCGCAGCCAGTCTAAACAATTATTTAGTTATCCGATTACGGTTTAGTTGATATTAACAGGAGCTAGTAGTTATTAACGGTTAGCGGTTAATAACCACTCCGTAGGGGCGGAACCACCTTATGGTTAGCAGTTAATAACCCCCAAGGCCTGGTCCCCAAAAAAATAATTTATATATATATTTTTAAAAAATATATATATATTGAGAAAACATTATAAAAAGAATAATCGTTAGAAGATCAAGCAAACATAGTTTCCTAAACTTAGTTTTGTTGGGAACATGTATGTGACAGTAATGCTAGAAGTCACTTTTGTATCACTCCAAGAATAATGTAGCTCTTAAAATCACCATTAAACTTGTAATTGGTCAATATTAAATTTTGATCAAATAGTGATTTTAAAAGCCACTTTAATTGTGAAGATATACAAGAGAAATTTATAAAATTAGTCGACTTAATAGCATGAGATACAATTGAAGATTTCAAAGAAAGATCTTCAAGAAAGTATAGGATCAAATTAATTACACAAACCAAATTTGCAAGGTATGAGCACATAACTCAAAGTCTCTAGGGTTTTTGAGACTTCAAATTTTTCTTCTCATTTGTTTTGGGTGAACTGTCTTGTATGAACCCTTTTTCCTTCCATGCTTTCCATCAATCAAATCATTATTATCTTCCTATCCTATATGCATGCATGTTGTTCCCTTCCATGTGTTTGGGCATACGTCCATCACTTTAATGGCTTCTATGAACCTATTTTTCAAGAAAATATTTTGGTAAGTGTCACGTAAATTATCACACCAGTTTTTTAAACGTCCATAAAAGTTCTTGATTTATTTGTGAGTTTGGCTATCTCAGACAAACTGTTCAATGCTTTTCAAAGTAATATACCTCTTATTCACATGAATACACTTTATCATAAATTACATGATAAATAACTCCAAAAATTAATCTAGAATACAGTTTTCTAGATATCTTGCTTGAAATGATAATCTAAATTACTTGTATGCTCCAAAGTCAACTTAGCTGTTGAAAATCCTGTTAACATCTTGTTAATCATATTAATAGAATTAATTAGCTTTTTTTTCCCACAAAACAGAAAAAAGAAGAAATCTAATTAGCATATTCATCCAAAACAAGTTCAAGAAGATCTTAGCTGATTTTAGCCCCTCGTTGTAGTGGATGCTTATTTATTTATTTTTTATTTTTTTTAATTGAATAAGGAAAGGGTTACGAAAAAGGAACAATGGATGCATATTATTTCTTTTTAGCATATGAGTACTACACGATATGCAGTAGGCCTTCCCTTTCCACGCCTTTTGTGAGTTTAAAAAACGCTCTTATTAAAATAGGATAGACAACATTTGACAATAAATACGACTTAATAAATATGTCTATATATTAGATCTGCATTGCATGTAAACAAACCCAAATAATCAAATCTTTAAAAATTAAAAAAAAATAATAATAATAATAAGAAGGTAAATTACACTCTACTCCTTAAAGTTACACTACTCCATTTGCAATTTAACCTTTAAACAACGACTCATTGCAACTGAAAATTACAAACTATCAAGATATCATGAGTTATCCCCTAAGTCAAATTTTGTCATTAATATTTACCAAAAAAAAAAAAAAGGCACACTTGACTAACTGATGCAGATCAAGCCCTAGGAAGGATGGTTAAAATTAAAGAATCCAACCAAAGGAAAGGAATAGTCCTAGGATGAGTAATTTTACAAGTCATTCATGTGTCTTTCTTATGTCACTCTAAGAATGATGTGACTTTTAAAATTATTATTTAATTAAAATTCAATAATAATCAACCATAAGGCCAATGATAATTTTAAAAGTCACATCATTATTGTAGTGATATAAGAGGGACACAAAAGTAACATCTAGCATTACTCGTCCTAGGATGCCGCTTGACCAGGGGTAGCATGGACGTCACTCAATGCTACAAATCGCAATTGAGTGATTGTTAGGAGGAATCACTCAACTCCAAAAGCAAGAACATTTGCTAATAATTTTTGCAATCAAAATCACTTCATTATTTTTATATTTTATGTCATTACTCATTAATATTTATAGGCAATACAATGCATGAATAGTTCAAACTTACAATAAATGATAGACAACTTCCAACACAATACAACTTCGTAGCTAGGTAGACAAATTCCAATAAACACAACTTAATTGTAGCCTAGATAAACGTAATAATTAGCATTATCCATATGCATGGCCCTACTACTATACCTTGATATAACTAGCAGCAGAAACATATTACAACTTTTTTTTTCTCACACAACCACATTTCACCTTATTGACAATAATAACACTAGTGCACTAAAACTTTACATAATTTTAATTGAATTAAAAGGAGTTTCATATCTACATCCATATAGTTTATACAAATCAAAAGGGCATACATGCCCATATAACTGCCCCACAAAAGCATTCCCCAACATGGGACCTTAAAAGCTGACCCAATACTCCTATTGGTCATTCTGTATTGATGAGAATTAATGTTTAGACGCCTCAAAACCCTAAATACACTAGTGCTTTGAGATTACAGAAAAAGAATTCAAATCTGCCCCTTCTCCTTGGAGTAGCTGATCACTTATGCAATGTGAGTAGCTTCTCTTGCAAATTTTTTATTTGTATAATCTGATGTTATGCTTTCTTGATGCTATTCTTGGAATTTTTCCGTAGTATCTTTGATATATAATCCGAACACGATAAGGATGGTCGATATATATGGTTGGAGATGAAACCTTTGTTTAAGTTAGTTCTACCAAAGTGCTAGTGTGGGTTAACATGACATGACATGACAAGTGAAGCTGATATGGAAACTCAAATTTGGTATGTAACCTTGTATATTCAATCAAGAATTATTGATCAAGCTCAACCTGGACCCGACTCTTTAAGCGGGTAAAAAGACAATATTTTAAAAGTAATGCTATTATCCATGCTAATTTATAACGCTCATTTCATACTAGGAAATGTGGCTTGTTTTAAGTGGCTTCTCATGCCAGCCAGCAAAATCAAAAAAGAAGAAGTAAACAAATAAAAAGAAAGCCACTTAAAGCATAATATATCAACCAATTGGGTGTGAAGAGTAATATTATTTATATTTTATTGAACGAGGGAGATTGATTAATGACTAAAATTCTGTTTGCACCCTCATTAAAGTGCATTCATGTGTGTTGGTCCATGATTATCTTTCACTTAATCAACTTCTTTTAATTAACATGTTCCCCTTCCTCAACACATTGTGCAGTAGTAGAGGTTGTCATTAATTAGGACCACATTACTTAGTAAACAAGCAGACCTGAATTTGTTGGTCCTTGAGATTAAGAAATTTTGATCTTCCTATAAACAACCTTAAATTGTGTCATTGGTGATAGGATCTTAGGGCACCATGATTTCTCTTTTTGCTTTAACAATTGCACCTCAAAATCTTATCTTTTTGCAAGGCTGTGGATTAATGGCACTCTCTAATTAAAGATTGATTTGATGATGATATCTCCGTTGGAAAGTAGAGAGCTTTTTAGGGCATGCATGCATTGTCCCCTTTTCACCTATCAACCACATCCTTTTCCTCACCTTTTTCATTTACAGCTATTTATTTATTATTTCTTTTATTTTCACATGTACCAGCCACTTACGATAATATTCCAATATATATAATGACCAAAACTTTTTTTTTAAAAAAAAAAAATTAATGATAAGGTGTTGCCATATATCCCTATACATATAGGTGACATAAGTGATTAGGATTTCTTACAATTTCTTTGAACTTTTAGATTATTAAATTATATAATTTATGCCCTTTTTAAGCATCAAAACACTTGAAAAATGATACTTATTACAAATGTGGCATGTTAATTGATGTTACCTATTAAGTTGTGTAAAAACATCATCTACTATCAAAAGTTGTTAAACAGTGGATATTGTTACTGTTGTAGTCGGTGATTTTTCGTACGATCCAAACACCCAAAAATACTTTCAGCTGAAATTAAAAATAATTTTGTTGACCACAAAACAAACTAAACTTAAATTAATTTCTGAATTTAGGTTTGGATGAGAGTGGAGTCGAGGTAAGCCGGCCAATGATTGAAACAATTTTTAATGTTTTTTACCATCATGATTTTTTAAGTTATAATAGATCCAATGGCTCAGATTATTTTGTCCTTATGTGCAAGAAGTGTAAAGCCCATGAAAAAGTTGAGCGTGTTCTCTCATGGTAAAACACGGCAGGAAAAAGTAAAGATTACCTCAAACGACCATGATTGAATCCAAGGGTCAAAACGCGTCTAGAGCAATTGCCCCATTCTTCGCACTCAATTATGAGCCCATCTTGCTGGCAGTTCGATTCCATCAACCCAAATTCAGCGGCCAGGATTGAACAACTAGTTATTCAAGATGAATTCAAACAAAATCTTATTACACGTGTAAGTAACTGAAACCCAAAACTGGGTTTTAAAAGGTATGCAAATGTGTTTCAGCAGTACCCAAACAAAACTTCAGTTAAAAGAAAAAGATAACCGGGTTGAAACGGCGGGCTTTTCAAAAAAATTCACGAGTGACTTGAAGAGGTGCCATGAAGGCTTACCCAAGAGAAATGGGATCATCTCCATTTCATTTCAAATGAAGAGAAACTAATTGGTTAAAGTTTTAGTGGTAAAATTGTAATTTTGCTTTATGTGGACGATTTTACCCCTCAAAAGTAGCAAATCAGTTCCTCTCCATTTCATTTGAAATTGAGAGGATCCGTTTGTTACCTAAGATGATGTTACTCAGCACATGCTAAACAATAAACAAAGAGAGATGAGTAGTGGCCTAAGTTAATTTCATGCGATCAGATAAATATTAAGATATAGGCTCAACTCTCGCAACACGAATCTTCAATATGCTTGATTAGTGTAAATTACTTTATATTTTATTAATGTTTTGATGGAGTTAGATCCGGTCAGCCTATGAGTCAACTGGGCTTGTAAACTCCTTCTGTCATTAATTTCCGACTAGCTAGTAGATGCTACTCTATTCACACTCACATAAAATAACTACTCGAGTCGATCCTACCTGGGTTTTTTAATTTAAAAAATAAACAAAGAGCGATCGGATTGTCACCTTAATATTATAAAATAATTATAAAATAAAAATATAATTTTTAATGTTACTCCCCATTTAAAAGTTACATAACTAAAACCAGAAGAAGAAAAACATATATGAAAGAAAACATGCAAAGAACAACAAGGGTCAGAAGTACTGAGAACCCTTGCATACAACAGGAGTACAAACCAGAATGGACAAATAGAAATTGGCCAAAAGGCCCGCTGTTAATAAGATGCTCAGAGGACAAGAAAATGGCTGTCCTTGGTTTAACTGCTTGTCGACGAGAAGAAAATGGTTGTCCTTGATTTTAAATTGCTTGTGGACGAGAAGGTAGCCGACCCTCTCTCGTCCATTTAATATTATATTTTTATCTCATAATATTAATTTAATAATTTTAATTAATTATTATTTTATTTTTTTTAGTAATGTTATATGTCATATTTTTATCTTACAATTAATTATTTCACAATGTTGATACAGTAGTATCAACCAACCATTGAATTTTTAATATTTTTTAACAATAACTGATCCAGAAACTAGCTGTGGCTCAACATTATGAGATAGTTACAAGGTAAAAATGTAATGTTTAACATTACGTTTTTTTTTTTTTTTTTGATTGATCTAATGGTTGGTTGATAATATTATATTAGCATTATGAGATAAAAATGTAGTTTCTTAATCTAATTAATAACGTGATATCTATCTTTAGTATGTGTGATTTTCACATTCATTTTTAAAGAGTAAATGCTATAGTTCTTTTTTATGCTCTCCTCATCCTACATAAATACTGTTTGTACGAGTTTTTTTTTTTTTTTTTTGTCATTTTTTTTCTTCAGAAAACAATATCCACATAGGATGAAGAGAACAATGACAAATGCTACGGTTACTTATCGTGTTCTCCTGATGCTATGTGAATATTATTTTTTAAAAGAGAAATGTTAAGTTTCATTATTTTTCTTATATTTTCCTCATCTCATCTTACAAATTAATTATTAGATTTATGGACTCCACATAAATTAATAGTAGATCTCATAAATTTAATAATTAATTTATTAAATTTGTAGGAAAATATAAGTTAAATACAAGAAACTTGTAAGATACCCTTTTTAACTTATTTTGAAAATATATATATATATATATATATATATATATATATATTATAATTTCCCTACTACACAGTTCAAGTTGTATGGTACATGTACGTACACAATATTTTGGGAAGAAGAAAAATCTTGAGCTCAACTCAATCATAACAATTTTTTTTTTCATTTTATCCCCATCATTACACAAAACTATTACACTCCACCA
This sequence comes from Corylus avellana, assembly GCF_965113065.1. Taxonomy (NCBI): domain Eukaryota; kingdom Viridiplantae; phylum Streptophyta; class Magnoliopsida; order Fagales; family Betulaceae; genus Corylus; species Corylus avellana. The sequence goes on along the minus strand of NC_142490.1, from coordinate 22,590,216 downwards.
AAACAAAAAACAAAGAGCATTAATTTATGGCATCATTGAACCGAAAAACATCTTCTTTCCAGGTAAGCAAGTGTCAAGTGTGTGTGCTTAATTAGTGTGATGATATTCCAAAACATCATCAAGATTTCATTCATTATCACTTTATATATACCCATAAACCCTACCAACTTTTTTAAGCCAAAAGAAAAGATAAAGTTAACCACTTTCCCACAAACCTCCTTTTTCTCATCCACGCCTCTATATATATAAAACCCACGTTAATTCTTCTTCTTTCAGTACTGTGTTTTCCGGCCACATTCAACCCGGCCTCCGGCGCCGGATAATATGGACGACTCGTGGCGAATGCGCATGGGAATGGCGCCCAGCCTCCCCAGGCGCCGTTCCGTTGAGGATACTTCGTCCAGACGATCCCTTTTCGGCCACGCCGGGAACCTCGACGCAGACGACTTCGCCGACGTCTTCGGCGGGCCCCCGCGGAGCGTTCTTCAGCGTAAATTCTCAGGGGACTTCTCCAATTCTAATGGCTTCTACGAGGAGATTTTCAGGAAGCCGGAGTTTGTGACCCCGGTGACCCGAGGTGGTCGGAGCCTGCCGGCGTTCAGGATTCCGGCGAGGAGTGACGGGTTCTATAGCGATATATTTGGGTCGGATGATGATCGGAGGCGGTCGAGGGAGCGGTCCCGGCCGACGTCGAAGGCGAAGTCGAACTCGTCCTCGGCGCTGAGCTCGGAGGAGCTGAGCCCTCTCCGGCCGGTGATCGGAGATGACGTGGCATTGTCCTCCTTTGCTTCAAAGCTCAGGTACCGTACTATAATCTCGTCCATGCTTTTGCTTTTCTTACGTTAATTTGACGTTTATGTCCTTTTTAATTTTTATATTTACTCGTTTTTACACTTTGCGTTTTGGTAATCGAAAGGGTATTTGAGGGAATAACGGAATAATGGTACGATGTCGTTTGATCCCGCTAATCGCGGGAGTAAAAGCCGGGATGGGACATTATGACGTGTTTGTCCTCGCACCGACTCAAATGCCTAAAAATGATTTTTAATAAATAATTGTATATGTGTATTAATTGTTCACATCTTTTATTCTAGTAATTGATTTTAATAAATAATTGTATAGTAATAATAGTTATAAAAAGGAATATTTGTTTATTTATTATAACGGGAAATTGGCTTTGTTGGTAGAAATTCTAGGCTCTGAGGCCTGTGGAATCATAAAATCAACTTTAAATTATCAGCTGTCTTAAAAATTTAAGCTAATAAGAAGTAGGCAACACGTTAAATATTTTCATTGAGATATGGTAAACTATAGGAGTTCGGATTTGAACTCATAATCTCTACGCTAAGACTATGTTAAATTACCAATTGTTCGAAAAGCTTAAGGTAATAAAAAGTTAATATGCAATTTGCCTGGCGTTATAACCTTAGGGTCTTGTAGTTATGACAACCTTTGTACAAATACTTCACTGTCCAATGCAATTCATTGAACAATTGATACAATGATTTTCTTAATTCAGAATCCCAACAATCAAGACTTTAAGATAAGATTATATAACTTGATTTACAGGCCAATTAGTGTCCCAGCTAGATGGAACTCATCAACAATGATGACAGAAGAATATCCCAAGAAACAAGGGAATCCTGCTTTTCCTTGCAATCTCTCTTCTTACACTGAAAACCAATTCATGGAAAATGAGTACCACGAGAATTTCAGAACCTCCTATAGTGGATTCAGAAGGCAGGTCTCATCCCCAGAAACCATTAGTCTTGAACCAAATTCATATGGAACTGTCAAAATATCTGTAGATGATCCTGCAGAACTCAACTCCTCTTCCTCAGCTGTCTCTTCACTTCATCAGGACCTTGAGCCTGAATCTGGGATTCAAGATCATGAATTCCCAGAACAGGAAGATGATGAAGTTATGAGCTCTTATGTCATTGAGATCAACTCTTACCATAGAGAAGGAACCTGCGGTGAAACGGTTTCTGTTGACGAAGCAATTGCATGGGCCAAAGAGAAGTTTCAAGCACAGAGTTCTGAGAAAGATTTGAGCATGAGACAATGTGACAACAATGAGCAGCCTGTTGAAATTGAAGGTGATGTGGTTATTTAATTTTGACATAAATTAGAGGAGTCTAACAAGAAGATAAATAACAAAATTTTCATATAATATTTATGCAGGAAGGCCTAATCCTGGTGAATTTTCAGATCAAGCGATTGATGGCCACAGAATGATTCAGTCTACAGAGGTAAAGTAATGTTTCCTGAGAGCATAATGGATAAATATTATGACATTATAAAAGAGTCACTGCGACGTACATGAAATTTATCAACTGAAACTGTTTGGGAGGCCACAACCCGAAGGAAACCCTTATTATTGTAATAATGTCTGTATTTCTTGCATTTGAAACTGTGAAGACAGCTAACATTTATGTTGGTTGCAATACCTTGGCTTCCATAGTTTAAATGTCTTATCAGTGGTGCAAGCAATTATTATCAGAAGGCAATTTCTTACCTTTTCGGTTCTTTGTAAATTGTCTCCTTTCTAACAAGAGGAAAGTTCTTGTTAGAAGACATCTTAAACTAGTTAAAGTGATGGCATTGCCAATGTGTTTACAGCTTCTTCCCCTTCTACTTCTTTTTTAGGAAGAAGAACAAAAAAATTGGACAGCTGAAGAAGAAAAACAGCAGTCAGAAAAATATGTAAGCTTGTCTGACATGCCTTGAGAATAAAAGACAGCAAGATATTGGAGCTTTTCCATCTCTTCCTCCAGATATCTTAGATTATCTTAGTTTTTTTTTTTTTTTTTCATGAAAAACTATAGATGGAAGTGGAGCTATTGGATGAATGCATAAGGTTGTGGTCAGCTGGCAAAGAAACCAACATAAAGATACTGCTTTCAAAACTACATCATGTAAGATCTTTGATGCTTGACATTAACCATCTTCTGACTTCTTCTCCTACTCTCATTGTTGTTTCTGTTTTCCTTTTCATCTTTTTTCTTTTTATTTTTTTTTTTTTTTTTTTTTTTTTTTTTTTTTTTTTTGTTAATGGCTATCATGTATTAGATGATACATAACCATTTTGTTTGACATTAATCCAGATTCTGTGGCCCAATAGTGGCTGGTGTGCTATCCCTCTAACCAGCCTAACAGAGAGCTCACAAGTGAAGAAAGCTTATCAGAAAGCAAGGCTATGTCTCCACCCAGACAAACTGCAACAAAGAGGAGCAACACTTCCACAAAAATATGTTGCAGAGAAGGCATTCTCCATCCTTCAGGTAACTTTTGTCTCTTACAAAGAATTTTTTCAATCTAGGCACATGAATAGACCATTTTACCATCAGTTTGGCTTTAAAAGGGGAAAATGTAAGAAAAACACTAACAAAATTTGAGGGGAAAATGATTAGTGGACAAGTATATTTCAATTTGGATGATTAGTATAATTAAGACGATGCAAATGTCCTATGTGGTTACAGGATGCATGGGCTGCTTTCATCTCCCAAGATGTCTTCTTAAATTAGTGGGACAACATGGATATCATTCAGAAGTTCAAACATCCAAGGAGCAAGTCTGTATATTCTATGGCTGAAGCAATCTGTTGAAACAAAGGGACATGCTCAAAAGCATGGTTTTTTGTTGTTTTTTTGTTTTTTTTTTTTTTGGGTAAAAATGGTTTTGAAGTCCAGTAGATAATGTATTTAAAAATTTGCATGTTTGTTTGACTACCTTCCTGCTGTAAAATCCAATAACAATATAAATGAAGATGAGAGATAGTGACGATGACTGCATTTACCTGTATAGTATTATGCTCTTTTGTTGAATTATTCCTGTTGGACATTTGGGTCCAAATCTTCTTCATTAGATATGATGGATTTGAATATAAATTAGAATTACAGATCTATTTTCCATCTTACTATTTTGTATAGAAATTGTATCTTGACATAATACATGCATGTTCTACTTCCTTTTATATCTATATATATATATATACACTTTCTAACTTATGCCACGCTATTTTAAGATCTTTGTTCCTGAGGATGCTTTATGAAGAGCTCTACAGATTGCATATCTTCTACTCCTAGTGTTTCACAACATATTAAAATTTATCAGCAATTATATATTTAAATTTCACAACAGTCTCTGCTAGAGGCTTCTTTTTCCAGTATTAAAATGACTTTGAAATGGCCTAATTTTGATTCTCGATTATTATAAAATAGTTTTTAAAAATAAAAATAAAAACCTCTCACGGAAACATAAACGGATATATTTGTTAATGTATTTTGAAATGGTTTTCTTAAAGGTTTTAAAAAGAAATGTTCTAATGCGACATAAATTAAAAGCTGTTTATTATTATTATTAGGGGAAACTTCACTAAGGCCCCCTGAACTTCCGGTCGATTTTGCAGACCCCCCCTAAACTTCAAAAACTCTCATTTTGGACCATTAAACTTCCATTTTCTCTCACTTTAGACCCATATGTTAGTTTTTAATGTTAAATGGCCATTATACCCCTACTCAGCCCACTTGAAATTCTGAAAATGCCCAAAACTACAGCACCCACTCTAGCCCAAAACGACACCGTTTTGGGCATTATTATTATTATTATTATTATTATTATTATTATTTATTTAAAAAAAAAAAAGAAAAAAAAAAAAAAAAAAAAAAAAAAGGTGGAGAAGGATCAGGCTTGGCCAAAATGGGGTGGCCGGACCACCCCATTTTTGGCCAAGGGGGTGGCTGAAGCCACCCCCTAGCCGATCTGGGGGTGGCCGAACCACCCCCTTGGCCATGGGGGTGGTCGAACCACCCCCAGATCGGCCAGGGGGTGGCTCCAGCCACCCCCTTGGCCAAAAATGGGGTGGTCCGGCCACCCCATTTTGGCCAAGGGGTGGCTGAAGCCACCCCGATATTACTCTTTTTTTTTTCTTTTTTTTTTTACTTTTTGCTTTCTTTTTTTTAAAAAAAAAACAAAAAAAAAAAAACAAAAAAGTTAATGCCCGAAACGACGTCGTTTTGGGCTGGGTGAGTTGTAATTTTTAGAGATCCAAAACGGTGTAGTTTTAACGAAGGGTATAATGGGTATAAAAAAGTCAAACCGTTAAATCTAACGTTGAAAACTGACGGACGGGTCCAAAGTGAGAGAAAATAGAAGTTTAAGGGTCCAAAATGAGAGTTTTTGAAGTTCAAGGAGGGTTTGCAAAATCGGCTGGAAGTTCAGGAGGCCTTAGTGAAGTTTCCCCTTATTATTATTAAGGTCCACATTTGAATTAAAAAAAAAAAAAAAAAAAAAAAAATTCTTTATAAAGCACACTTCAAACAAATGCAAAGCCCTAAAATTTGAGAATTAAAAAATAATAATAATAATACAAATAAATGTCAGTTGGTTGAACAGCCCACCCCAACAAGCACAGGGGTGGCCACCCCTCCACTTTAGAGTGGCCATGGCCAACCTAATTAAAAAAAATAATAATAATTTAAATCTTACCTCTATAAAATACATGTTTTCTCAAAATATTAAAGTATTTTGTGTTTTTTGAGTTGTTTGGTAATGTATTTATCTTCAGAAAGGAAAATAAAAAACAATAAACAAAGTCATTAACAAACATGAGCATTGATCCTGACTGCTTAACTTCAACTTAAGATAAAAGCAACCGAGTCAAATTGTAAAGCATGTAATCTCGGGTACATAATTTGAGCAGATTCTAGATGATGATCACTTTATGGTTATCCTTGCTCCACATTTTGAGTTTAATTTACAAGAAAATATTGCTTTTCAGAAAATCACTGAAAAGCATCATTGAACTGGAAGAAAGAACATGAATCATCAACAAGGGTCATTATTCCTCAAATTACAGAAACAATGATAGAAAACGAAAAATGTGTTTCTTTTATGCTGTGGATTACAACTCTCTTGTCTGTCACTTGGTTCTTGTAATCACTCTATGAGTCAGATCTACGAGCGCTCGCCTTGATTTTCTTACGTCCTCATCATCGCTCTCTGGTAGAGAATCAATTGCTTCTGCAGCAACATTGGCATGCTTCATGGCAAGCTCCCTTGTTCTCTGTATTCCACGACTCTTCCCAAGGTACTCAAGAGCCTAATTTTTTTTTCCACAAAGAGATCAACTTTCAGTAAAAGAATCCAATGAGATAATGGTGTAAGTTTGAATAGTATTTTCAAGGTTGCAGGTCTCATAAAGAGACTCAGATTGATCAAAACAACGCAGGCAAATGGTCAATCAATAACACAAATAACATCCCAAAAGAAAAGGAGTAGATTATATGCACTTACAAGATCAACATTTGCAGGGTCGTCAAAGCCCTGATCAACAACTGCACACAACTGAGGAAACTCTTCCATAGCAAACAGTATTGGAGCAGTTATGATTCCCTGCAAAAATTTATTTATTTATTTTGCTAACATGATTATTAACAAAACAAGGTGCATTGTCATGCTATGTTCTGTAAATACAGGCGTCTAGCATGCTGTACATAAAAATAGATGGCTAGTTAGCTCTTGGGATATTGCTGAAAATATTTTGCACAATTTGTAGTTATGGCGCTTAACTTGAAATTTTAGCAGCATCTCAAAAGATAGTTGAGAGCAACTTCTAAAACCAGGATTGTTAATCAATCCATAAATTGACAGGTCATGGATCACTAGTTGGACCTCTAGGCTGACTCCACTCGTACCAATGACATAATAAACACATTAAATATAAATTGTTTACTAAAAAGAAAAAACCTATAAACGTAAATAGTACAAATCGATGAAGATGATTGCAAGTACGATTATTATCTTGGTAGTTTGGGCATGAATTTGTTGTCATTACACCATGGTTTCAAGACATGGCACTTGCAACTTTGACGGTTTTGTTTTTAACTTGAAGAGTAAAAACCATATCATATGTAAGAAACTTACTAGCCTAACGGCTAAGGCCTGAGTCTCTTACTCTGTTTTAATCATATAAAACCTGAAGAAATCAGAACTTACAACTATCTGGGCAGGTGAAAGAGTTCCTAATTTTCTACAAATCACAAGAATGCGATATAACACTTCAAAGTTTTATTGCAAACTACCACGTGTAACCAATAGACACGTGCCAACAAAGCCACGAGTTGGTACAGAAATCCTCTAACGTGTTAATAACATATCAAGCTAATGCTAGCAATAGATCACCATCCTATAAAATAAAATAAATAAATCAATGTCATTTTATCAAATGAAGAAATCTAGCAGGTCCAATTCAGAGGTTATTTCTCGCTATTGTTAAATGGGAAAAAAAAGGTGCCATAATGGACACAAACACCAATGTGTAAAATCTTTGATTCTAGTTATCCCACAGCATATTTCTAGAAATTTATGGTACATACTTTATTAATTTACGGTTTGAGTCCAAAAAAAAATGATTGAGCAACCAAGCCCTGGGGCGTCTTGACCTGTGGGCAAACTATTTAACAGTTTTTCAGTAATGTTAGGTGATTCCATGCAACCATGCACTTAACGCTGTTTCAACTAGAAAGTGTAAGCATCTGAACAGTCATATTTTAACAGTTTGAAACTCTAGGTCAAGTCATTTTTGGCACGAGGGAGGGGTGGGAGGGCAAAGGAGACTATTACAATGGTTCATTAGATGCATTCAATAAGATAACACATTAAGGATAAATGAATTACATGGCGGATATCAGATAAAGAACCCTTTCCAAGGGAAGCTGATGTGCCCGTGAAATCAAGAACATCATCTATCAATTGATATGCCAATCCCTGGGAAAGAAAAGGAAATTGATCAAAGGTTAGCTCTAAAGATATATAGAGAAAATGAATCATCTTAAACATTTCCAAAGAGCAAGGGAAGGAGGAATCCAGTTCAGAATTATTTGCAGCCCTACGCTACAAACATAACTGCATGCCAATCAAGGTACAAATGACGGGTGCTGTGATTTTAATATTAAAAAAGCCATGCTCTTTCACATAACAACAGCATTGTCCTTCTACACTAGATTCCTCTAATGGTTAGCAACAGAAGTTGGCAATTGCAACTAACTGCAATAGAAATGATGGAGCCAAACCCATCCACTTGATTACTCCACCTAAGTTGAAACATGTTTACACATAAGTTGGGAATAAAACAATGCTGGTCATTATACTGTAAGGGACAACAGCCTGAAATCAGCTCAAAATCTTTTACATAGTTAATTTCTCCTGCCATTTTTGGTCTGTATGGAATATCTTTTGTTCTAATCTGGATGTTTCTAGGTTTAAAATAGAATGAGAAGCCTATTAACTTGATGTTAAGAAGGAAAGTTTATTCTGTACTTCCATCACTCTCTCAAGTTTTCCATTTGGGGACATGGCTCATAAACTCTAAAAGATCACACCACATGCTCTTTGAAGTAATTAACAGATAGAAGAATTAAAAGAATTTACAAACCAGATTTCTGCCATACTCATAAGCCAATATTGCCACTTCTGCAGTCTGCCCAGCAAGAAGGGCAATCGCCTTACAGCTGTTGGAAATCAATGATGCTGTCTTGTAGTATGTTTTCTGCATGTAATATTCCATGCTGCAATTGTAAAAATAATAATATATTATCACAAAATTATTCATTAAATCCTCGACGTGCATATAAAGGCTAGGGTTTATTTAAATCCCACTTGTAAGAAAGAAAAAGACCAAATTACTCTTACTGGTTCACTGCTAAAACTACCTGACCCAAAACATGTTTTGCTGCAATAGTGTGAACAGTACCCTACAGTCACTACTCACCAAAGGCTTAACTTTCTTGCTAACCGAATTGCTAATATAAATAAATACCTAGCTAATGTCTACTAGTAAAACTACAAACATTTTAGGGAAAAAATCAAAACTAATCCCTACGTTTTCCCACGATTTCAATTAGCCTCTAGGTTTCTAATTTTGATAATTAGATCTTAGGATTTTACTCACGTTTCAAATCAGTTCTTCCATCAATCCACCATCCAAATAATTAGCGGACATTCTGTCACTTGGACAATTTGCCATGCCACCAAGTGGCATTCCTCTACAGTGTCATGCACGAGAGAGAGAGAGAGAGAGAGAGGCATTCCTCTACAGTGTCATGCACGAGAGAGAGAGAGAGAGAGAAAAGAAGAAGAGGAAAACGAGGTGGCGGTCAGGGCTCGTATCAAGGCCCCTTCCAGATTTGAGGTGGGAGATGGCTCCAAGGTTAGCTTTTGGCATGATATGTGGTATGGGGATGTGGCCCTTAAGGAAGCCTTTCCATATTTATTCGGCATTGCTTGTGCAAATGATGCTTCTATTGCAAGAGCAACTCATGACTGGGAGTTGGATCTCTTTGCCTCTTTCTTGAAGGTGTTGTATTCGGCTAGAATGAAACATGAAGATGAAGACAAGCTTTGGTGGGTCCTTTACAAAAGAGGTTTGTTCGTTGTTAGATTTTTCTACCGTGTCTTTGTTTGCAATGATGGCCTTCAGTTCCCTTGGAAGAGTGTTTGACGAACTAAGGTTCCTTTGAGGGAGGCCTTTTTTGCTTGGCCAATTGCCCTAGAAAATATCCTTAGCATGGATAATCCGAGGAAAAGGCATGCCATCATGGTTGATAGGTGTTGTATGTATAAAAGGAAATGGGAGTTTGTGGACCATCTTCTTCTCCATTGTGAGGTTGCCAATGCCTTATGGGATGTTTTCTTTAGTTGATTTGAGTTGTTTTAGGTTATGTCTAGACGAGTAGTCGATTTACATGCATGTGTTGGTGGACTACCAATAGTGCTCGAAGTGATGTTGTGTGGAAGATGGCACCTTCGTGTTGTTGACTGTTGTGGTGTCTATGGAGGGAAATGAATGACAAAAGTTTTGAAGACCGTGAAAAGACTTTGGAAGAGATAAAGTTGTTATTTTCCTATACTCTGTATCTTTGGACGATAGCTTTTATTTCTCCATTGGTAATTAGTTATCATGATTTTGTTATTTTTTCTCCTTATCGTTGGGTGTTTTCTCATGTATATATACTTTCTGTGTACCTCAAAGTGCCATTACTTTTAATGATATCTCGATTACTTATAATATAAAATAAAATAAAAAATAATATAAAAAAAGAAACGTACGGCCTAATTTTGATTTTTCGCAAAATTTTAAGTGTGGATTTCAAATTTCCAGTTTCAACCAAGAAACCCAATCTGCCCTTTCTTGCCACATAAGCACATGCATTCACACGAGTTATCAATAAGTTTGTGTGTGTGTTTTCAAGACATACTCAGCCCAAAAAAGAACAGAGTACAGGAAACATCCTACATTAGCTATTTGCAAGCCAGCCATTCCTAGTAGCATTATATCATACATGGAAGATGTGAAATAAACTTGAAACTAAAGATTCTTAAAGACGCAACTGAATTCCCTTTTGGTGCAGTTTCTCTCACTCACTCTCTCCCCCCTTATCAGCAAGTGTGTGTTTTTAAGCCACACTCATAACACAAGGGAGAGAAAATTTAACACCCTACATTAGCCATTCGCCAGCCAGCCATTCCTAGTAGCATTATATCAGAGTAAAAGACATGAAATAAAATCAGTGCCTGACTAAGGATTCTTAAAAGATGCAACTAAATTTCCTTGGGTGCAGCCACTTCCTCTCTCTGTTTTAGCCACACTCATAGCCCAACAAAGAAGAGAAAATTGGAACATCCTAAGTTAGCCATTCACCAGCCAGACATTTCTACAGGCACTACATCATACATTGGAAGGGGTGAAATAAACTTGGTAAGTGACTAAGAATTCTTATATAAGATGCAACAAAATTCCCTTAGATGCAGTTAGCCTTGGAGGACAAACCCAAGAAGCCAACCATTGCATGCAGGGAAGTTCCGTCAAACCTGTAAGTTTGAATGATAAACCCATAAGCATGCACCACTGGAAGTTTGGCAATTTTATTACAAAGGCGAATCAAGGGATTACCAAGCCGCAGTATGTGTTACAATTTGAGAGCTCGTGTTACTGAGCCTCAAGTGAACACATGAAGCATTAAGCAGGTCAAAGGCATTGGTGGCTTTTGGTCAGGAGAGAGTAAACAATGTTGTGAAGTGTCAAATCTCACAAAACAGTCGTCACCTATTAAGTTCAGGCACAGAAGTATTAAATCTCACTAATTGAGCATGTTAGTCCTTAAAGCTATAAGAGGACAACAAAAGGTATTACATGGTATTTCTAATCGTCAGTTTAGTCAACAGTGCGATGAAGGTGCACAAAAGGACATTGGCAACATAAGCCACCACTAGTTGAACCAGTGTGAACTGACAATCTACAAACATTCATAATAGAAAGTGAGGCAATCTTGATCTTTGGTAATTGCATTGAGATCATTATTCCTTGACATCTAAAGACATCAATTGGTAGTATTTAGCCTTCAATGAAATTTATGTACCAAAAAATAAAGCAAAAGAGAAAAGTACATATACCTCCCTCAAATTAACACTCTTTTTGAACATCGACCCACGCCAAACCTTGGGACGGGACAACTTAAAAGATAGAACTTGACCAACTCTTTCTTTTGCTCAACCAAGGCACTTCCATTCATTCCACGAAGCACAAGAATTCACAATTGAAATTCTAAGTCATGGAATGGACAAATGAAGATTTTCTAGGTCGTATAGGGGTGCACGATATAACTTTTTGGTTCTACTCAAAATCTAATTTGCAATGTCCCCCTCAAACGAAAGATTGCATCAATGTCCCCCTAAACTACCAAAAAATTTCGATGCCCCTTTTGTCCCGCAAAATAGACAAAAATAACCCTAAAAAAATTTTAATTAGAGAAAAATACCCCCATAATTTCAGGGGAACAAACCAATCAAAAGCAAATCAATGATGATGACAATGCACTCTGTTTCAGTCGCAGCCAAAGATGACATCCAACTTGGCTTAGGACATGGTAATTTGTGGCCTTGTCTCCTGAATTCCTCTGCGTCCAGAGGGTTCATGATGAAGCAAGAATTGTTTGAAGGTCATGATAGAAATTGATCGTTTGAGTTGGTGCTTTACTTAACTAAGAGCTGCTCTATGATATAAAGAAGAGACTACAGACTCAGGAGGCGATGAGCTGGTGTAATGAGATGTAATGAAGGTAAAGGACTTATATGGAAACGAGAAGAAAAGGAATTTTTCTTTTTGTTTTTTTTTTTTTTAATTATTTTTATTAAGAATATTTTTTTCACATTGAAAAAAAAATTTTGGTAGTTGACATTGATGCAATCTTTAGTTTGGGAGGACATTTGTGAGGTTAAGGGGGGGTATGTATACTTTTCTTAAAACAGAAATAACAATAGAGAGATTATGAAGTAGAATATTCAAACACAAATGCAATGAAGAGTTGAGAATACTATCATCTCCAATTCTGAACAAAATCACAAAAGATATTAGATTGACAAAACAATCTGTATCTAAACAAAGTAAACACAGGCACTCAAGGTAGACCAGAAAGACATTCAAACTGTACAACCAGTGACACAGATTATGGAACCATCATCATAGTGGGACATGACAGCATTGAAGGAATAATATGATGAATTCTCCAGAGATGACCAAAGGTAGTGGTCATTTAAAGAGGAGAAATAATTAATAACTCTAGGAATTAGCAAGCAAGAACAAAAGTATGGATTGATGTACAGGATGAAAAAAGGGTGAGACAGAAGTTTTTTTTGATAAGTAATAAACTGTTTTATTAAAAAGCGTAAAAGCGCCCCAAAAAAAGGGTGAGATAGAAGTGAAAGCTCTTTTATTGGAAGACAAACTATTATGCATTTTCAGGTCACTGAATATCTACTCCCAAAAACATATAGCGCAAGAAACAAAAAAAATTATAAATATGATGGAAATAGTGGAGCAGGATACCTACAACGTTGTTCAGATGTAGTAGTCATTTGCATTGTTTCACCCGTTACAAGATGCTCAACAACTTTTGCCAGTAATGATACAACCTAAGGATATGTCGTGATGGTACAGAATGAGTTATAACAAAAAAAAAATAAAGTAACTGCATATCTCAGTATCATTCCTCAATCTAGTTCAACATCATCATTAATACAGAAGAAACATGATACCTCCGTGTTTTTCAATGATGCAAGTGCCACACAAGCTCGAGAGAGCAGAAAATCTCCTGATAATACTGCTAACTGCATTGCAAATGAATGGGAAGGAACAAACAATGTAAAACAATGTTAGTTACACTACTCACAACTTAGATTAACTATAAACATCAAAGAGGGGAAATAAACAGACTTAATATATTTTACTGTGGGGAAACCCCCAATACAGCACATTACTCTTTTCAAGACCAAAAAACAGCATTTCCAAACTTTGTATTATAGAAAAGCAGAGAGACGATACACAAATTTATGATCACAAAAATTGGAAGGAAAAATTGACCAGCTTAAGAGAAAAGACGTACCTTGTTGCCCATTACAAAATTTAATGAACCAATACCACGTCTTGTATCCGCATCATCCAAGACGTCATCATGTAGAAGGCTTGCCACCTGAAGACAGTGACATGATCATATTAGTCCACAAGCAGTAAGAAAGAAGGTTCTTGACATGAACAGACATCATAACTTGGGGATAAAAACACAGCAAAAAAGCCAACAGGACTTTCCCTGGCTTTCTCCTGGGCAATTTCAAATACACATGGACAATGCATGCCACAATACTGTTCATAAAATCCTATCCCTTCTTTACAGCTATCAATTCAAAAACATAAATAGTATTTAAGTGCAGTCAATCGAAATCGGGAAATATCATATAAGAACAATAACTTTGTGCTCTACAGAGGAACATGCAGACAAACACAAGACAATTCTATGATGATTCTAAAAGCAAAACAATGTCTATGCTTCAATTCATAGTCTGTACAATTCATACAAGGATAAAAGAAAAGGCAAGACATCAAAAAATATAATAGAATAAACATCACATGAAGTAAAAAGCGCCAACTATTAGGAAAATGTGATCAAAATCCAAAAAAAAAAACACTTATATACTGATGATTTTGGTTATATGGGTTAAATAAGTGAAGGTTAAACAGGACTTTAGTGTGACTGCCAGAGCAATCTCACCGCAGAATCAGAAGCTTTCAGTACAGTCGCTAACGCACATATGTGCAGGTGAATTGGCAATTAAAGCCATCCATTAACAGGGATAAGTGGTAACTTTGTACCCTGGGGTCAAACCTCAAACATCCTCCTAAGTCCAAAGTGGACCAGAGCCCCAAAGAAAACAAACAGATGCAAACAAGAAATATAACAACAATTGGAACATCCAATTAATCAAGAAAAACTACTCTAATAAAAGTAACAGATTCAAAAACTATAAAGCATATAATCCAAAAAGGACACGACTGTGAATCATTTCCAATGTTCACAAACACCAGATACTACAAAAGAACATGAACATTATCATGAAAATCAACCTTTCAGTATGCATAATGGATTCTTTAACAGAACCAGTCTCCAGTATCTACTAAGGAACAACAACATCGTCAAGCTTAATCTTGAACCTAAAAACAATTAAATTAGACAAGCAAGATTTCTAGAGTTCCTTTTTTTCCCCACTCTTTTCCATTTTCTTTCCAGCAACCAAATTCAGAGCTGAGCCACCATCAAAAACGCTAGAATGAAAATATGGCAGAAAGTGAATAAACGGTAGAATAGGGAAAGAACATACAAACAGCATGAGAAAAGAAAAGAGAACCAAAAAAAGAAAAAGACTCGATGACATTCCATACTTCAGGCTCCAACTATTGATGATGTGGTTAAACTGAATTTCGCATCTTGCTAAAGGAGTCTGATTCTGAGTCACAAATAACTAAAATGAGTAGAATTTAAAATTTTGATGGAAGTTTGTTGATCTTTTGGCATATCAATATAGAACTCCAATTCAAAATAAAATTTATTCAGAACTTTTTTTCTCTCAATGAGAAGCAGATATTTGGATCCAACTTGAGGCAAAAAGCAGAAGACTGATATAACTGTAAGAACTTAGAGAGTATTGCCTGATGTGGAAATGGTACAAAATAGTTATTTTCATTCAATAATAGTAGGAGGAAAATAAAAGACAAACTGATGAAAAAGATAGTCAGTGATGTTAGGAGGTCAACAAACTTCACCTTTGTGTAGCTTAAATGCATACTAAAACCAAGGTGCATGAGGACAAAATCTCATGACACAGTTTGAACGAGATACAAGGTCATTTTTGCATTGACATACATTGTTTTTCAATAAAGCAATTCGTCCCAACCATTTGACAATGCAATTATTTTGTATGATTAAATGAGCTACAATGCTAAAAATTAAGATCACTTGAACATCCAGTCATGATCTATCCCCATGCAAGAACTGATAATCCAAATATGTTTCAGGATCAGAAAAATATTGCACAAAAGCATTTAATAGAAGCACAAAATTCTAAAGAACTGACATGAATCATCTCTGTGATCTCAGCTATACATTGTTGTCTTGCACGTAGTTCCTTTGACAAAGCATCTACTGGCTCACTGGGAAATGGTTGTGGTATAGACACATTCAAAGCTGTTGCCATCAATAATAAAACCTGCATAAAAACTACCTATGTTATTCCATACATGGAAGATGATGAGACAAAAACTACAAAATACAAGTTAAATACCAAAAAGTGTAAACTAAGAAACCACATAGCTAGCATAATTTCCACATAGCAAAATACAAGCAAAACAATGATTAAGTTAGGGGTCACAATTCGTGTTTGCATGTCGGATTCATGTCATGTTGAGGCATGAATATAAGCATATATAAGTCAACTCTAACCCAACTCATTTTATTAAACAGATCAAACCACTCAACCCTAACCCACTAATTTCATGTTAGGTTCGTGTCGGATTTTCTGATCGTGTCAAAAATTGCTAGACCTTTTGGGTTATGTCAAGGCATAGGTATAAAACTATATAGGTCAACCCTAACCAATTATTTTAATTAAATAGGTTAGACCCCTCACCCTAACTCACTAATTTCATGTTGGATTTGTGTTGGGTCCGCGGATCATGTCAAATATTGATAGCCCTAGTTATAGTATTGAACTTATTTTGGGTATCATTTGCTTCTTTAAATGTTCATAATTTGGTGTAAGGTAGACGGAGTTATGGCCATTTGAGATTAGCTTTGACTTGAGACAATAACCTTAAAGGTCTTTTTAAAACAAGGTAGTAGAAAGAAAAAAACAAAGTGCATACAGAACACTTATCGGTTATAGATCAGACTCACAGTGTTTTTTTATTATAAGTAATCGATATGTTTTAAAAGAGAAAGGACGCTACAAGGAAAGTATACAAGAGAAATGCCTAACTAAAAAAGACTCAGTTAAAGCATGAATTACTATAAAAGATAAGATGACAACCAGCTACCACCCCAAATATGGGAAACCCCTCAAAGTTAGCATAAAAATAATATTTGTATTACCGTGGGACGAAATCTCTTTCCTTCCACCCCCATTTTGAAGAAGTACTCAGCAGCTGATGCAAGCTTAGGGACCTGGATCAGATGAAATCCAGATTTGATAACAAGATATCAAATTGAATGTTTATATTACAAACTATGATATCTACTACTACTTCCAACCATATATGTCCCAAAAGCAATACCTACTACTTTGTCAGCAAGAAATGATAAAAGCATGGGGAAAAGAAATCAGATACCTCAGCAACTACCATCGACCGTAGTCTGTTAGCAACAAGTGATAGTTCATCAGCAACAAGTGAAAATGGGTCTTCTTGTTCCTAGAGAAAAGAGTATTTGACAATTCCAATAAAGTGAGGAAGAAAGGTTAAGGTAAAATGGGGAAAAAAAAGTCTCCTAAAGAAAGGCTAGTGTCTAATGTATAATAAGCAAATAGAAAATGTGACATATGTGACGATTACAAATTAATAATAACAATGCTAAAAGGGCTAGAAGGGGAACAAATCATCCTGAGTCTCAGGAGCTTGGTCATACATTTTTGAACCACAAAAAAAGGGTTCACCATTCATAAAAAATAAAAAAATAAAAAAATTTAAAAATTTAAAAAAAAATGATAAGTAATTCAATCTTATTAGAAGTCGCCGAGTGGGGTTCACCATTCTTAAAATAGCATCAACAATGTCTATTTAGCATTAGGATCAGGATGCTCAATAAAGATCCACCTTCTGTCTGGCACAAGGGAATTTGTGAAGCACAAACCAGACAAAGCTTTGTTCAGTTCAATATAACCTATGCTACAAGTTAAATAGGCTCCACACCTGGAAAATGTTTACCCAATTTAACAACTCTCTCTCTCTCTCTCTCTCTCTCTCTCTCTCTCCATGCTCAAAAGGCATAAACCTCATCAAGATCTACAATAGGCTCCACACCTGGAAAATGTTTACCCAATTTAACTCTCTCTCTCTCTCTCTCTCTCCATTTTATGCTCAAAAGGCATAAACCTCATCAAGATCTAAAATAGGCTCCACACCTGGAAAACGTTTACCCAATTTAACAACTCTCTCTCTCTCTCTCTCTCTCTCTCTCTCTCCATTTTATGCTCAAAAGGCATAAACCTCATCAAGATCTAAACCTCCTCAGTTGCTAATAAACCACAATCCTTATCAAAACAGATCCCCATTTTCATTGTTTAATAAATTTCAACACGGACACACCTAGATGCACAAACATGCACACAAAGCCACCGCACAAACCCCATGATGTAACCCCCAATGGAACCCAATCCACATTTATCAAGAAAGCCTTATGAAGCTCCAATGGTCTACCATATTCACCAGAAGCAATACCTTACATCCTTGAAACCCTCAACTTCCATAAAACGCCTAGTTGCCAATACTACAAAGTATTTACTACAACAAAGCTTATTTATCTTTTATCTTCTTTTTTTTTATGTTTTTCTTTTTTCTTTCTCTTTGCGCTGAGTGAAGAAAAGTGAAGATTTAGCTACCAGAAAGTATCATCTGTATATAGCAGTAACATCATTTGGAAAGCAACATACATTAAAAATCTTCACCTTGCTCTATACCATCATCAACTTACAACCACCTTTTCAGAAACAAATTGAAAACTTCAACATCTGCATACTACAGGCATTGGGTTTTGTATCCCCCTCCTCCCAGGGGTTTTCACCTTCAGCCTTCTTATTTTTAACTCTATACACCAAATTATTAATGATAAGTACAGGTGCAGCTTTGGTTCTTTAGTTGATATTATCATATTTGATCCTTTACTGTGATTGCCCAGGTGAATTAATTTCAAGTCAAAACTTAAGATCATACGAAATGCCAAGATTGACTGACCAGCTATTAAATTTCAGAATGTACTTAGGATGAAATTTCAGTTCACTTCAGCCAAAGTTGCACTACATTATAAATTACTTGGGATAAATGAAAGTTCAAGAATTAAGAGACAGACAATAGAAACAACACCCTCCCCCCCAAAATAAAAAGCCACTATCTAATCAAAGCAGGCAAGGAAGTTTGACAATAACATTGCACTGTTGAGTATTGATAAACCAATCAATGTCCCAACTAAGCTGAAATGCATAAATAAAATAATACCAATGTATACTATAGCTATACTGTAGAATGCATCGAAAGAACTGAACAATATTGCTATCAATTTTATAGCTTTCCTATATAAACACTGATAAACAAATTGGCATTCCAGGAAAGCAAGAAAAATAAAATTTTACACCTTACCTCAACTATGGAGCTGCTCTGGTGATGGATTTTATGTCTAAAACCGTGCAAGGCAGGCAAACCCCAGGAAAAAAATTCTCTACAACCCAAAACCTACTAATCACCACAAATAATATCAAGAACGATATAAGTGGTCAATAGATATGTACAAGCACCAATCATTGTCATTTAAAAAGACCTTTACTCCAACAAATATAAAAGCGAAGAAGAACAAAGGCTGGAAACAGTAGAAAATCGATAACAACAATGATGCATATATGAGAAAGGAACACAAGGATTTTCTTCAAATAAGTGAACTTTGAGTACTGTAGTGGTTTCTCAAGTCATCTTGTCTATTAAATTTACCAGTAGCATCGGGTATTATCAGGTAAATTCCAGAACAACTCCTCACGAATATCATCTTGCAACTTCAATCTCACCAGTTGAGACCAAAAACAGCAACCACAGTATTACATTTCAAATGGAAACAAATCCCATCAATCACAAAATGGTTGCAATCACCACTAAGACTCAGTCCTATCAAGTTCAAAGCTAAAGACAGCACCACCAACACCAACAAAAACAACAACAACCCATCATCAAATAAAGCCTCCTGATCAGTTCCTAGCATTGAAAAGCATTCACCATACTACAACATATACCCACCTGAACCTAGTACAATTACATACTGTAACAATACTAGCTCAACAAAGAACATGAAAGATTCAATTCATGGAATAAAAAAAAACATTAAAAGGGATTCAGATTACAAAGGGGCGTTACCTTTTGAGCAGTAGAATCTGTACAAGAGCGAGGACTCTCGGAGCGAAAGAACTGGTGACGGTTGTCAGGTCGGTGAGAGAGAAGCCACCGACACCCATTAAAGCTGGTTCTCTGAATCCTCGAAATCCGAGAAAATAACATCGTCGACAACAAAGATCAAGCTCAACACAGAGAGAGCTTTGGAGAGTAAATGGGGTTGGAACTTAGAGAAGCGGCGGGTCAAAGTAAGAGCAAATTATATAAAGCGTTAACAATTTTATGACGACGGCGAAACTCAGCCACATGCACCTTAAAATAATTTATTTACTCCTCCACTGTTACAAACTTACAATTGGCAGGGGATTAGACAGCTGGGAGTCGGGGGTGGGCACGGGTCGGATCGAGCGTATACCCGAACCGCAAATGGTGGGTATTTAAAATTGTACCCGAGACCAATTAAAATTAAATAAAAATATTAAAACAGATTGGATATCAAAACCAACAGCAGATAATTATGGGGAGAAAGGATCAGCCAAACAAACGCATTCAAAAATATTTACACATTTTTCTGGGCAACCAAACAAACACGTCAAACGGCAGAACCCGAAACCACCCACCACCCAAGAAGAAACGGAGAAAAAAATAACCAAAAAAGAAAAGAAAAACCCACAAATCTTATCACCTCCTCCGCCTCCGATCCGCAGCGTACTGCGAGAGTGAAACGACCTCCGAGAGCGGCGTGGACAGTGGGATTGGCAGCGGCAAGTTCCTGGAAACCGGGCACGAGCCGTTCAGCTTCAGCCAGGCGTCGAGGTGTGTGGTTGCTGCGGTGGTGGTGATGGTTGTTGTTGGGGGCACTGGGGGAGTGGTAGAAGCGGCAATAGAGATAGGAGGCGAGGACGATGGTGGAGACTGAGAGGAGAGTCAAGGGAATGGAGAGATCTGATTGATAGAATATTAACGGTTTGATTAGAAAAATAATTAAATTTTAAATATTAACGGTTTGATTCGTTTTACCAAAAAGCTTATCCCACGTGGGTGTCTCTGCTTAGATTTGGTATGCTTGTTCAATGTGATCCATTGACTATATATACGTTTTTAACATTTAATATTACTCGTCAGATTAGATCAAACAAGGCAAGCTTACGGTATCTCTGTTATACCATATACATACTTCTGTCATCCATTAATATCATCCAACAGCTATTAGATCATCACTATATTTTGGATGACTACGATTACACTTATATACCATAGATCAAATTCAAATCCAAATTAAATTTAATAAAAAATTCAAAATTCAAAATTTATGATTTAGGAATAAAAATTGTGTTATGGAGTATTATTTAGAGTCAGTTTGTTATTTCAATTTCAATAATTACAATTTTAAAAATTGTGTTTTTTTCAATCGCATTTTTTTCTTCTTCTTATTTTAGATTAAATATTTTTTAAATCACAATGTAAAACGCTTTATGTCACACACTCACACACACTAATCACTATTATCATATTACATATAGTATTATTTAGTTAATATGTTAAAATGTTAATGCTTAACATGGGTCAAGTATATAATGTCAATATTAATATATATTGTATCTTATCTGTAAACATTTATATACTTATATAGTTATATGATTGTATCATTATTTAATTTATATGGGTAATGGGTCAATGTTAATTGTTATAACTTATATACTTATATTATATGTTCTCATTATCACGATTCATGATAATAATTTAAATTCAAATTGTTAAGTTTTTACTTAATGTAAATTGTGATTATAATGTATAAATTATAAGAAACACATTAATTACTTAATTATTAATCATTTAATCTAATAGTAATACTCAAACTCTAAGTAATAAATTCATATGACCTAGTGGTCATACACTTATACTTAAATTTTATGGTCATATTATCTCACAATTAATATTAATATTATCTTAGATCTAAGATCATGTGATACATCATATATGTTTTATAAAAATAAAGTATATAATTATAATGTATTGATTAAATAACACAATAACTTATGCAGATATACCATATGATTACTAATTATGTGATATACCGTATACGATTCCAATTTCCAAAGTATAAACTATCTAATTATAATATTTGTATTAAATGACACAATAACTTGTACGGTTGTACTACATGATTATATCATATGATAAAATGATTAATGATAATATCATATACTTCTTCTATATATACACACACATATGCAAAAAAAAAAAAAAAGGTATATAATATATTTGTTATTATTGAGTAAATGAGTAATGTTGATTATATATTGTTATTTGTTACTTAATAAAAAATATACGAGCCGAGCCTAATAAGCAAGGCGAGCCTTATACGAGCTTGCTCACGAGTTTAGCTGAGTCAAGCCGAGCTTGCTTCGTTTAATATTCGAGCCAGGATTTGTGTTCACAAAACGCTTTATTTAATATTTGAGTCGAGCACAAGCCGAACCTGAACTTGCTCGCAAGACGCTTTGCTCACTTAACAGTCCTAACTGTAGAGAACATGATCCGTGGGTCTCGGGTTTTGCGGAGCAGGGCGGGTATTGTGGGTACTACGGGGCGAAGCGGGTATTACAAACGAGCTGGCTTCAAACCATTCAAGGAGAAGAAGATGTTTCAAAATATAAAAATGAGTGGAACCAAATTTGAGAAGGTGGATCTTTGTTTTCGACTATCCTTTTTTTTCTCACTTTCAATCTTCAAAACCCACGCCTTTGTCTCTGGATCTTCGAATTCCTTCACTTACCTAGTGTTTTCCTTTCTTTTTCAATAAATTTTTCATATGGGATGCATCATGCTGGGATTTATGCAAACTAGTGAACTGATGAGAGAGAAAAACCCGAATTTATGTGTTTTTTGTGAGGAAAACCATGCGGGGCGGATGGGGCGGGTTTTGCCCACCCATAAATGTTACACTTACCATTTTTTTTACAACTTGTCAACTCATGTTAGCATGTAAAAATTGGAAACCCAATGGCCAAATTAAAATCAATATGCCTAAGGGTCTGTTTGTGTATTTTAAAAAATTACGTTTTTTAAATCACGAAGGCATTTGGTAAAACATGTTAAATTATTTTTTTTTAGGAAAAATTACAATTTACCCCCCAAAGTTGATAACGTTTTTCAATTCGAATACTAAAGTTTCAATTTTTGCAATCCACCCCTCCAAAGTTTCAAATTTTTGCAATTTGACCAAAACTACCCTTCTATTGGATACTTTGTTTTGTACTAATTTTAAAAAGTGAATCATAATATTGTTTGTACAATTCAACTAGTGGCTTTCCCCTTTGAAATTGTACAAGTTAATGCGTTGTGTGTGTATATATATTATGTGCTTATTGGATGAAATGATTATGTGAGGAAAAATAATATTTCCTTTCATGGATTCCTCTCTTTCAAGTTTCAAGCATGAATACCATTTGCACTAATCAGGTTTTTAGTTTGGCAATCATCATTTCCGTCATTTCCCTTCATTTCCCTTCGTTTCATAGACCACTCGGTCATCATCATTTCCGTCAAAAGTTGTGATGATCCAACGGCCACATCCATCAGCCTTTCGAATTTTTTATTTTTTATTTTTAGTAAAAGTTTAAATATATACCATTAATTATTTTCCTCCCATTTCTTTCCATTCAAATTCAAATTTAAATTTAAAATTAGAAAAGGGAGAGAGTAGAAGGGAGAGAAAAAAAAAAGTCATGTTGCCTGAGCCTGTGCATCTATCGGAGTCGGAGTCAGGGGCAGACGCAGCCTTGCCGAAGCTAGAGCAAGGGGCAAAGGTAACACCGTCAGAGTCGGAGCTAGGGGCAGAAGCAGCACCGCCGAAGAAGGCAACGGCGGCAGAGGCAAAACCGCCAGAGGAGGCGGGGGCAATGGCCTGGGCATGGGCGGAGACGCTACACTGGAAGTTGAATTAGGACCTACCTGAACCACCGCTACCGTGGGACTGGGAGGTGGGACAAGTGTCGGTACCACCAATTCCAGCGACGCTACCACCGGTTCCAGCGGTGCAACTCTAGGAATTAAACTAGTTTGATCCAGTGGAGCATGAGGAGAATGATGAGGAACTTCAAGATTTTATACTGGTATTCCTGATTTGCAACCAGGAGATTTTGAGAAACTGGAGGCGCAGGTGGAGGCCAAGGCGGGCCATGAATCTCATTCCTTGCACTCTACTGTTACTTATGAGGAGACGGCGGCTGTGGAACCTTTTTTGGCCGATGAGGAGGCGGCGGTAGATGAGGAACCTCATCTTGTTTCGGAGGAGGAGGAGCCGGAGGAAGCTGTTTTACATCCCTTACATCCACCAAGTCCCGGTCCAACACTTAGCTCTTCAAAGGAGAAATTTGTAATAATCAACACAGAGGAAAAACTTAATGAAGTTGAAGCAATGGATGTTGCGATGTTGGCTGGGCAGACGATATGTTTTCCAAGTTGTCTTCAAGTAGATTTGAGATGTCAAATTTTGCATTATTGCAAATTTTCAAGGTTGGAGTTTCAGGTGATTGTGGAAAATCTGAGGGTGGATGAAGAAGAGTCGGTAGGCTCGTGTGAGGGTGCATAACATTGGATTTACTTTCTTTGAATTTCTTTCTGGATGTTTAGCAGTTCTTGAACTAGAGTAGATTGGAGATTTATAAGTAGGTTCAATTTTTGTACGTAAATCTACTGCACTTTTCTTATTGTTTTGTTTTTTATTTATTTATTTATTTTTCATTCTCTGTGGAATTGTGTGTTGACTCCACCAGCATTATCCATGTACTTTTAATAGGCAAGATTCAAAACCTAAACAAACTGGATTTTAGAACAGATGAAAAGGGAGAGATGAGAGATGAGAGAAAAGTAGAAAGATGTTGCGTTTGTTCCGCCTTATTGTCGCAGGTAGAGGATTCAGGTGGATTCTCTTCTCAGCAAGAGGGAGAAGGACACTGAGAAGGAGGAGAAGGGCAATGAGAAGGAGAAGACCAGAACCACCACCGGCAGAGCAAGAAGAACTATCGGGCAATGAGGCAGAGGTCAATCCCTGTAAGCCTCAGTCTTAGCTTTAGCCTCAGCCCCAGTTGGAGCCTCAGCTGGCCCAGTCCTACAGGGCAATAGATAAAAGTGAAGGACCGCTTCATCTTAATAGGTCACGGACCGCAATAGCCCATTATTTAGATTCAAAAGTCTCAGGCCCAACAGCTTTGGCCCAGTCTACTAGGGTGTCAGCTAAATGTGAAGGACTATGTTGTGCTAATTACTTGTCTGTTTCAGCCCAGATTTAGGCCTACTCTCTAGTAGAGAGGACCCATTCTACTTCTACTGATATGCACCATTCAATCCATGCAGCGTCGACCCAGTCCAAGAGGGCAATTTCAAAACAGCTAGGATTTTTTTTTCTTTTCTTGAAATTTGAAAACAGTTGACAATTGCATTACCCATTAGATTTCATGAACGGTGAGTATTTGGCAAATATGAGATTCTCATATTTTCTACAATATGAGGGGATCCTGATTCAAAACCTAAACAAACTGGATTTGGGAACAGAAGAAAAGGGAGAAAAGAGAGGGGAGAGAAAAGTAGAAATATGTTGCGTTTGTTCTGCCTTATTGTCGACGGTAGAAGATTTAAGTAGATTATCTTCTCAGCGAGAGAGAGAAGGGCACTAAGAAGGAGGAGCAGGGCAGTGAGAAAGAGGAGAAGGGAAATGAGAAGGAGAAGACCAGAACCACCACCGGCGAAGAAAGAAGAACTAATGGGCAATGAGGCGGACGTTGATCCCCTTGAGCCTAAGCTTGAGCCTCAATCGGAGCATCAGCCAAAACAGTTCAACAGGGCAATAGATAAAAGTGAAGGACCGCTTTATCTTAATGGGTCAGGGACCGCAATAGCCCATTATTTAAACTTAGAAGTCTCAGCCCCTACAACTTTCCAAAACTACACTTATATTTGGTACTTTATTTTGTACTAATTTTAAAAAGTGAATCATAATATTGCTTGTACAATTTAACTGGTGGCTTTCCCCCTTGAAATTGTACAAGTTAATGGGCTGTGTGGGTGTGTGTGTGTGTCTATATATATATATATATATATATATATATATATATATATATATATATTATGTGCTTATTGGATGAAATGATTATGTGAGGGAAAATAATCTTTCCTTTCATGGATTCCTCTCTTTCAAGTTTTAAGCATGAATTTCACTTGCATTAATCAGGTTTTTAGCCTGGCAATCATCATTTCTGTAATTTCCATCATTTCCCTTCGTTTTGTAGGCCACTTGGTCATCATCATTTCCGTCAAAAGTTGTGATGATCCAACGCCCACATCTATTAGCCCTTTGAATTTTTTATTTTTAGTAAAAGTTTAAATATATAGCATTAACTATTTTCCTCTCATTTCTTTTCATTCAAATTCAAATTCAAAGTTAGAAAAGAAACGGGACAGAAGAGTGGGTAGAAAAAAAGTCATGTTGCTTGAGCCTATGCCGGAGCCAAAGCCAGGGGCATACACAACCTTGACGGAGCTGGAGCTAAAGGCAGAGGCAGCACCGCCGAAGTCAGAGCCAGGGGCAGAGGCAGCATTGCTGGAGCCGGAGCCAAGGGTAGATGCAGCATCACCGGAGTTGGAGCCAGGGGCAGAGGCAGCATTGCCGGAATTGGATCCAGGAGCAGACGCAACACCGCCGGAGTTGGAGCTAGGGGCAAACGCACCACCGCCGGAGGAGGCAACGGTAGTAGAGGCAAAACCGCCAGAGGAGGCTGAGGAAGGCGCCTGGGCCCAGGCGGGGCCACTACCCTAGGAGTTAAATTAGGACTTGTTTGAACCACCACTACTGTGGGACTAGAGGTGGGGCAGGTGCTAGTACAACAAATTTCAACGACGCAACTCTGGGAATTTAATTAGTTTTTTATCCAGTGGAGCATGAGAAGGACGATGAGGAACTTGAAGATTTTATATTGGGTATTTCTGATTTGCAACCTGGAGATTTTGAAGAACTGGAGGCATAGGCAGAGGCCAAGGCGAGCCACGAATCTCATTTCTACCAAAATTTGTGATGATCGAACGGCCACATCCATCAGCCCTTTGAATTTTTTACTTTTAGTAAAAGTTTAAATATATAGCATTAACTATTTTCCTCTCATTTCTTTTCATTTAAATTCAAATTCAAATTCAAGTTCAAAATTAGAAAAGAAAAGTGAGAGAAGAGAAGGAAGAGAAAAAAAAAAGCCACGTTGCCTGAGCTTGTGCCGGAGTCGGAGCCGGAGTTAGGGGTAGACGCAGCACCGTCGGAGCTGGAGCTAGGGACAGAAGCATCACCGCCGGAGCTAGAGCCAAGGGCAAATGTAGCATTACTGGAGCTGGAGCCAAGGGCAGAAGCAGCGCTGCTGGAGCTGAAGCCAAGGGCAAAGGCAGCACTGCTGGAGCCGGAGCAAAGGGCAAACGTAGCACCGCTAGAGTTGAAGCTAGGGATAGAGGCAGCATCGCTGGAGCCGGAGGCCGGGGCAGACGTAGCACCACCGGAGGAGGCAGTGGCAGCAAAGGCAAAATCGCCGGAGGAGGCGAAAGAGCCCGGGGCAGGGGTCTGGGCCTGGGCAGAGCCGCTACCCTGGTAGTTGAATTAGGACCTGCCTGAACCACTACTATTGTGGGACTAGGAGGTGGGGCAGGTGCCGATACCACCAATTTTAGCGGCGTTACCACTGGTTCTAGCAGTGCAATTCTGGGAATTGAACTAGTTTGATCAAGTGGAGTATGAAGAGGATGATGAGGAACTTGGAGATTTTATACTGGGTATTCCTTATTTGCAACCTGGAGATTTTGAGGAACTGGAGGCGTAGGCGGAGGATGAGGCGGGCCATGAATCTCATTTCTATCAAAATTTGTGATGATCCAACGGCCACATCCATCACCCCTTTGAATTTTTTCTTTTTAATTTTTAGAAAAAGTTTAAATATATAACATTAACTATTTTCCTCTCATTTTTTTTCCATTCAAATTCAAATTCAAATTAAAAATTAGAAAAGAAAAGGGAGAGAAGGGAGGGGAGAGAAAAAAAGCCATGTTGCCTAAGCCTATGCCGGAGATAGGGGCAGATGCAGCACAGTCGGAGCCAGAGCCAGAGGCAGACGTAGCACCGCCGCACCGCCAGAGCTGGAGCTAGGGGCAGAGGTAGCATCGTCGAAGCTAGAGCTAGGGACAGAGGCAGCACCACCGGAGCCGGACCCAGGGACAGAGGCAGCACCGCCGGAGCTGGAGCTAGAGGCCGATGCAACACCACCAGAGCTAAAGCTATGGGCTAAGGTAGCACCGCCTGAGTCGTAGCTAGGGGCAGAGGCAGCACTGTTGGAGCCCGAGTCAAGGGCAGACATAGCACTACCGGAGCTAAAGCTAGGGGCAGAGGCAGTACCGCCGGAGCCAGAGCCAGGGGCAAACGCAGCACCGCCGAAGGAAGCAACGGTGGTGAAGGAAGAACCGCCGGAGGAGGTGAAGGAGGAGGGGGAAGGGGCCTGGGCCAGGATGGAGCAGCTACCCTGGGAGTTGAATTGGGGCCTACCTGAACCACCGCTACCATGGGACTAAGAGGTGGGGCAGGTGCTGGTACCAACAATCCCAGCGGCGTAACTCTGAGAATTCAACTAGTTTGATCCAGTGGAGCATGAGGAGGACGATGAGGAACTTGAAGATTTTATACTGGATATTCCTGATTTGCAACCTAGAGATTTTGAAGAACTAGAGGCGTAGGCCCAGGCCGAGGCGAGCCATGAATCTCAGTTCTGCCAAAATTTGGGATGATCGAACGGCCACATCCATCAGCCTTTTGAATTTTTTATTTTTAGTAAAAGTTTAAATATACAACATTACCTATTTTCCTCTCATTTCTTTCCATTTAAATTCAAATTCAAATTCAAAATTAGAAAAGAAAAGCGAGAGAAGAGAAGGAAGAGAAAAAAAAAAAGCCACGTTGCCTGAGCTTGTGCCGGAGCCGGAGCTGGAGTTAGGGGTAGACGCAGCATCGTTGGAGCTGGAGCTAGGGACAGAGGCAGCACCGCCGGAGCCGGAGCCAAGGGCAAGTGCAGCATTACCGGAGTTGGAGCCAAGGGCAGAAGTAGCGCCGCTGGAGCTGAAGCCAAGGGCAAAGGCAGCACTGCTGGAGCCGGAGCCGAGGGCAAACGTAGCACCGTTAGAGTTGGAGCTAGGGGCAGAGGCAGCATTGCCAGAGCCGGAGGCCGGGGCAGACGCAGCACCACCGGAGGAGGCAGTGGCAGCGAAGGCAAAATAATATATAAATTACTAAAATTATAATGATAATACATTAATACTTAAATTGTGTTTATAAGTAACGCATCAGTCATTGTTTAATCCAATGTCAATTACTTAATTTGATATTATACGAATCATATTATTATTGTACATTAATAATATGATTCACTTGAAGTCTTGAATAAAGTATTTGAATTGTCATTGAATCATATGATTAAGTATTGATATTATACATTTATATTATTCATATGGATATGTAGACTTATATAGACTTTTATATAGACTTATAAGTTTATAACATACATTGGAAATAAGTCTCTAGATATTTAATTGTTGTATTAGTATGAATTGGTATACTTATAAGTTATGTCATATTATATATGTATAATTTGTTATTATATAATCAAATGATTTAATGATCAATCTCATGTGATATAATCATATAAATTATAGTGATAATATATTAAAACTCAAATTGTGATTTAATTATTATTTTTTTAAAATTGTGATTTAATGATCAAGTGATTATGTTATATGTATAAATATTTTTATAATTATAATTATAAAAATATATTATATAAAAAGACGGTTAGCGGTTAGCAGTTACGGTTAGTAAACCCAATAACCGCTAACTGCTAGGCGGTTATAGCGGTTAGGCGGTTAGTAGTTAATACGGTTAAGCGGTTAGAGCGGTTAACGGTTAGCGGGCGGTTTTTAACCGCCCGCCTTTGCACCCCTACATTATAGTTAATGGCGGAAAAAGGTGGGACATAAAATTTCAAGATGGCATATAAGGCGCACATGACAGGTTGACCGTCTAAAGACTGATGGAATAGGGGGTTTTGAGCACAAAATGGTAGTTTGATAGGGTCAGCCAGTGGGATTGTCAATTCATAGGGGCAAAATAACAATGCGTTGTAGTTAATAGAGGGAAAAGGTAATTACCCCAATCTATTTGGATCATGGAGAACATTAAATTCTCTGTTTTCAAGAAAGAAATTGCAAAATCAATGGTTTCACCCATTTGTAATTAGCTCATTGGAGTATAAAAATTGGCATAAAACTCTTTGTAGTAAGCCAAAAGCATAAACGGACGAAAGTGTGATGCGTCACTAGAATAAAAAAAAATAAAAACATCATATAAAAATCAAAAAACAACAAACAAAAGGAATACAAATTTATATGGTGGTCAAGCTACCCCTTGGTCATGAGGGTGACTCAACAATCCCTCAATTTATTTTTATTTTTATTTTTATTTTTATTTATTTATTATGAAATATGCCAAAATATAATTAGTGCTACCGTGACACATCAACAATTTCCAGTCACAATTTCGTACGAAAGTTGAGTGTAAGACCTTATTTATGTTTTTACCTAAACTACAGAAAGCTTTTGGCCAATTTTTATATCTCAAAAGAGGTATTGCAAATGAGTATAATCATAGAAATTGATTTTGCATGTTCCCCTAAATTTCGATAAGGGAGTTCATCTTGCAACTTCTTTTTTGCCTCCACCAACTTCTATAGCATTTTACTCAAATCACCTCAAAAATTGGGACAGAATAAGTTGTATGCAATGAAAAAAATAGCAGTAAGTTCATGTAGGATGCTAAAAACCCGTGAAAAAAGACCCGATTGTTATGAAATATTTGGTTATTGGGAAAGTTTATTTGCAAGACACCTAAAAAAAATCTTGCCGGCCGAACAAATAATATTGGAAAACCATTAGAGATTTGATATTCAGGTGACTTGTGAGAGGGGAAAGTTCTGTTGAGGGACCTATCTGGAAGCAAACAAGATAAAAGGAAACAAAGCAAGCATAGAGATGTACTCTAAAACAAATCTCCCTCTATAAATTTAACCCAAGAATATCATGTGCTCAAAAATCCATAAACATCATGAAGTCGGCACCTGTATCCAACAATAAAATAAAAAAATATATATTAAAAAAAAAAAAAAAAACTGTTAAGGACACAAAGGTATGCTATAAATAAATGAACAAAAGTGCACCTGGAAAGATCATAAATGGCATAAAAGATAATAGCAAACACCAAAAAGCTTAGACCAAAACTCCTTATTTATAAATTATACAATTAGGTGCATCAGGTTCATGTTCCACAAAGACAAACATTTCATTAAATTTACTACAAGAGTGAGTGTCCTAGAAGGAAGGAAATAAAGTTGCAGGTTCAGGATATTTGGTTTACTCAATTGTTAGAGATATGTATGAATCATTAATTTGTTCTCGAAAAGCAGCAACCTAAAACTAGTGCAATAAAGATTACTTGAGAAAGATACACGACTTTATTGGGAGCCATGAGCAATCACGTCATGAAGTTAAAATGATCTTGTGCTTTTTGGGAAGGACTTCACTCTTAAGATTGAATATCACTGTTGCCCATGGCTTCTGCTCATAGAGTGGTGGCGAAGGAGCTTTTGACTGCGAGTCCGGTGATCATCCTGCAAGACCAAATTCAAATCAATGCCATAAGGTATGAGACAAATGATAAACAAAAGAAAAAGAAAAAAAAAAAGAAAAAAAAAAAAAAGAGAGGAGTTTTAAGGATAGCCAGCAGCATTTCTTTGCATCAACAGTGAGAAATGCACTCATTGCAAAGAGAAAAAGAAACTCAACTTCCATAACAACAGAAACAAAGTTAGTTATATCTGCAGCAGCTTATAAGGACACCTTTCCTTTTCATATATAGTGCTTTATGAAGTAGGGTGTACACAAACTTCCACTCCATCTAACTCGTGTTTAGGCAGTAATTGACAAACCAACCAAGTAAAATTGGGATCTGTGACCGGGGAGTGGGTCAAAGTTATTCCAGTCCAGAACATTATACGTTATGCACGGATATAAAGTCTTAAAAAGCACTTGAGTAAATCCAACAAGTAACAACATTTATTATTATTATTATGCAGTTAACATCTCAAAACAAATGAGAAAAAAAAAAAAACAAACAAACAAACTAAAAAAAAAAAAAACAGAGAGGACACAATTTGCTCAAGGAAAATTGAGAAACAAAAAAATTTGAATTCATAGAAAGGGAAACAAAATCAAGACAAACCTTATACAAAGATGCTGCTGATTCAGACTGTACTGTCTGAACTGCTACATTTCCCATTGATCGCAAAGCATCCAGCGCATCTAGGGTCAGCTGCCACCCACAAAGTGCAATAGTATCAGCACTGGTGCTGGAACCATAGCTACTACAACCAGCGGCGGCAACATTTCCATTCACCCAAGGGCAGAACTGGTTGTGATGGACAATTGGATCAAATTCCATAGGTTCTTCATAATTACTCTCCCCTTTTGGAGGCCCTGAAAAATCACATGGTTTTCATGCATCACTACTAAAAGTAAGAAAAAACAGAAATGAGTATAATCTTGAAGATTTAAAATATTACTACTCATACAAAAGAATTCAAGGTGGTATATAAAATTGACAATAAACTGTACATAGGTGATAGAAGTAGGGATGACAATGAACTAGATTAAATGGAAAGCTATCATTTGATTTCTGAGCTAGGATATTACCAATACCAAAAGTGTACAAGCCAACTGACAACCCAGAATAGAATCAAACAGGGAATGTGTCCAGTTATAATGAAGACACATCTTGGATCTGCTTAGTCAAATGTTCTATGCAGATTTAACATACAATGGAATCAAGAAGGTGATGCAGCACAAACGTTTTTAGTCTTAGGTCAGATGATACATGATTTGACGGTTTACATCATGGTTCATAAAAAGTGCAGTGGTAGGCCAATGCAGTTTAAATTGAACGACAATGCAGAAGCTTTTTCAAACATAATAAAAACAACCCAGGAGAGAACATCAAAACATAACTAAATTGTATGCAGGTGAGGCATTAAAGGCTTTCCAAAAAAGGAAAAAACAAGAAGCAGCAAAGGAAAAGAAAAGGAAAGGAAGAAATGCACGTTACACCCATCAGGTGAGACACTCCACGCTGCAATACTTCATGGGATCTTGTATTAGAGGCTCTTTGCAAAACTATGGACCTTTTTTTTTAATAGGTAAGTTACACATGCACATATTGAGTCGATCTCATCCTCCACCTTGTTTTTACAAGGGGAGAAAGCATCATTTGAACGAGAGCACATTGACAAAATATGTTGATGATTAATACTTAATTATACAAGGTAAAATTCAGGGAAATATGTGTATGACGCGCACGCACACAATAAATACATATGTGTGCGTTTGTGTGGGGGTGTGCCGTGTGCATGTGTGCATGTGCACATGCGTGGGCATGTGTGTGTGGATTTATACCCAAGATAGAGCTGTGGAGGTAAAAACTCCCAAAAAAGGACTCTCCAATCAAACAATATGACATTGGATCTTGATTTACAGAGTATGTCCTTTACCCTATGTATATGAAAACAGATTGTCAAGCCAAAAGATATTTAAAAAAGGTAGTGGATCGCTTAGTTGACAGACTTGATTTGGGTAAGAGTAATATTAGCTCTGTATGGACTGTTGGCCCAGAGAGGAACATTGTTGGTGAGCTACAACCCAATCAAATTGAGAGGACCCATTCTTCCACCCTAGCAGCGTTGGCCCAGTCCAACAGGGCAAAAGATAAAAGTGAAGGACCCCTTCGTCTCAATGGGTCACAGGGCTATTGGGTCACGGACCGCAATAGCCCAATGTTTAGATACAGAAGTCTCAGCCCCTGCAGTTTAGGCAGTCCAGTAGGGTGTCAGCTAAATGTGAAGGACTATATTGTGCTTATGGGTCACAGGCTAATTGCCTCAGCCCAGATCTAGGCCTACTCTCTAGTGGAGAGTTAGGAAGGGTACTAGAGTTAACTGTGAGGGCCCAGGTGGAGCTCGAAAGGGGAACCCAAGCATCTTGAGGACCACTTCAACAGATATTTTTGACGGTGGCCCTTCGGTAACGCCGGCATATGATTCCCAATTGCCGTTGATGCTTCCGGTGCAACCCAACAACGAGCATATCCAGGCCAATGATTCATTCCAAGGGGGACTCGTCAACCAGTTTGAGTGGCCTTTAACCAGTGTTTACAGCCCTAATTCAAATGTTGATCACCGGCTGGTGTGGGAGGAGCTAGCGGGTTTGATTAGTTGGTGGGGTATTCTTTGGTGCATTAGGGCAATTATAAGTGAAGGATCGGGAGCGGCCAGTTTCTCACTTGCTATGGATGAGTTCTTGGACTTATCTTTGAGCAGGGTCTAGTGGATATCACCCCTCCAGGGTGGGAATTTCGCTTGGTCTAGTAATCAGGCTTCTCCTTCATGGTCTAGAATCGACAAATTTCACTTGTCTTTTCCTTTTGGGCCATTCTTCACTTTCCCAAAATTAGATACATATGGAAACACATACACAATACACTATGATACAGACAAATACAACACATTTATACATATATGTATATATTAAAGAGGGAAAAATAAATTGAAAAGTCAACACCAAAACTGTTTGTTTATCAATTTAGCAGAACAGTGCTCTTTATGTGAGAGAGGAGAGAGGGTTCATGATCTTCTCATCTTGTTGTATAGAGATTTCATATAAACCATCAAGGAAGACAAAGAAAGTAAAGACTAAGAACCTGAAAAATTGCAGGGCATGATACCTATGAAACCAATAAGGTCAGAGAATTTACCTAGACCATTTGCAACCACATTATCTGACTCTAGGTACACGCAGTTGTTTGTAAAAGAAGATTTACCGGCATTTGTAACCTCTTTCTTGGTTGTTTTATAACCAGACAGCACATTAGCATTGCAAG
Source organism: Corylus avellana (assembly GCF_965113065.1). Lineage (NCBI taxonomy): Eukaryota > Viridiplantae > Streptophyta > Magnoliopsida > Fagales > Betulaceae > Corylus > Corylus avellana. The sequence goes on along the minus strand of NC_142490.1, from coordinate 22,555,684 downwards.
AAAGAGAAGGAGGCACATTGTTCTCTGGTAATAACTTGCCGCTTTGACTTATCTTTTGACCACTTTCAACTGATTCAGTTTTAGCAGAACCATCAATTTTTGAGCTGCTATCAGCCCTTCCAACAGATCGAGATAGCATTTCCTGGCTATCTCCATGGGGATCTTCCCTGTTAATTTCATCGGGGACAATCTCATCCATTAGTCCAGGACCTGGAGCAGATTCACCTGTCTGACCCTGATTTTCAGCATCTTCAACTCTGGGTTCCACATCACCAACCACACTATCTGCTCTATGGACAGATACATCAGCCCCGTGAATTTCAGCCTCATGACTAGCACACATCCCAACACTTCCACCACTAATTCCAAAACTAAGCCCATCCCTGGCTTGAGCAGTCACAGTTTCTGCGTTGAAAATTTCTTCCCCATCGTTCGTGCTACTGACACCCATTTCTCCACGGACTGGAGCAGCTGGTTGGAAACCAATGCTCTGCTGAGCTTGGTTACTATAATTCAATTCTGATGTATCATTAATGTCCAGATTACCATATATACTAGAAGAGGGGAAATGAACATCATCAACATCAGCAGGATAATTTTCAACACTTTCCATAGAGTCATTTCCACTATGGCAACCAGTATCCATTGCAATGACCGATGATGCACGTGTAGAATCCCTGGCCGATTGAATCCCTATAAGTTGGTCACTTCCTTGCCGAAACGAAGTCACTCTGTTACCATCTGTGTAAATTTCAAAACCCATTGAATGGCTAGGACCAGCACCAGATGAATCTCTATGATATGATGAACAGTATGTATCAAAAACATCAGAGTCACGAGCACGTTTTGAAGGCCCAGCTGAATCTTGTCTTCCATCTGTGACTTCATCACCATCACGATCAATGACAGTGCCTTCAACGCTATCAGCTTGCTGAATCCTTAAGTTTGGCCTATAATCTGAGCTTCCACCTTTCTCCAAGCTGCGTTTACGAGAACTGGGACCCCGTGATTCATATGAAGCTGCACGGTCACCAACCTCACTGCCTGCAGGCTGCCCAATTACTAGGTCCCTTCCCATTTCTGCATCAAGAATATTTTCAGATAATGTTGTCCTGCCCAATTGAATAAAAGGTAAACCCCCTGCCATTGTAAGATTCAAATCGACATCCGGGTTTGGCATCAATTTCCCATCGTTCGTCGTTGCGACTTCATCACGATCTTCAGTATGTTCTCTTTCCATATCATCAGCAGCAACCCAACCACTAATTCCACTAGCTGCACTTACTCCACGTGTCAATCCCATTTTTTTGCTTGTATCAGGAATATCAATATTGTTGGGAGTGAACCGAGCAGGTCGAGAAACCGTTAAGAAATCTGATATCCTAACTGTGGCACCACATAAGCTACAATCTAGCAAAGGTGACCTGAACTCGCTTCTAGAGTCCTTAACTAACACTTTATTCTTCCCAGTATCTTTTTTAGCTGCAGCAGACAGTGGTTTCTTGCTTGCTCCAGGATCATGCGATAGATGCACCTGGGCCTGGGTAGGGCCAACAGAATAACCATTCCTAGCTGATTGAGCGGAATGTTCTTCGCAGTCTTGAACATTTAAAAGCCATCTTGGTTCCCATCCACAGAGGCTTATAAGCTTCTGGGCCTGCCAAAGGAAAAAGACAATTAGAAATACATGAGCATATGGATAAATGGAAGAAGCAATGAGTCGGTAAGTATTACCAGCCAGCAAAAAGTACATAAATATATCTTACACGAGAATATGCACACAATGTGCCATCGTGAGAGCTTTCAAGTTCTGGTATACTCTCTGTTCTAATATCTACTTCCCCTGACAGAAAGCGATCAACCTGTGGGCCCCGAGAAACCCGCATTTGCTCGATTGCAGATGCAGCCACAATGGGAAGAGATTGAAATTGCAGAAGTCCATCACATCTATCCTTATATCCCCCAATAAGGGCAGGCTGAGGAGTTGGAGGAAACTGCACCAAGCTTTCCGGGCAGCTATTTCCCCTCCAAGGACAATTGACTTTGTGTACAGAATCCAGCTGTTTGGCAAAGGCTTCAGCAGCATTTTGGACTTCAGCCATGAAAGAAAGAATAAAAGAGAGGAAAAGGAAAATAAGTATTAACAAGGACCAGCTCATTCAGACCTAGCTGAATCATCAAGTAAAATTTTCCTAAATAAGGAGAAACTACCACATAGATGAATGTATCTGAAATAGGACATTAATGTTATTATGTATGGGACTAAGGAAACGGGCCAGCAGTGCAACTACTATGACTTCCACTAAGATATAAATTCTATGGCCCTGAAAATAATAAAATAATTCTATGGCCCTGCAATTTCTCTCAGTGTGGAAAACAAACACAGGGGAAAGGGAATTTTGACAGGAAGAAAAATCAAGGGAGGGGAGGTATGCATGGTGAACGAGAGAGAGAGGCAGAAGTGAAATTTTTTTTTTTTTTTTTTTTTTTTTTTAAAAAAAGGATTGGACAATAATATTTAAATAAAGTAGAGTGAAATAAATAATCTGCTAGAGTTTGTATTGAAAAAGGAATAGACAAAAATAAAAGGATGCTTTTTAAGTAGCTAAAATAGCTCTTCTTGGTGTAGAAGCTCTAACATGTGAAGGAAGGCATTTTGCTAATAATAACATACTGCAAAAGGTTATGGTGAGGAAGATTGTCATTGCACTTGTCGTGGAATATTAAGTATAAAATCAGCTTAGCTCGTATGCAATTTAAATATTATTATACCAGCAGTAATGTTTTTTTATTTTGAGTAATTTTCCTTTTGAACAATTGTACCTGCTGCTGCTGCTGCTGTTGTTATTTGAAATGTATCCCACAGAGTGTAATATGAGAATATTTATTAAAAAAAAAATGGAAAAAAGGAGAACAGTTGAATTGAATTTACTAACCTTCTACAGGGGTCCAAGATGGTAACAATGTGAAACTCGAGTATGCACCACATGATTCACATGCAATTTTATCAACATCAGCATTCACCCAACCTCTCTGTGCACAAGTCAATGAATTGACAACCTGCAAGAAATCAGAAAGGAAACAATGAGAATGCCTCAACGTGGTCCTGGGCCTATATCTGAAAGCCCAAAAAAAGGGAGCAGTAATGTTATAATGCCTGCATATGCTAACCATCAACTTAGAATCTACAGTGGCTCCTGACCAAAGCACAAAAAAGTCTGCTCGACGTATAATATCTTTACTTCAAGATATGAACATATAAAAGTAAGGCTCAGTCAAAGAAGAGACTCCCATAAATGTTTCAAATTTTGTTTTTAAAATATCTATTCTTATTAAAGAGTCCCAACTATTGGTATTTCAGTATTTTGCATTAATATGGAGTAAAGTTCTGGTTTAAGAAACAATAGGATTATGGACAATTTTTGATAAGTAATGTTGTATATATCAAAAAAAAAAAGCAATATGCCTCTAAGCACACAGTGAGAGTTTCAAGCACACACCAAAAAAATCTCTCATTGGATAATCTAATGAGAGTTTCAAAGCTTTTACTTGACTTAAAGGCATGAATAACAGACTTAAAATCTCTCTCTCTCTCTCTCTCATACGCACACACCTAAAAAAAAAAAAAAAAAAAAAAAGAGTTTCAAATTTCAGAAGCTCTTGCCGGCTCCTCCTTAGGAGCCGGCACTCCTGTGGAGTGCTGCCCCCAACCCCACTTCTTTTTTCTTTCCTTTCCCATTTCACCCCTCCTCTCCCCTCTTCCAGCCCTGGCGCCCTCCGCCACATCTCCGCTGCTCCCTGCCCCTTTCCTACCGTTTCTCCTTCTGCCTCTCCTTCAACCATCTCCCCTCCTTCCTTGTTCCCCGTTCCACCACCTCCCCTTCCCCTGCTGCAACCCACCGCCACCAACCTCTGCCACCCTTTTCCTATCAATGTACACTCTCCTCTCCCAAATCTAGCCTTCTCTCACTCGAATCCACCCCTTCTTCCAGTCCCAGGATTTGGCTTATATGCTGTTATTAAAATAACAGCATGTATGCTGTAGTTTAATGAACGGTCAAAATTGAATTTTTCAAAATCTCTTTTCATTTTCTCTCTCCTATTAAATGCTTCTAAAAGTAAATCAACTTTAAAATTCAATCTTAACCGTTGATTCAATTACAGAATACATGCTGTTATTAAAATAACAGCATGTAAGTCGGATCCCACCCTTTTCAGGTACTCAAGTTTTTGGCTTGAGAGATCACAATAACTGGCATCCAAATCTACAGCGCATTAGGGCACATTGCATTCACCTCAACACAGGTAGTTTCCCCTCATTACGCCTCAAGACCAGCAAGTATCAGTGCGGCAAGATCTGTTGTAGTGAACAACTTTATTTTGCTCACTCCACCATTTGTCTCCAACAGTCCAATCAGGCTTCCTCTCCAATCGGTTACTGCTTTTAAATCATTGGGTGCTCCTGGGACCCTTCTATTAGACTGGGAATTTTTGCCAATTTCCAGTTGAATTGTGTTCTACCGGTATTGTTTCTGGTTTGTTTGATGTCTTAGTAGGGGTTTCCACACTTCTTGTACTCTAATTTTTAATGAATGTTATCTGCTAATGGTTGATTGTTTCAACTGTAGCTATGCTCATGCCTTCATATTACAAGATCACAAGATCAACATTTCTATATTCATCGAAAGCAGACATCACAAATGGGAGTTAGCAGATCTCCTGGGCTTTAAACCACACACACCCCCCCCCCCCCCCCCCTCCCAAAAAAAAAAAAAAAAATTGACCCATTGTTGTTATACCAAAGCCATTGAATTCCTTCAAGATTCAATCTGTCTTATAACTTGAGCATGCACAAGTCCTTCAACATCAAACCCCATTAAAAAATCAAGAGCTCAATTAAATGCATCAAATTGGAAGTAGAGGATTTACCATGATGTTTTCATATTATGGGAGGTCTTACGCGTGGTGATTGACTAGGGAAGAAGGTAAGCTCTCTTCAAAAAGAAATTCTTCTAAGAGATCTCCAAGATGATCTTCTTAGTCAGCTGAACACTCTTCAACAAAGTGATTTTTCTATGACTAATTTATGCAGGGAAAATTACAAACTATTCGTTATGGACTAGTTTTTTTTTTGATAAGTAAATGTATTATAAAGCAAAGGCGCAAAGGGGCGCAACCCATTTACACGGGCGGTATAAAAAGAGAGCGCCTAAGAGGGAGAGAAATGAAAAAGAAAATCAGAAAAGCTAATCTCTATAGGAGCTAGCCAAGCGGCCGTCCAAGAGTAAAGAGTAAAGAGGAAAAAATGGGTCAGTTCCTCTATAGTCCTAGTGGAATTATCAAAACATCTAGCATTTCTTTCATTCCATATACACCACATAAGACACAGAGGGATCATCTTCCACACAACTGCGCTCCGGGATCGTCCTCCCGACCACCAACTCTCGAACAAAGCTCTCACCCTGCAAGGCATGACCCAATGCAAACCAAACCGACTAAAAATCGAATGCCATAGAGCACTAGCGAGCTCACAATGTAGAAGAAGATGATCGACTGTCTCTCCGGACTTCTTGCACATACAACACCACTCCATAACCACTATATTCCTCTTACGCAAATTATCATGTGTCAAGATTTTGCCTAGAGCCGCTGTCCACCCAAAAAAAGCCACTCGCATAGGAGCTTTAGTGCGCCAAATGCTCTTCCAAGGAAACACCTCTTGACTGGATTGGGACAAAGCCTTGTAGAGCGACTTAACCTCAAACTTTCCTTTCTTAGATGAAATCCAGCACATACGATCTGCCACTCCTATGGAAATCTTGCAAGAATACAACCGATCAAAGAAAGGAGAAACCATATCCATCTCCCAATCTTGGACGGGCCGAACAAAAATGACATTCCATTCAACTCTCCCACTCCTCCAAGTAAAATTATCCTTCACCCAAGCTTCTTTGTGTCTGGCGATATTAAATAAGGACGGAAAAGTTTGCTTCAAGGGACTCTCCCCACACCAAATATCATGCCAAAAACGAACTTTCGAACCCTCCCCCACCTCAAAACGAATCTCTTTGGCAAAAAGATTCCAACCTTGACGAATGTGCTTCCATAGGCCCACACCATGGGCACCCGACACCTCCTTAGTGCACCACCCACCTTCCTTGTCTTCATATTTAGCTTTGATAACCTTACTCCAAAGAGCCTCACTCTCATTCGCATATCTCCAAAGCCATTTTCCCAAGAGAGCTTGATTAAAAAGGTGTAACTTTCGAATGCCAAGGCCACCATAGCGAAGGGGACGACACACTTGATTCCAACTTACAAGATGCATCTTAGACTCCTCACCCATTCCTCCCCACAAGAAATCTCTTTGGACTTTCTCAATCCTTTTAGCTACACTTATAGGAAGCGGAAACAGAGACAAAAAGTAAGTCGGAAGATTAGCCAAAGTGCTCTTAATAAGAGTTAGGCGACCTCCTTTAGAGAGATACATCCTCTTCCAACCCGCCATCTGGCGCTCCAACTTTTCAATCACTTCATTCCACATAACCGTATCCTTGTACGACGCCCCAAGAGGGAGACCCAAATACTTCATAGGCAACTCGGCAACACTACACCCAAGGATACTAGCTAAAACCCCCATATTCTCCACCTCTCCAATAGCCACAATCTTTGATTTTCCCAAATTCACTCTCAAACCCGATACAGCTTCAAAACATAAGAGGATGAGACGTACATACCGGACTTGCTAACATATTCGTTATGGACTAGTTAAAAAGAAAATATGGCTATTACGCAATGCAAGAACTGGTTGAGATCTGAAATCAAAACAAGGTTTATGTATTCAGAAGGTCTTGAAGATGCTATTGAAACAACTATAGAGTTTGAGATGTTCATAAGATTTGTGAGGAAATCTACAATTTTCCATCCTAAACAAAATCCAAAATAGCATGCAGGAAAGCTCAAAAAGCAAGAAGAGGCAACAGCAGAACCTAAACAGAAAGCTGAATTTCCTAAACCACGCATAGAAGAGTTGGAGTCAGTACTTCTCGCTGAAGGTTAAAATCAAAAGTTTTTGATGAAAAGAAGGCTTCCAAACTGCTTAAAAAATAGGAGATTTAACGTGAGAGCAAAAAGAGGAGATCAAATACTCTGTTGGAGTAAAGGAAATGAAAAGTTCAGCTTGTGTCAAATAGACCTCACAATATTCAGGGAACTGCAAAAGATCCAAGAAACCATAACAAAAACCCATCAAGAAAAATAATCTGTTGCTGAATTTCTAAAGATCCTTCAATAGATTTGGTATCAAGCCCAGTACTCTTTCTTTCCTATGTCAAGGATATTTCATTGAAATCTATACTGTGGAAGAAGAGAGATATGAAATCTAACAACGAGCAAACAGTCAAGAAGTAGGACTGGGCACCGAGCCCCTCCAGTCAATAGCCAAACATTTTCAACACTGAGGTGTCAGCCGCCGAAAATTAACCCTCAAACCGATCAATCAAAAAACATTGTTGCCAAACGGCACTGACACTAATGGCTGTTGGTTGATTATCAGTCAGCTAGACGGTTTGGGCCAGAGAAAAATCAACGGATATCAAGTAACGAATATTCCAAATTGAGAGGAAAATTCTTTAAAAGATTGAAAACGAATGATAATGACAAAGGAAAACTCTTCAAACCTAAAGACACAAAGGAAGAAAAAAAGAGGAAAGAAACAATAAAATGAAAGTTAATGAGATCATGAAAATTAGAATCTGGCATCACTTTTGAGTTGTAGAGTCAAGTGTGAATCAAAAAGAATGTGAATACGATGCCATTGGTAGCTGTGGTTAAGGGTGGATCCACAGAGATGTCAGAGGATTTGACACCATTAATAGGACAATTAGGACAGATAGGGTTGTTGAATGAAGGAGGTGGACAAGACCAGAGTCTACAAAGATTATGAAGATGAAGAGATTCAGATCTGGTGGTCAAGGGGATGAGCAAAGGTGATCACTCCCCCAACCACCATGAGGACACCTTCAAACAAGTATGACAGAGACAGAGGCAAGAAAAGCAAGAGGCAAGAGGAAGGTCTAGTGGCAAACCCTAAGGATAAGTATTTATACAACCTTAAACCTTGGCCTAGTTGATATTGGACAGATTTTTGAGACACTACCAAAACCTGACTTCTCGATCTCAAGCTTTTAAAATAATAATAATAATAATAATACTTGACACTAACACCCCAATCATTGTAACCTGACTGGTTTTGGTCAATTTCTGGTGAAAATAAGTTTTTTGATATTTTGCTCACCCCCATCAGCGAGGAAGTATTTGTAACATCCTTAAAATGGCTAAACTGAACTATTATGTTCTCTCCTTACTTTCTTTTCATTCCTGAATAACTTCTCTACAACTTAATTGACAAGGGAAATGTACCCCTAGGGGTGTATTTGACACGGGATCATACTTAACCAAGGGTTAACTTAATTTTCAAGCAAAGCTACAAGTGATTAAAATTAAACAATTTTACAGCTTATGGAAATAGACATTAGGTTAGGTTAAATTATACTTTCCCTCACCCAAAACTACCATGTAATCACGCCTCCAAACTACACTTAGTACAACTCAGACCTATAAACTACCAAAATGCTTCAAGTTACCTCCTTCTTCAAATACGGCCATTATTTTTTAATGGAAAACATTACAAATGCCTAGCATGAGTGTCTGAACCATTTGTGCTTCCCAAATTACCCCCATTTTGGAGGAATGAAATTACAAAAGTGGCATCAACTATATGGTGAGGTGCCACATAACTGAGGGGAAAAAAAAAAAGAGGAATAGAGAGGGTGGCTCACAGCCTCCCCCTAAAAGAGTAGCTCGGGGTGGCCGAACAACTGCACCCTAACAAAATAGATGGGGTGGCCATGTGGCCAACCCCAGTAGAACAAGGGGATGGGGTAGCATGGCCACCTAATAACAAAACAGAGGAGTGGTCATGTGGCCACCCCCTACAAAACATAGGGGGGTGCCCACGTGATCACCCCCTAGCAGAACAAAGGCAAGTGGTTGTGTGGGTACCCCCTACTAGAATAGAGGGGGTGGTCCTCTGTCAATAGGGGTGCTTTGGCCAACCCTGATTTTTGTTCTTTTTTCACTTGTTGATTACTTGCAGCAAACAATGATTTTCCAAGCGACATGGGGTCAAATTAGTAACTCTGAAACGTCTCAAATGCGTGCTATGCACATGTGATATTTTCCATCCAAACTAATGGCTAAATCTAACATAGGGTATAGTAGTTTATAGGTCCAAATTGTAGTGAGTCATAATTTGGAGGTATAAGTGCAATTTAGGGTATTCAACTCTCTTGTATACTTTTCATGTATGAGGGCTTTGCCCTTTTCTTTCAATAACATCATTATTATTCATTAAAAAAAGATTGGAAGGGTAAAGTGTAATTTACATAAAAACTAATATAATTTAACGTTTAGCAAGAAAGATATGTTTATGCCTAAACTATGTAAGCAATACATGTTGCTAAAAAAACCGAAACAAAAAAAAATGCAACCGATATATCTTAGCAGGATTCTTGTGGGCTATTCTTGAGGTAACGCACCTATAATACAAACTAACCTACTTAACCACTGCAAGCAACACAATGAAGAAGCACATACAAAAGGATTCCAAGAGATGCTAACTGGGGTAGCAGCAACTACACCTGGAGTATACATACAACTAAGTGTCATACAATAAACAATGTTTAAGACAATAGTGTCTAATGTTTAACATTTCTCTTGGAACCGATTGGTTCCATGCTCAACAATACAAATTCTCTTAAATCTACTATTAATAATATCTTTAGCACATTTGCACATAACATTCTGCAAGTTTTTTCTATAAGCTTCAATACCGCCTTTATTCTCAATATGTTGAAGTGTATTAAGTTATGACTAGAACCCAAAAGGCATACTCTAGATATATTCATTTTTAGAATTGAAAAGCACAATAATCATTTGAATATGACTTAAACTATAGTGATACGTATTTTACTACATGATATGGCATTTTATTAGCAAAAAGGGTTTCACTATTAACATTGGGATTTTCTTATAATTTAACCCACCAATCACAAACAGATTCACAGATAAAATATCATGGACCAATCCAAGTTCAGACCTTAGGCTTCCCAAACCAATTCGAAGGCTTGAAGGTACCCAAGCGCCTTAGTAAATCCCCTCTTTCCCATGGTCTACATGAAGGTCTTGATGATCCAAAAGCTGAACCACCAGCACTTGTGCTCAAGGAAGTCCATGGTGGTTGTGAACCAACACAGGACAAAGAAGCCGCTTTGGAGCCATGTCCAAGACTGGAACCATCTATACTGCCAACATTTGTAGGAACAGCAGGTGAGGATGCCCCAGCAGAACTGAAATGCATAAAGCATTAAGCTTTTTACCAAATAAAAAAAGCATATATATAACCATACATGAACTTGACAAAATTCATAATCAGCTGTGTAAAACAAGAGACATTGTAATCTACCTAAAGATGTACTAGAAGAAAATACTAGAAACTGTTTCTTTAGAAAGAGGAGGTTAATCAACATTGAAAGAAATCAGCATACACTAGATAACCACAAACCCATAATTCTATCCTTAATAATAATAATAATAATAATAGGGTGCGGGCATGGTGGTCATCTTATAATTTCTTTGGCACTCCGAGTTTCATTTTGGCCCGGAAGCTTAAGGCTTTAAAGATGGACATCAAAAATTGGAATGAGGTCGAATTTGGAAATGTGAATGCTATTTGCATAGAAAAAGCGGAGGAATTGAAGGCATTGGATAGGTTGGAGGAAGAAAAAGGATTAGGTGAAGAAGAGAAGGAAAGAAAAAAGGTGATTGTTAGAGAGTTGGAGATTAGTTGGAGACAAAAATCTAGGATCCAATGGCTCAAGGAGGGTGATAAGTGCACTAAGTTCTTTCATCGGATTGCCAATTCTAATAGAAGGTGTAATTCCATTGAGCCCCTACGTATCAATGGCTATCCTTCTTCTAATCAAGACATCATTAGGGATCATGCAGTGCAATTCAATAAGTCATCGTTCTCTGAACAATGCAATTGGAGGCCTAGGTTGGATAACCTTGATTTTGAATGTTTGGAAGCGGGTGAGGCTGATCGGCTAGAAATTCCTTTTGAGGAAAGGGAGGTGTTGGAGGTGGTGAAAGGTATGGATAGAGACAAGGCTCCTGGCCGAATGGTTTCTCAATGGCTTTCTTTCAAGATTGTTGGGAAGTGATCAAGGAAGACATTATGGCGGTTTTTTCAGACTTTCATGCTCGTGGTAAGTTTGAAAAAAGCCTTAATGCTACTTTTATTTCCCTTATTCCAAAGATTCCTGGGGGGTCCGAGCTTGAGTTTCGTCCCATTAGTCTCATAAGTGGTATTTATAAGATTATTGCCAAAGTTCTTGCTATTAGGATGAGAAGGGTGATGGATAGGGTGATTTCAAAGCCTCATAACGCTTTCGTTAAAGGAAGGCAAATCATGGACTCGTTTCTTATAGCAAGTGAATGTTTAGATAGTCGTATCAGTTCTGGGAAACCAGGGGTGCTTTGTAAATTGGATATAGCGAAGGCCTATGATCACATTGATTGGAAGTTTCTTTTGTATTTGTTGAGGAGGTGTGGTTTTGGTGAGAAATGGTGTTCTTGAATAGAGCAATGTATTTCGACTGCTCACTTTTCTATGTTGATCAATGGCACTCCTGTTGGCTTCTTTAGAAGCTCTCGAGGGGTGAGACAGGGGGATCCGTTGTCTCCGTTTCTGTTTGTCATTGTTATGGAGGCTTTTAGTATGATGATTACTGCTGCCATCGAAAGTGGTCTTATCTTGGGTTTCTCAGTGATAGCTAGTTTATCTGAGAGGGTTAACATATCTCACCTTTTTGCAGATGATACATTGGTTTTCTATGGGCGAATATTGATCAAATCCGTTCCATTAAAGCCTTACTTGTCTGTTTTGAGGCTGTTTCAGATTTAAAGGTGAACATGGCTAAATCAACATTGGTCTCGGTAGGTGATGTGGCCAATATGGGAGAATTGACTGGTGTTTTGGGTTGTGAAACGGAGTCTACGCCTTTGAAATACCTGGGGCTCCCCTTGGGCGCATGCTTTAAGGCCAAAACCATTTGGGATGATATTTTGGAAAAGATTGATTGTAGGTTGGCAAGTTGGAAAAGATTGTATTTTTCTAAGGGAGGTAGGGTTACTCTTATAAAGAGCACTCTTTCTAATCTATCTACTTATTTTTTGTCCCTATTCCCTGTTCCTGTTTCGGTGGCCAGGCGTATAGAGAAACTCCAACAAGATTTTCTTTGGGGAGGTTTAAACAATGAGTTCAAGTTTCATTTGATTAACTGGGACAAGGTTTGCCCTCCTATCTCAGAAGAAGGACTAGGGATCAGAAAGTTGAGACTGTTTAATGAGGCTTTGCTAGAGAAGTGGCTGTGGCGTTATGCACACAAAAGAGAGGCTTGGTGGAGAATTGTAGTGGAAGCCAAGTATGGTTCTGAGTGGGGTGGTTGGCATTCTGCTAACTTCTGGGCCTCATGGGGTGGGTCTTTGGAAGCATATTAGTAGGGAGTGGCAGTTATTTTCTAGCCATACTAGATTTGATCCAGGTGATGGATCCAAAATTAGATTTTGGGATGATGTTTGGTGTGGAAAAGCGTGTCTTAAGGAAGTTTTCCCGGGCCTACACAATATAGCTTGTGCAAAAGACACGTCTGTTGCTGACAATATGGACTTCACGGGTGGTGCTCTTCAATGGAATGTTAGCTTTTTTCACTTGATTCATGATTGGGAATTGGAAGTGTTAGCCTCATTCTACACTTTGTTGTATTCCCATAGAATGAATAGGGAAGGAGAGGATAAACTTTGGTGGATTCCGTCTAGTAAGGGGAAGTTCGATGTTAGATCTTACTATAATGTCTTGGCTAGCAGAGAGGCTAGTCCATTCCCTTGGAAGAGCATTTGGCACACCAAGGCACCCATGAGAGTGGCCTTCTTTACCTGGACGGTGGTGTTAGGGGAGATCCTCACGATTTATAATCTTCGAAAAAGGAATCTTATTGTGATCAATAGATGTTGCTTGTGCAAATCGAACAGGGAGACGATTGATCACCTTCTTCTCCACTATGAGATCGCTCGCTCTTTATGGTATGCTATTTTTAGCCGGTTTGGATTGTAATGGGTCATGCCTAGTAAGGTGGTGGATTTGTTTGCTTGTTGGTGGTCGGGTGGGCGATCTCGAAACGCTGTTGTGTGGAAGATAGTTCCCCTATGCCTAATGTGGTGTTTATGGTTAGAAAGGAATGCGAGATGCTTTGAGGACTCGGAGAGATCTTTGGAGGAACTCACGGCTTTCTTTTTCTACACGCTTTTCACTTGGACTATAGCTTGGCTTGCCCCTTTAGTGATTAGCTATCTTGATTTTCCTGTTCTTTTCTTTTCTCCTTATTAGGCGTTTTCTCTTGTATACTCTCTGTGTACTTGGGTTGCGCCCCTCTGCGCTTTTGATATAAACATTACTTATAAAAAATAATAATAATAATAGTTAAAAAAAAAATTATAAATTAATAACGTAAACATTTGATCCTCATGAAGTACAAGATATAGCAAATGAACAATGAAATGGAAAGTTTAGATTCAAGTAGATGCTAAAGCCCCAAGGAATTCTATTCTCTACATTGAGACACATGTAAAGAAAAGCTACTAGTTCAGCAACGCCTCTCCTTTAGCAGTTCTTTTTTTGAATATTTAAAATATCTTGTTTTCTTTTGTCCAAAATACCCACATCAGCATATGGATACTACAGGACCATGCAATCTTCCGCCAACTAACTATCCACCACTTTATTGCATGGGAAAAGGCATAGACCAAAAACACCTAAATGTTCCCAACAAACAAGACCTTATCTTGTTAGTGATTGGCAATGTCAGAAAATCTAATTAACAATTTCAGAGCATCTCCTGCTGAGCCTTTATATATTTAGCTATTATGAACCACTTTACCTCTCACAAAAACCCTTCAAAATAGAAGGTATTCATCCAATTTGCTATAGTAAACTTTCATATGCTACAGTAAATTTCATGTGTGAAAGTTTACTGTAGCAGCCTCTACTAATATAGTATGAATTTTCTCTCATATTGTTTCTCTCCCCCCTCATCTAAAGATTAAAAAAATCATATTTAAAGAAAATAGAGAGTACAATAAAGAATTTGTTGGAATGTGTATAGAAAAGTAGCTAAAATAGAAATTTGTAGTTTTTCAGTAGCTATTTTGGCTACTCTCGCTAAAGATGCTCTTATAGCTTTAAATATACAAATTCTAAAGCAGTTTAATCCTGGCAGCAAGTTCTTAAATGTGTCACAGCTTCCAAGAAAAGAAATAACCCTAGAACTAAAGTCAGCACTTGAAGTTGCAATGTTAATTTACCAAGGCCTGTGAGACCATGACGGTGATTGTTTACCACATAACATTAAGTATATTACTCCAGAGTAAACTGAAGTTGTTAGGCTCAATGATGCTACATCACAAGCATATTTTTCTCCAAATTTGTAAGTATTTCCAAGGACCTCTTCAAAAGAAGACACTTCGTTTTTACTAAAAGATTTTGTACCATGAGAGCCTTAATAGGCTCAAGGCAAATAGTTAAGGCATAAATTGTTGGGAGATTAGACATTGGTGTTAAAGCTCCAAACATTAGTTATCTTCAATTTGTGGTTGATCTACAGCTTTCTTTATGAAACCCTTAAATACTTGAGGGGGCTAAAGCACTAAAAACTCATTCTACCTAATGTATGGTCAAAAGTTCTCATCAAAATATAGTTTTAAGGCTCACAGACATTCTAGATATCTCATAGTTCCATCTGACTTAAAGATTCTATAGATGGCCTACTTCTTTCCTTCTCTAATCTCTCTTTCTCTGTATAAATACAGGAGTAATCTGAAAATTTGGCAAACTATGAGGAAGATCCAGATGTTGTCAATAATTTTAAAAGCCCTTAAGGCATATGTAAATGTTGCTAATACTTGTATTATAGCTTCTGTGCAGTTCCCCTAGCGTTTCTATATTTTTTTTAATAAAATAAATAAAATAAAAAAATCCTCTAGTCATCTTCAAAGAAGGAAAATTAGAAATTTAACAAATAAGACAGACCTGGATGCTTTCAATGACTCTATACTAGATTGTATGCAGTGCCCCAGTGTTTTTCTTACAAAAGAATTCTTCAAGACCCACATGTTTAAACATCATAGAACTTGGAACTACATATGTCAACACAATCTCATTCATTTTATCCTTTCTCAATCATGTATTTTTTAATGTTTCTATTACTTCTCCACTAATTTGATCTCCCTTCTCCCAGGAAAAAGGGTAGGAAGAAAAAATAAAAAATAAAAAGCAAGTTCTATTTCAAAACTCTCAGTCCACCAACTCTACAAAAACCTCAACAAAACTATCAGACTTATGTTTTATGCTTTTCTGTTTCACAAAGATGACTAAGTACCTCAACTAAACCCATGAAAAAAGACCTTCATGTCTTACAACATGAACAGTCAAAACATAAAAAATACTCTTCTTTAGCATTTCCTCAATAAACAATGGAGCCTAAAAAATTCTCAAAAAAAGTGAGTATTTCTTGGAGTAAACAAACACTCAAAACTTTTTTTATTTATTTATGATTTATAAACAAACACTAAAACATAGTAGATTATATTTAGTTAACTAAATCCCATTACCCTGAAACAGCTGAAATTCAACGTTTTATCATACAATGCCCATTAAATTCATGCAGATGTCATAAAGGTGAAATTGTAAGGAATCAAGCAGGAAACACAAAGAACTACACATTAAAAAAAAAAAAAAAAACAGTAAATGCCAAAGTCCGGGATTATATCTATCAAGAATCTCCACTCAAGTATGAATAGCATACAACTCCAATTTACATAGTTAAGCGAAACCGTTCATTTTTAAGAAATCAAAAGACTGACAAAAATTTTACTTTCAACTCCTTTCCCACAACTTCCCCAGCAACTAAAGACCACAAGGACGACAGAGAATTAAGTCCTCATTGCAAACCTAAAGACCACCAATATAACAACATCCTAGGCAAAATTCACACTGCTAGTGCAAGAACGTTCGTAAATACAAGCTACTTGCAGTGCAGAAATCAAAAAGTGTGTGCCAATACAACTTCACTAGTAAGAACACTACCCTATCCACTGTTTTGAACCCCCTTACATCAACTAAAACACAAGAATGTACCTTTTAGTGTACGCATGTTTACATACACACACTGGTGACTGAATTAAACTTACCAAACCTATTAGACCAAGCTAAACTGAGCTTCCCATTTTAGCAAGCACATTTACAGCTCCAAATGCTAGACAGAAATTCGACTCCCAATTCCTTTCCTCCACTTTCTCGGCAACCAAGCAGAGACTTTTGAGCTCCCAATCCCGTTACCCAAACAACCAAATCCCTAACGTAGAAACTCCACAAAAACCAGAATCACATCGCACCCAGCTTATTCGAAACCCTAATTCACTCAATTCACAGAATTCAAGTGAAAAAAAAAAAAAAAAAAAAAAAAAAAAAACACAAAACCAGAATTCGAGATCATGCATGTGATTGAATGAGAGAAAAAGAGAGAGAATAGAATACCTCGCCGCAGGAGCAGCGTCAATGGTCCCTCCGGAGCTGATAACCTCCTCTCTCATCTCTGCTTTGCCCCAAATTTCGAAGCGAGGAAATGAGAGAGAGCAGAGGCGACTGCAATTTATACCCTGGAATATTCCTGCGTGCCTAAATGCGAGTCAAAAGCTCCGTTTGTGATGACGTGGAAACGGGTTCGGATTGCGCGGATCGGGTTGTTTAGTATCCAGTATTATATTTACGGGTGCTTGGGCACTGGAAAAACAATGTAATTGTAAAACACTCAAACTGTTTGAAGCCTGGTTGCTAAATATAATTGTTTGTTTTATATGTATATATATAATGGCAAATGTTCTTTCATGATATTAAACCTAGCAAGTTTTTTTTTTTTTTTTTTGGACGTATTTGCACACGGGAAGGAAAATGGAGGAAGAGAATTCGACCTGTTGACATCCGCTTCTTGAGACGTAGTCTCCAGCCAATTGAACTATCCCGTTAGAACAAATTGTCATTTTGTTAGGGGAAGTAAAAAAGTTGCCAATAATCTTCTTTGTTAGTTTTGTGTTTATTTTGAGCATATATAGTTCTTACATATTCTAGGACAATAAAATTGGACCTGTTACATCTGTTACCTATGTTTGGTAATTAGTTTTGGATTTTTTTATTTTTTTATTATTATTTTTTTTTTGAAGATATAAAAATTAATTTTTTTTTTCCTGGATTGTTTTGATTAGATAATTCTAAGAACTTATATTTGACTGTTCTTACTCTATTGCCTTGTTTTGCTTTTGAATTGGTGAAGGTATTCGTAGTATTATTCCATTAATTCGGTCCCAAAGTAAAAAATTTAAATAAAATAAAAAATTTAATTTCATTCTTAATTGTTGTTTGTTAGTTTAAACCAATGATTGTCTACAATTTGTCATCATATAGAAAAGTTGTACGTTCATTCTCATGTTGAACTTGCACTCACATTAATGCAACTTGTATCTTCAACTACATTTGGAGTAAACAAAATTCTTCAAAACCTAAAAATAAATAAATATTTTTTGTTCAAAAGATAATTACCCTATTAAATATTAAATATTATGATATTAGAATTTGGGTCCTCTCGAGTTCATTTGAATCCGAGAAGAGCCGGTTGGTGTAAATAGAAGGGCAAAATTGTCAACCAAAAAAAGATTTGCAAAATGATAATTTCGCCCTTATTTTATAACCAACTAAATCTCCTCTAATTCAAATAAACTAGAAAAAATCCTTGTCTATAATATTAGGCATACACATTCGCACAAATGAACAGAAAAGAATCCTTGTCTATGATATTAAGCATACACATTCACACGAGTACTCATCAAACTGTTTCATTATGGCCTTCCACATATCACATTGATTATGGAGAAAAGAAGCAGATAGGTAGAAACACCAAGACCAACTCCAAAAACAAAAGAAATCTTAAAAATAAAATTCACACAGATTCTATCCTTGTCTGACTCAAACAAAAGCATAACATTCCTCTACATAAACCAAATCACAGCAGACTCAAATATAAATCACATTGTCCACACAAACCCTAAAAGGACAAGACAACACATTGAGACTTGTAACCCATTAGATTCACGCACAAACTCCTTCACTAATTCACATAGGAAAGGAGGTCGAGCATTGTCAAACAAA
Source organism: Corylus avellana (assembly GCF_965113065.1). Classification (NCBI taxonomy): domain Eukaryota; kingdom Viridiplantae; phylum Streptophyta; class Magnoliopsida; order Fagales; family Betulaceae; genus Corylus; species Corylus avellana. The sequence continues at coordinate 22,537,308 of NC_142490.1, read as the reverse complement.
AGGTAGCCATAACACAAGACTGTGTGATACAGCCTTTTAAACAAAGAACATTTCATTTTCCAAGTCAGTGTGCAACTTGAAGAAGTTCTCAAATGACGCCATTGACAAAAGAGATGATGATGCTGATGCTGATGATGAGGAAGAGGGTGCTATTGAAGCTGGAGATTGCCCCTCCTCCACCATTGCCTCATAGTAGAGTCGCCCTCTATAAGCAACAAGGTCGGCATAGTACACGGGCGGGACCAACGATACAGGTTTAGTGCACCGAGCAAAGGTGAAACACAAGTCATATATAAGCTTTTGCAATAGGTCGGAACTAAACCCATGTTCATCCCACAGGACATGATAGTGTGTAAGCTTGCTTGTTCCAAGGCTTCCATAGTGACTACAAAGATAGAAGTCAAACTCGAATGGGTGAACAATTATTTTATCAACAACTGTACCTGGAAACACATTGCCAGTAGAACACCCATCACTTGTGCTATCAGGAAAGAAACGAGTTTGGTGTCGCTTTTGGGCTACTATAAGTGTGATGGTTGGATAGTATTTGATAGTTTGAAATGCCATCTTCAAATCTAACAACTCCTCATTAAGAGCCATATCAAATTGGCTGTCACTAACTCCGTCACGAAATACCACAATCTTGTTCGGCCTGACATGATTTAACCCAGCATAAGCTTGAACAAGCTCCAAACACATATCACCAAAGTTTAGAATCTTCTCTGTTCGATGGTCTTGCGCACAGACCCGTGCTGCATAGCGGTTTGCAGCAGGCCAGTTCATAGTTGCAACAACAGCTGCTATCGATGGACTTGTGGTATTCCAAGCACCCGGATGATTGACATCAGCTCCCAAGAACATAACATGGTCTTTGCCTCCAAAGTGGGGGAACGGATCATTTAGCTCTACATTACTGCCTCCAAGCTTAGCATTTATCTTGATAGCAAGATTTGCAAGAAACTGGTCTTCCTTTGATAGGTTGGCACGAGTGGCTACCTTTGATAAGTTCGCACAAGTGGTTAGACAACACTGTGTCATCATACCAAGTTGGGTCTCAGAGATCCACTTGAGAGATTTATAACCAGGATCCTTCTTGGACATCACACAAAGAACAAATTGTAAATGACCACCACCACTGATCTTATAAGCTTCTTCATTGACACTTTCAAGTAGTTGACGAAGATTGTCAACCTTTGATAACATACGCATTGTTGCACGCTTATATATGAGAGGCTCATCCATGCGGATCCCCAAATTGTTGCACTTATTAATAAGCTTTGGAATGAAATGATTAGGATCCAAGCAGTTGTATTTATCAGAGGAGCTGAAGTCAATAACACACCACCGGTCAATTATTTTACCTTCCACCACCGATTTGCCAACAAGATTCCATTGGCATTTCTCTTCATCAACTTTTACCTTCATCATTCTGCCATTTGGAGCAACTAACTTCAACTCAGGTGGGTCAATACGGCGTCCGGGAACTATTGTCATGTTTGGGTTTACTTCAATTCCAAAATTGTGAGCTATGTCTCCACTGCCAATAAAACAAAACCAAATTTGAGAAGAAAAAAAATGTTATAAAGGTTTAATTGTCACATTATTTAGATTGCATTAAGTAATTTGATCCAAGCCAAAAAAAAGTATTGGCTGCTCATTAAAAATAAAAAATAAATTGGTTGTATGTAAGACATTCACCTACAAATATTAAAAGCATTCATGCACTTCAATTTGTTGGTTTATGAAATGGATAAATTTAGGAAAACAACAGATGTTCTACCAAAAAAAAAAAAAAAATCATATAGTAATGATATAAAAAGGCTATAAATTTCATATGCACTTACCCACAAGGACCATCTTCTGAACGTACAATTCTGCATATCTCACTCTCCCTGACCTCTGGTCGTACAAGTGACAGTTTCTTCAACATCTTGGCTGCATTTTTATCCAAATACTCCTTTGGATATCTTTGCCCCTCAGCTAAGTTGCAAAACTCCATAGGTACATAGTTTTTCTTGTTTCCTTTTCCCAAATCCAAGCAAGGAATATCCTTATACATAATATCCTTGTCATATTTCTCTCTAAAGTAGTCAACTATTCCAAGCTGCCTTGGTGGATTCCTGCACTCTGGGTCTTCTGCAATGAATGATATTCGTCTAGTATTCTCCTCGGTTAGCCCTCCAATGGTATACTTTTGTTTACTTTTTCGATGAGTCACGGTGACTTTCAACCCCCTCAGCACATCATTTACTTCTCTCCTAAACCTTTGGAAATTTTTTATGTCAAACTCGTTAATATGCTGCCCGAGGAAATCAATAACTGGCATTCGCTTCCAAAATGCCAAAATTGAATAGTCCAAGCACATGGCTAGACCCTGAGACGTGGCCTTTAATCTAGGTTGAAACCCTCTAGATGCTGTAATGCCCCTTCCAAGATCATCTCCTTCCCTAGGTTCTCTCGGGAAAAAACTCCGACCAACAGAGGTCATGTGTTTTCCTGGATTTTCCTTCATTACAAGATCCATTCCTTGTAATATATCACGCGGGATTGACATGAGATGCCCGCTTAAATAATCCTTCAACTTGCAAAGCTTGAGCTCATTCACATGCTTGATAGTAACTATATATGACCGGCCCTTCATGTCTTCTCCATCCGAGACTTCCACATGAAAACTTCCAGTGGGCAATAATTTTGCACTAAAAATGTTCTTCTCACCATCATATGCAGTCGTTGACAAGGGAAATCCTAAAGGATCATCAGAAGATAATTTGTTCCAGATCAAAGACAAAGTAGATTTTGATATTGCCATAGGCCGACCTTCCTTGAAAGGCACCTTAGGTTTGACATCAACATCATAATGCATTATCACAGTCTCTGGACTAAATATGACAAGAAAATGATTGACGCGAAGCTTAGCAGTTCGAATAGCAACTACGCCACCATTATCCGGTCGTTTTATTGGGAGTTTTCTATCTGAAGATTCTGGAGAGCCAAACATAAGAGGGTCAATTTTTGAAGTACTCAAGCCAATAGGAATTATCCATAAAGATGAAGATTTGGTTAATAGTGGCATATTTTAATTAATTACAATATTATATAGAAAACAATTAATAGCACAAGTACTAGAAACATTACTAGTAGACACTATTGAATTATACCTTTTATTGTTTGGGAACATTAATACTCCTTTTAAAGTAAACCAATCTTAATGAAATGATGATCAATCATCCCACATATAAAAAAAAAAAAAAAAGAATTATATATATAAATAAATTTCTACCATTTATGAACTCCGAAAACCAATGCATTATCAATAATCACGCACTCCATTAGGTACAGCTTTATCTAATAATGGTGTAATAGTTAAATTAAATAAGAATGCAAATCATGTGTGATGATGTATAATAGTTCAAGCATGTCATAATAAAAGCACTTCAAACTCGATCAATTCTGTACTAGGTTCTAAAAAGCAGTGATGGAATTAGAATTTTTTTTTCTCTTGGGGGCCAGACTAATGAAATAATACTATTAGAAAAAAAAAAGGTTCAAACATTATATGAAAGGAAAATTCTTCATATATTAATATTACTTACAACTAAATAGAAATATACAAAATGATATCTTGCTAATTTGGATAGATATATGTAAAAAACAACACAAAAAATTCACAAATTAAATTTTTATACAAAGAACTTCTCTGTTTTATCTTAACTTTCAAACTAATCCAAATCATTGAGAAGTTCCTACTAAATCTAAATGTAATTATAATAAAATTTTCATAATAAGACTGTTTAATCTCCTATTTAGTACTTTGTCCACTTATTGTACCCAAAAAAAAAAAAGAAAAAAAAAGGTCAACGGCATTGTGAGGGCATTCTAATGTAAATATGAGGTATGAGATTTAAAGGAGTCAAATTTGATCAAAATTATAATAGCATTAATATTAAACAAGATTTTAAATTAATAAATAAATATATCTAATTGAAAAACCTAAAAGTGTAATGAATTTGTGTAATTGCAGTGCCATATAGATTTGTTTTTTCTTTTGAAAATTTTTGGGGTCAACCCCTTGAATTTTGGGGATTTGAGTTTCAAAATATTCATAATTTTTAGTTTTTTTTGCAAGAACTTCGGATGGAATAGCAATAGGAATTCCATTCCAATTTTAATACCTAAAGAGTTGCTTCCAGCTCAATAATTTTTCCCCTTCCCCTGGGTTAATTACTTATCAATATATATAGAGAGACACACAATATACATAACCCCGAAAATTGTAAAACGCCCATCGCCCATCGACCCAATCTTCCCAAGAAATGTCACACATTCATCTCTTGCCTATCTATTTTAGAAATTTACGAGACCCACATGTGGTTTCACATATTCAATAGTAAATTTGCCTATCTTTTATGTGGAGATGGACAGAAGATAGGTAAAAAATAGAAAACAAACATTTTTCAATTTTTCCGTTCACTTCTCTCCATGAGTTTCACAGACAAAAGAAATCCTACATGGGACTAATAATAAGCTAGTGTGTTTAGAAGTAGTTGTGTGCTAGACTTTTGTAAGTCGTGGGATAGAAGTTAGAATCAACAACAATAGCAGTTATTATGTAGTGGGATCATCATGGGTGAGTTATTGAGTCTTCCATTGGAGTCCTGCTATTTAGTTGCCAATATTTGGTAGTTTAGCGTCCGACATATATTAAAAAATAATAATAAAAAAAAATTTTGTTATATTTTTTATTAGTTAAATTTCTATGAGTTAATATTTAATTTTTAATGCCTCAAAACTTGTTTTTTGGATTCAAAACTAAAATCTAGGGATAAAAGGTTAACCCTTTAGAGATTGTATCACCCAAAAGGAATTCGATCATCTTAAATTTGGTGCTAATACCTCAAATTTAGATTTTCCTTTAATATCTCTCTTCTTCAATAAAAAATAAAAAAATAAAAAATCTTGGCCACGTCAGACTTTGGCAGACCTCAGGCTGCCGAAAATCTCTATTCCTTCCATTGTATTTAGAGTAGAGATTTTCGGCAGCCTGGGGTCATCCCAGCGTCTACCAAAGGCTGATGTGGCCAAGATTTATTTATTTTTTAATTGAAGAAGAGAAATACTAAAGAGAAATTTAAATTTAAGGTATTAGCACCAAATTTGAGGCATTAGCACCAAATTTAAGATGATCGAATCCCTTTTGGGTAATACAATCCCTAAAGTGTTAACCTTCCATTCCTAAATTTTAATTTTGAATCCAAAAAACAAGTTTTGAAGCATTAAAAATTAAATATTAATGCATAGAAATTTAACTAACAAAATAAAATAATAAATTTTTTTTTATTATTTTTTTTAATATATGTCCGACGCTTTGGCAGCCGCATAGCAGGAGTCTTGTATTTAAATCTAGCTTTGCCATCGAGAATTATCAAAGTAAGTTGTATCAGCAAAGCTGTGAGCTAGAGCAGGGCTTGGCCCCTTCTAAGTGCCAAAGTTACTTGTTATTTACCATTTAAATTTCTCAAATATTTAGGCCCATAGATGGAATCAGTTTTACCACCACAATTTTTCAAGATTTTTAAACAATTTCATAATCTCCCCATGAGCCAAAACCAACAATAGTGATAACTTATTTCAGAAACAGAATCCTATAAAAACAATTTCAGAAACAAATCACATACCTTCAGGCCGAGATATCTGAGGTTGACGCTGAACTTGTTGAGCAGATTCCACCCACGAACGCTGAACCGGTGGAGCAGATTCCACCCACGTACGCCGACTGGTATCACTCCTCCCCGCTCCACGACCACCATCACCACCACGCCCACCCCTCGTCGCTCCTCCGCCCCTACCGTAACCATCACTACCACCTACACCACCACCCCTACCACTGTTGCTCCACCCCTCACCGGAACCATCTTCCTTCGATATCCACTGCTGCGGTTGATGATGATGGCGACCACCACCACCGCCAGCACCAGGACCATAACCCTCTCTTCCTCTCCCTCTCCCTCCTCCTCTTCCACCGCCACCCGCTCCATCTCTAACCCTCCCTCCTCCTCTTCCACTGCCACCCGCTCCGTCTCTACCCCTCCCTCTGTTCCCACCTCCTCCTCTCTCCATCGAATCTTGGGAGCAAATCAGAAATCAAAACAAAGAGAATATAATTTGAGGACTAAAATTTGGTTACAAAACGGATAGAGAGGGAGTCTATATATACACACGCACACTTGCTTGGAGTGCAAGGAAGTAAAGGAGCTCTAGTCCACCGCGCGTCAAAACCCAATGCGTGAGGTCTGACTCACTCAGACTTGGGAAAGAAGAAATCTCTAGGATATTCCAGAAGGTTCGGTGTAACCTATGGAGATTGGTCGGGGACTGAGGGGAAAGTGCCGGGAAACGACTTAGCAATTTATGGGAATTTTATAAGAAAACGGGACGAAACAAATCCTTGCGCCAATGGGCAATGGGAATACCACCACCTGTGCAATACGTCATCGTTATACTTTTACGTCAAGGATTTGAATTTTAAAAAATAAATAAATAAAATAAAATAAAATAAACTATGGGCTTTTTAATTTTTTGAACGGACTCAGTCAGGTTGTATATGTAATTTCTGAAAAAAAGTGATGCATCTCCTGGACGTCCATTCTGTCGATATGGAGTTCCCGCCATAGGGACAGTCTTCATTAAATCATTAGAAATAATTTTGGTACAAGGGTTTTATGGTTGTGTAAACTATAAGGTAATTTTTTTTTTTTTTGGAAGATACAATTTACCCCTTGAATTATTCATCAATTTGTATTTTTAACCCTAATATTTAAAAAGTGACATTTTACTCTCCAAAGTATTTGACAATGACATTTTTAACCTCAATATTTAAAAGGCGATTCTTTACCTCATGAATTATTTTGCGTTGACACTTTACTCCCCCAAAGTAACTAAGTTTTGAGAGAGGGTAAAGTGTCAACTCAGGGGGATAAAGTGTCAATTCAATAATACTTTGGGATGGTAAAGTGTTACTTTTTAAACAATTGGGTTAAAAGTGTCAATTCAGATACTTTGGGAGGAGGGGGTAAAGTGTCACTTTTTAAACATTGAGATTAAAAGTACAAATGAATTGATAATTCAGGGAGTAAAGTGCATTTTCCTCTAATTTTATTTTATTTTTGGTAATTAATGACATTTTTTCTGAGACTTATTAGAATGGGTGGGCAGTATAATCGTTATTGTGACTTTTTTTAAATTTGGGTTGATCAAGAATTGACAAAATAAGGCGAACATGAGAAGTCAATTTACTCAATTTCGACTGCAGTTTAGCTAAAATACCAAATTAGGGAGAAGATTTACCAAGCTGCCTTACTTTCTGTTATTTTTCTTCTGCAATTTTTATACTTGTGGTTACAACAATACTGTTAGTAAGATGACGTTAGAAAATGAACTTTTTCATTTAGCCATGGGAGCACACAATTTATGAATTATTCATTTCCAAGAACTTTGTATAGTACTCTCAATTCCCCTATACACGTGTATCCGGTTGGAGTGGTAACTATTTTGGATTAGTGTTAACACCCCAAATTTTTTGGATTAGTGTAACACGTCACAATATGATTGGTGCTAACATGACACTGTCAACTTACATCAAAATTTTGGACAGAAGACAACTGCAATAACCTATTTATTAATTTTGCTTACCGCAAGGATTTTTTTAGTCACTTTTTATACCACAATGAACTATTTGCAATCGGTGAAACTTTATGGACTGATTTTGCATTCACTTAAATATTGGAGGTTAGCAAAATCTAATTATCAACCAGAATTGGCTATATAGCATTCTATGAACAATATATAAGAGAGATGTGCCAACAGGCAACAACAGACCTCTAAATAAAAATGGCAGGGAAAAAGAGAAATTTACCTTTGTTTTTCACCAACACATGGAAGAAGAAAGTATGCAATGATACCATTCAGAATGTCTAAAAATCCAAACAAAGGCTTGGTATCTAACAATCAAGTTCTCAATGATAGGGTCATCAAGTGAAGGGCGACACAATTAAAAAAACAGTGCAACTGTGCAATCCATATTACATTACTTTGAATAGTTACACCCAAAAAAAAAAAAAATACAACCGTGCAAACCACTTATTAAGATGCCACAACACCATCAACACCTGTAGATGAAAACCCAAAGAAGAAGAAAAGTAGTTAATCTTACTTATATTATAATTGACAAGGGAAAGCAAACTTAATTCATCCTTAACAATAGTTTATATATATAATACTAAAACATGTGTAGTGTTTTTTTTTTTCACGGTCTAAATTTAATTACTTTTTTTCTCTCTCACAAAAAACTTGAAATTAAATCTGAAGTTGAAAACAGAGAGATTTTCCAGGGAGGAAAAACCAGTATAACAATAGTAATTAAAACTTCAAAAGAAGAATGCATTTAACGGCTAATAATGAAAGCAAACCTTCTTTTCTTTCATCTGCTCCATCCGTTGTTTTCCAAACAATATCTTTCAGCCCAGTCGTGAGACTCTTATAGAACTGCAATATTAATACAGAGCGAGTGCAAACTTGAGCAAACAGGGAAACAAATTTGTAAAATGAAACAATAATACTGTCTACAGGTTCGGATTCTAAGTCTAGTTTGTTAAGTCAACAACCAAGCCTGGATGATGTTTGGTCCTCGGCTATTGCTGAAGTCCCATGGGGCTCAAAAAGCCCAACTCCATTTCCAAATTTATGCATTCCTTTTCTTTTCTTTTTCTTTTTATATATTATATATATATATATATATAAGTAATTGAAATATCATAAAAAGCACAAAAGGCGCAACCCAAATACATAAGAAGTATACAAAAAAAATATCTACCTAGAAAGAAAAAATATCAAGAAAGTCATAAAAACCAAGCACATTAGGAAAGTCTAAAGCATTTGTCTAGAGGTAAAGAGTATTGAAAAAGAAAGGCTTAAACTCCAAAAACCGTTCTCTCACGGCCAACATCTATCATTTCTTTCTTGCTAAAAGACACCACAAACACCATCTTCCACACTACTACATTCTGAGGTCCGCCAAACATCCCCCTCCAACAAGCAAACAAGTCCATTGCTTATCTAGGCCTCACCCAAGTCAGCCCAACTTGACTGAAAATAGCACTTCATAAGGCACTAGCAATCTCACAATGAAGAAGAAGATGATCTATAGATTCCTCATTCCTCTTACGCATACAGCACTAATCGACCACAATGACATGTCGCTTTCTTAGGTTATCCAAGGTGAGGATCTTCCTAAGGGCGGCTGACCAAGCAAAGAAAGCTGCTCTCAAGGGGACTTTACTCCACCAAAAACTCTTCCACGGGAAGTGAGTGCCAATATGAAGAACAAGGACGTTATAGAAATACCTAACATCAAACAACTCTCTATTGATCTTCTACGGAAGCATCCCTAACATGAGTAATACTATATAAATCTAAAAAAAGATTCCTTTAGAGCTCAATCTCCACACCAAAGGTCATGCCCGAATCTAATTTTGGTGCATCTCTCACCACAAATATGATATGACTTAAAAATTCGCCCCAACCCTTCCAAAGGCCCAACCCATACGAACCATGAACCTCAATAGAACACCATCCACTACGACTCTCCACAAAGCCCGTCTCTCATGCATATAGCGCCAAATCAACTTCCCCAAAAGAGCATGATTGAACAACAGGCTCTGACTAAGGGATAGTAACACAGGTTGGACCTTATATCCCTCGAACCCAATAGAAATTAGAAATCAAACCCTCATCCTCATCCACTATTGCTAAAGCCCGATCCATTTCCCCTTCTAATTTCTCATGTTGACTACTCCAATTTTGAGGGCTCCAACAGATATCCACCACATCACCCTATCATACAACATCGTCTCCAACCGTAGGGCGAAAACAAGGAACGGATGTGTCTACAAACGAGCCAACTTCTCGTGAACTTGAGGAGCACCCTTGCCTCTGCCCCACCCTACCCAACACCTCCACAAAGATTCTTCGGCCACCATCTAACATCTGTTCCTTATCCATTGAAACCAAGGAAGAACCACTCACATCGATTGACTAAGAGCTGTCAATGAGCTGGCGTGGAAACAAGACGCTACTCCCCATACCTTGAGAGACATCAAAGAAAGCCACCACCTTTCTCAGCTCAACCGCAAAACCTTTCCATCCCCACCCTTCACACCCCTCCGGGATTACAATAACACGTCCACAACCACCCACCACTCAAACCTGTTAGAGCATCTCTAAACTATGAAGGCCATGTTCCCATCCCTTGACAATTTGATAAACTCAGTCATCTCAGTCTTCAAACCAACACCTCCACTGTGGTTGTCAGTCAAACAACACTCATTTACCCAATAACATAGCTCATGAAACCCCTCGTCTCCTTTCAACCAAATAAGCATTCAGCCACCGAGAGCTCAAAAGCTTTATAGACAACCAAAACCAATGTTAACAACCATGCCAACATCAGAGAGCACACATAGAAGGAGAAAATGTTGACATGCGCAGACAAGATAGAGAGGGAAAAGGGAATCAAACTCCCTCCATTTTTTTATGCATTCCTATAATTTAGATAGGTAGTTCAAATCAAGAATCATGTGCCAAGTCCAGGCCTTGCTATCAATCTCATAAAGACATAAACTGTGATCAGTATTGGCCAATACATCCAACATATTGCCAACCCTAGCAAGAAGGTCAAAAGGACCACCAACCTAGCTACACACCATATGGCACAAGTAAGGAGGTCAATTGAACAAGGGAGGGGGGGATGAATTTGAGAATTTTGACAGTGCCCTATTTCAGCATATGATGGGGCATATTTGGGCTACATCATCTTCCCATGCCTCAAATTTATATAAAAATTTTCCCTTAAAAGTATTAATAACTACTAAAATACATTGTTCTATGTATAAGTTATAAGACCTTGGCTCACAACAACCACGGGATAAATCGCCAGATTCTCTCTCTCCCTCTCTCTTCTTTTTTACTTATTACTATTGAAGATTTGAATTTTTAGGAAATTAGACATCTGAACAACATGAAATTGAGTTTGGCCTTAGAAAAATTCTTTTCTTATTGGCTTAATTTGTTTTCTAGCAATTGTCTTTTCCTTCTATCAAGAACAAGAAAAATCAATATATAAACATCTTTCTTTAAGTCAAGGCCAAAATTAGGTCTTGAGCCATTCCTACCCGTTATTTCTTAATAGGGAGGGCAGGGCAGATGTGGGATGGGGATTAATATGCTCCCCATCGCCCATCCTAGGTACGCAAAAGATAAGGGAGGAGACTTTGAGGTGGGTGTGGGGCAGGGACAGGGAAGGAGAAAGCCATCCACCACTCCACATTTTCATTGTTGGACCCTAGTGCCTTTGCTTCCCTAGCTTTGTCCTGCCGCTAGCCATTAAAACCATGAAACAAGAACCTAGGTATAGCCCATGGTTGCCACTACACATGCATCCATGGCTACATGGCAAAGAAATCACCACTACATTGCGTGAAGCAAGTCAAGGAATCATGGCCTATGTGTAACAACTAGGGAAGGCATTGACTAGTCACAATTTGGAGCTCCCTAGAATCGCTTATAAAATCCAATCTCATCTAATAAGAAAACGATGCAAAACATAGCACATGAGTGCGTTAATAATTTACTCATCCTACGTAGGCTATTTATATTTCTAATATGGGACTGAAGTGTTACACTCTACTGCCAATAAAGTCCAAAATTTTTGCAAATGGATAAATAATTGTATAACATAGATGCCAAAAAAAAGGCAACGACATTGTAATACCATACCTTGTGAAATTCTAGAGTATCTCCTCCAGACTTCCGAAGCTCAACCATGTAGAGTGAAGGTGCCACCTCAAAAATCTGAAAATAGAGAATTGTAAACAGTTCCTGATTGAACTACTTCTAAAGGATGTGTTACAGGAAAAGGGGAGGAGGGGGTGAAGAGTTTGAAATATATGCACCTCCGTTGAAACAGATAAATGACCTTTACGTCCAGTTTTTTCACCTTGAAGCTTCATCTGCGATTAAGTAAAAATTGAGGGAGAAAGAAGAGGGATATCAGAAGTGGAAGAAAATTAAACACTTGATTTATTTACATTAAAAAGTTAAGTTCTAGTTAACTCCATTTTCATCTCGCTTTCATCCAATATTCTTTGTCCTTCAAACGTCACCAACTATGAGAAAGTGAAGTGAAGAAAATATGAATATCACTTGGAGCCAGAAGATTACACTATAATTTGCATGTTAATACAGTATTCTGGCCCATTAATTATGTCACCATGCACTGAATATTCCACCTAACAAAGCTAATAAACTCTGGTTCCAATGGCAATCCCCTGAAAGAAATTGCGGTGAAGGGCACAGTAGTAGATTCAAGAGTGGCTATGCGTGTAACTTATCAATAAAAAAAATATAGACCATGTTTGTTAAACATTTGGATAACTGTTTTCTTTTTTTGATTTGCAAAAATTTCTAATGCGACAGAAAGTTGAGAAGTTTTTTCGGTGAGGTCCACATTTGAAAAGCATTTTTGTGGGGTCCACAGAAGAAAACTCTTTGGTAAACTTTTTGAAAAGTATTTTGTGTTTTCAAATAAACAAAACCTAAACATGTTTATTTTGAGGAAACACATGTTCATTTTTCCAGGTGTAGAGCTTGACCTCTTTTTTATAAAAAATGAACAAAAAAAAAAAAATTAATTTTTTTTTTTAAAAAAAAAGGAAGGCTGCATGGCCACCCTCAAAGAAGGAGAGGGGATGGCCACCAAAAAGGCAGATGTGGTCAAGTAGTCACCTTTGTCCTGTAAAGATGGCTGATCAGCCACATATGTCCTGTTAGGGTGGTCTGCCCTGTAGGGATGGCCACAAGGCCACCTCTGCTCTGTTGGGGAGGCCGCACAACCATCTCTGATCAATTAGAGTGGTCGCATGGCTACCCCTGACCTGAAGGGGAGGGCTGCGCAGCCCCCTGTCCAGTTCGGCTAGTTGCACAACCACCTCTAGCTTGATGGGACAAGGATAGAGGTGGCCGCACAGCCATCCCTCTCCTCTATCGGGGGTGGCCATGTGGCCACCTCTCTATTTTTTTATTTATTATTATTTTTTGAAGTAAAAAATCCCTACAAAAATAAGCACATGTTTTCTCAAAATATTCCAACAAGATTGTGTAAAAATTCTTCTTAAAAGTCTGTTGTGTTTTGTTGTTTTGAAAAATGTTTTGTGCTTCGAAAAGCGAATTGTTTGTTAAATGTTTAGTGAAAAATGTGTTTTTGTTTTTGAAAACAAAAAAAAAAGTGTTTTCAAAAAGCTACATATTTATATATTTCATTCAGATTCTCATGTATTTAACCAACGAGGGAAAAATCCATTGATATTTATAGAGACGGTAACATAAAAGATTACAGTCATTCCATGGATATGAGTGAGAAGGAGAACATTGCACCTTGAAGTTATTCTTCTTTACATCAAAACCAAGTGGCATTGCAGCTTGCTCGATTTTTGAGATTATCTCATTGGCAGGACATTTGGATGTGAATCTTGTTTCCCTTTTAACAAGTCCCTAGTTACCAAGGAAATGTTAGGAGTATGTTAGCCATTTTCTAAAGTCTTATGCTTTAGAACCAATCCAACATCAAAAGATAACTAATGAGCTAGTTAGCTCTTTCAAAACTACAGAATTCTAAACAACATACACTATAGTATAACAACAACTCTCGACTCTTTATTTCAGCACTTAATTTGAAATATTAACCAGGCTTTATTTTCACATATAATATGAGAATATCAGAACATACAAGTGAACTTAGAGCACAAGTGTACCATTTATCACATCCTTCAGCCTAGTAACAAAAAGAGGGGGAAAAAATTCATATCCTTTTGAACTGCCTTAAGTAAGCAGTAAAGCATAGAGATCATCATCCCGACCTCACATATATATATATATATATATATATATATATATATATAGTGTTTCTCACATTCAAACAACTGGGATATCAGGTTCTCATTTCCAAGTTTTTCTCCATGTCAGATATCTTACTACCAAGTCCAAAAACCAAAGTCAAGCATACCATTTGCTTTTCAAAGAGAGTACTGAGGTTGAGGCCCTGAGATGTAGAGATAAGCTCAAATGCATTCATAGTGATGGGTGCCACAGGTCCTTCTTCCCGCTTCTCCACAACAAGCTCTGCAGAATCCTGTCCACATGGAAACAGCAAAAACAAAGTCACACGCTAGTTCTATATGGCCAAAGAAATAAATAAATAAGAGAACACAATCTCACCCCAATATCATTGAAGATAGCATCCACATCACCCAGACTAACATCAGCTTGCTCAAAACTAGGCGGCTTGTATCCTTTCTTAAACCATTCATTCTCAATGACCTCAGCAATTGTAATCCGCTGTTTCATGTGTTTAGCTTACAAGGTAAATACACAAGAAATACATGACATCAAAAAATACCAGTGCACAAAAGACAATGACGTACTGTTGAGGGATTAGGGTCCAGGATTCTTTTGATCAGTTTCTTTGCACTTGAGGAGAACCATGGAGGACATGTGAAGTCAGCCTTGAATATCTGCAGTCAGATAGATTCCTCTTATAGCCAGAGCTTTGAGCTTATAAATATTGGAGCCTTATAAAAGAAGAAATGCAATAAAGTTCCTATTTCAAACATAGCAAAGCACTCATTTGGCAGATCAAATAAACATAGACCTGTTAGTTTCTCCTTTGTCAATTAGTTTTAGTGATTTCTTGTTCGTTTTGCCCCTACTGGTTAGGTGGCTCCTTTTGTATACACCCAGTATACTCAGGAGCGTCTTACGCTTTTTTATGAGATTGTTTCATTACTTATCAAAAATAAAAAATAAACATAAACCTGCCATTTAATTACCCATCTAAGAGTGCAGTCCCCATAAAAACTTAATTGTCTTTATGCTAATCAATGTGATACCACAAATCTCATCAAAGCACACTGTACAAGTGAAGATTATGGGCATGAAATTAAATTTCCTATGTCTGGTAGCTGCACTCTTTTCCATGAGTATGTGTACATAACATTATTTTTTTGATAAGTATGTGTACATAACATTATTTAAGCAAGGATACATACTAATGCCATAAGATTTATGAATTGAACAACTACAGCTTTACACTTGAACAAAGAATGTTCTATAGAAGACCACTAGAACCTAAAAACTCAAAGCAGGGATGTAACTTGGATTGGGCTCAATCAATGCAACACAAGCTAACCCCATCTTTAGTTTTAGTAGTACTGACCTGAAACAATGAAGCAGAACATCAAGACCAGATAAGTCAGGGAAGGCTTTAGTCACTGGTTTGGCACTTTATGCCATCCCAGCAAGCTAGAGTGTTAATGTGCAGTATATTATATACACTCACCACATACACACAGACAGCCACACTCACTCAATGATAATTTTATGCAGAAAATACCTCAGTGATGATGTGTTATAATACAAAGGTAACATCTTTAACTCAGCTTATGTATAATTAAATTCTTCACATTAGTGTATAACCATTCTGGTTTTTTTTTTTTTTTCAAGACAGAATAAGAAGCCAAAGCCCACCAAAAGATTATTTTGTGTCACCCGCATGCTGTCTTATAAGAGACATAGCTTCCCACAAGCAAAACCCAATATATTTGGTTCATAACCCCCATAAAAAATAAAAATAAAATAAAAAAAGGAGCTACAGTCAACAGCAACTCGCTTTTAGGTTTGAAACTGGCAAATGTTAACCCTACTTTTTTGCCAGGAATTCAAAACACCATTGTTAACAACTCTGGACTACTTTCAATGAACTTCTAAGTCAAGTTTACATTCAAGGTCAACCCAATCAACAAGTTATCTGCTTTCACATGATGGGAAAAAAAAATAGCTACACTATTGTCTACACCAACTCACTTTCAGAGCTAACAAAGTCAAATGGCAATACAATTGCACACATCACTTCATTGACCAGCTACCACTGAATTTTGTCAAAACGATTTATAGTGTAGGAAATGGTCTACCTACTTCTTCATCTTCTTCACTTTCATCTGTCACCACAAGTTCCCAGCCTTCACATGTCTTCTAATTCTAAGGTATATTCTGCACTATTACCTGACCTCTTCCATCACTATTACCTTAAAACATATAACAAATTGATTTAAAAGTGAATTTCATAGTTTTTTTTTTTGGGGGGGGGGGGGGGGGGGGGACATAAATGATCATCATAAATCACGTACTAGCACATAGAGGATGTCACAAAATAGGATTTCAAACTCAAAAACAGACGCATACATATACACAACATAACAGATTCTTAAATTACTTCCTATTTCTTCATCAGGCAATCACTAGCATATCAGTGCAAGTTTGACAGATTAAAACAGCGTGAATGCATATGGGGAAAAAAATACTTGCTATGCATTTGGATGAGATTCCCACTTGTAAGAATACACTTTTTTAATTATATGTGTCAATTAATTATCAAAAAAATAATACTCTTGCAATATAGTTTAACTGTATGAACAAAATAATTATTTCACAGAGATATTTAGTTTATGAGGATCAAAATGATGACTGCATGCATAAAATAATTTATACATTGAAGAATGAGTTAAGGCAGAGAGAGACAGCAAGCAATTAACCTTTTTATATAATGCCATGAGGTTGGATTCTTCAAAAGGTAAATAGCCAGCCATTAAAACAAAAAGAATCACGCCGCATGACCACAGATCTGCCTTTGCTCCATCATAGCCTTTGTTGTTGATCACCTAGAAAGATCAGGTGCCAATGAAAAAACAAAAGGTTGATGAGATTAAAGATATAGTCACTAGCACTTTGAACCACAAGCTAATATACCTCCGGGGCAACATAATTTGGTGTACCACATGTTGTATGAAGCAAACCATCTTCCTAAAGAGAGAGATAGGATAATCAGTTATAAGAACTGCACAAATTGATTGTGTAAAGGTGTCTAACAATTCACCAAAACTATCAATAAACCCAGAAGCAGTGTGGTAGGCTTTTTTTATTGATGAAAAACAAGAAGTGGGGCTTATAGGGGTCAGGTGTCACCAACACCACTTTAGGTCAACTTCTGGATAACTTTTATCCTGAAATACTTTTCGTATAAGGCATTAAGTCATAATGCTCACTCGAACTTGTTGTGGTAGGGCACTTAATCCAAAATCCGAAACTTTAAGAACTCCATTAGCATCCAGCAGTAAATTCTCTGGCTGAGAAATGACAAACCATAATAACATCATTTCCTTTTTCTTGGAATAGGTGCAATAACATTCAGAAATACATACAAATCAGTTCATCACCTCCAACTGCATTATTTAACTCTAAAAAAAAAACATGAGTATTAACATTATCAAAACAATGAAGGGCAAGGAGGATAGCAAAAACAACAATAAGGGATCACACCTTTAGGTCTCTATGAAATACACCTCTGCTATGACAGTAGTCCACAGCGTTAACAAGTTGCTGAAAATACTTTCTAGCTTCATCTTCCTTGAACCTCCCTTTACTTGCCTGGCACAAGAAATATAGCACCAAAACCAGTTAATTTAGGCATTTTATTCCAGAATGCATAAGTTAGTCGTCAGCAGGAAAAAACCACTAGCTTACAATTTTGTCGAAGAGTTCTCCACCAGTAACAAATTCCAACACAATGTATATTTTCGTCTTGCTAGCCATCACCTACACCAGGAATACTGCCGGAAGTCAATTCAGATCCAGAAGATAATCAAGAAACCCTATGGTTAAGAACCACACATGTGGATAATCTAGGACATAAAACTAGAGCACATTAAAAATTGATATAAAATCTCTAGGAGCAGAGCATGAAGAAGATCCTGAAATGACAAGTCATGCCACTACATTAAAATTAGTTAAAACCAAAATTAGATAAGGCGGCTGTGTTCTCTTACCTCATACATACGGATAACGTTTGGGTGTCTAATCAGTTTCATCGTCGAAATTTCACGTTTAATCTGCAAATGACAAAGCAGCCAGAAAATAATTAAGATGAGACACGTTGATATTCAGATTGAAACATAATAACTTCAGAACTTCTAAAAAATAGTCTTTGCAGAGCCACATATGTGTAAGTATTAAATAATTTTCAGAGTGTCAGCTTGGAGTGTGAAGAACTCATCTGGCAATCACAATGATCTTTGCATTTCTTTTCTTTTCTTTTTTTTCCTTTTTTTTTTCTTTTTTTTCTGTTTTGGTATTTCAGCAGCAACCATACATTATATTTAAAACACACACACAATAACCAATACAAGAGTCTCAATATTTTTATACAATATTGAAACAAAACAACAACAAAAATACATGTCCACATTTTAATATTACACAAAATTTCCTCAAATTTGGCTTCAGAAAAGATTGTGTCGTATTCCACACATTTGATTCACAACCAAATCATATAAACCTAAAATAAAATAAGTTCAATAGAATTCAATTCAATTGATTAGCAATTTAATTCATCTGTTTGGACTAAAACCGAAATAAACTCAATTCCAAGTCTCTTCAAATCAGTTTTTGGATCAAGAACGGAAATTGAAGCAAAAATAATACTTTATTTTTTTTTAATAATACTTTATCATTTTATGAACAAGCACAAAACAGTGTTTAAAATAATAATTTTTTTGATAAGTAAAAGAAATAGTGTTTAAAATAATAATTATAAAATCAACAAACCTCGTTAAGTCCTGTACAATGCCTTGGCCACAAAATGGCAAACTCAAGTAAGCCGTGTACAGTTTTGTTTTCTTCTTGTACTTTTTTCCGTCAAAAGTTTCCGATTAAAAAATAACAAAAAAATTATTTTTCTCCGCAACCAAACAGTCAGTCATTCAAAAATTACCACTCCATAGAGAAAAAAAACAAAAAATTACGAAACACATAATTCAAACAGAATTCCTTCGAATTCACGGAATGAATCCGACGGAAAAAAAAATAAAAAAAAAAAAATAAAGAAGCAAAAATAAGAATTAGGATCGAGACCTGGCCGATCATCTTGTGCTTGAGGACCTTTTCCTTGTCCAGAATCTTGATAGCCACGTTCTCGCCGGTCACGACGTTCCGAGCGAACTTGACCTTTGCAAAATTGCCCTCGCCCAGGGTCCGTCCAAGTTCGTACCTCCCCACACGCGTCCTTGCCCCATTGCTCGACCGTGACGCCATCTCCCCCGCTGTAACCACCACCACAATCCAATCCCCTTCACTTCCTCAACTCCTTCACTTCTCTAGAATCGGAATTCCTCTCTCTATAGAGCTTCCGGATCAAGACCTCTTCTTCTTGCATGGTTGCCAGACCTGAGACTTCGCGAACCTCATTTTGCCTCGAAAAGTGAAAAAGAAACCGCAAAAGGAAACAAAGTAATAGCAGCCTAAGATCCTTCTCTTCGCTATCAAAATCAATCCCGGGCTTGCATCTTTTTCCGGAGTGCTGAAGGCGAGATTCTGGCCGTCAGATCACCCATAAACCCCATCGATCAACGAACGGAAAATTATCACAAAAAATTGTATGCAATCAGAGGCGTCGATCAGATCTTTTCCTTTTCTGCTTTTTGTTTTCGCTGCTATTTTTGGAAATGAATGAATGGAAAAGGAGTCCTTGATTGATTTATTGTTTGTATCGGGTTGGTGCTATTGCGCATACGAGGCAGTCGGCACTGTGGCTGAGCCGTGATGAAGTCGCCCACTTCACGCGTCATGCAGAGGCGTCAACCTGGGATTGTTTGTCCACGTGTCAGCACACCAGAAGGCCCAGCTCGTGATGTGGGACTCAATCAGTACAGGTTGGAGATCAGCCGTCCAATTGTGACTTTGATCAGTTTGGCGCCTGGCGGAGTATAAACGAATTGACTTAATTAAATATAATTTAGGAACTTTACAAAAAATATATATATATAAATATATCATTAAGGAGTATTTATAAATTAAAAACGTAGTGCTTATCTCGTATTAATATTTTTTTAGTATTTATCCTTGCGTGATTACAAATTGGAAAATAAAAAAATAAGTCATTTTTGCAACCATTAGGTGACGTTTACTTCACGGAGTGACGGAAGGGTCACTTATTAAAGAATAGGAATTAGTTATTATTGAAAATACAATGAGTGGAAATAAAATTACTAGGAATATTCTTATTATTTAGTTTAGTAACAATACATATTCTTTTTTGTTATTTATTTTATATTGGCAAATTCGGTGCTCAAACTTTATTAAGTTTTTCTTTTAGAGCTTTGGTGTGCAAGAGCATTCGGTGAAGTTCATACGGCAATCATTTGCACATTTTCGAGAGCATTGTTCGCTAGGCTTTTGTAGAGCCGAATGGATGCAATCCATAGTAAAACCCGATAACTTTGTTTGCTGGGTGTTTGTAGAGCCGTCCGAACGGGAGTTGCACTTAGTGAATCCAAATAGCTCTGTTCGCAAGGCCATTCGTTATGGGTTCAGACGAGATGTATCAATATAGAAGTTTAACCTAGCAGTGTTTGAACGGGTTTCCAACTCATCCGAACGAAAGCTGTCAGTTGTCGTTTTAGGGTTTTCCAACTTCAGCTGGGATTCCTGCATAACCCTAGATGTGTTCGAATGGGACCTTCTATCGTCCGAACACAACTTTGTTTTTTCCATATTAAGGTTTTTTCAGCAAGAAAACTTAATTATTAGTTGCCAATATATATGGCTCTTTAGAGCACGAAATTTCTTAAGCAACTAAGGGGGCAAATTTTATATTGTGCTAAGAGATAATTTTTAGAGACTTAGAACATGCGTGTTATATTTCTCTTAAAGTGTTGTTGATATTTGAAAAACTGTTCTTCAACAACAATCAAGAAGCTTGTTAGAAGTTCTAACATGGAAATCAATATAAGAAATTTCCAGAAGTTCTAGGGGAACTTGCGATAGAAGGCAATAAGTCTCATCTGTTTAGACAAGTCTATGTCAACTACAGAGGTTTTATAAGTGTAAACAACTTGTAATTTCTCATTCTTCTATAGTCCATGATTTTCTTGGTTTAACTTCCCCATAGTGGTTTTTCCTTTTGAAGAGTTTTTCAAAGGTTTTCACTTCGTAACCAAAATATCTGTCTCTATCTGCTTTATTGTTTTACATATTTTGGTGATTGATTGTTGCATGCTTCTTAGTTTTAATTCCATATTATTTTTGTTAAACACATATTCACCCCCCCTCTACGTGTATTTTGGAGTATGTTTTATATTTTCATTTTTTTACTATAATTGAATCAAAAAATTTAAAATATTTAATATTTATAAAAAGTAAAAAGAAGAAGAAGAAAATTTTAAACAAAAATGGAAAACCCGGTGGTGGTGCAACCAACCATGTGGTTCTTCCAAGGTTGTCTCGGCCACCTCAAAATTGGGTTTCTATTTTTCTATATATATATATATATATATATATATATAAATTTTAGGTTATAAAAAAATAAAGAAACTAGTCATTCTATTTCATGAATCTATTATGTATATCAAATGTGACCTTATAGCATTCACATCCGGCTCATAAAATTTTAGCTAAAAAAAAAAACTTTTTTATTTTAGCTACCTATTTTTCTAACACACATCTCTTTATCTCTATTTGAACTATATACTTTCATTGTGCTATTAAAAATCTTATTTATTATCAACTTTTACTATTTACAAAGTTGAGAGAGACTCATATTTAATTTCTTTTATTAGCTAAAATGGCTAGCTCAATTGTGTTAATCGGTGCTGACTCAACGATACGTATGTGTGTCAAGCTTTTAGCGAATATAATATAACCAACAACCTACATGTCATTGTTCATGGTTAAAAAAATTTAGTAGATAGTGTTCTGAAAACCATCAAGCCTCCATGTAGGCTCAAGCAAATCCACTAGTTGCAAAATAATTTGAGCAATCTTCCAATTTTGGCAAGAACTCAATTCTTGAGTTCATCTTGATTTGGTTCACTTTTTTTTTTTTCTTTTCTACATTTATACTTGTTAGAAGTGGGTCTTGGGCCTAACTCAACCCAAAAGCTAGCTCTTGAGTTAAGGTTTCCCCTCACATTATAAATGGCCCATCTCCTTAATACCCAGACAATGTGGGACTTCCAACACGCCCCCTCACGTGTGGCGGGAGGACATCCAAGCCAACACGTGCGACAATGGGTGACGGTGGGCCACAGCCAATTAATTGGGTTAGGCTCTGATACCATGTTAGAAGTGGGTCTTGGGCCTAACTCAACCCAAAAGCTAGCTCTTGAGTTAAGGTTTCCCCTCACATTATAAATGGCCCATCTCCTTAATACCCAGACAATGTGGGACTTCCAACTTTCCTTATCTTTCATAGATTTGTTCATTTTTTTAATATTATTTCTATAATTAGTTTCTTGCCTTTCCAAGTTTGTAATATTGTTGTCCCCAAGGGATAATTCAATCGGTTGTGGACCACGCCTAATGAAGCGGATGTCACTAATTTGAATCCCTTATCCCCCTTCCCTTGTCTGGACATTCTTAAAAAAAAAAATAAAAAAAAAAAAAGGTTGTATTATTGTTATAAGTGGATGATAATTGTCATGAAAATTCAGTTTTTGAAGAATAATTAAATTTTGAATTTGTATCCATTTTGAAATTTTTTTTCATATTTTGTTAGAGTCTACCATTGAAGAAACAAATCTCCCTCTTCTTCTTTTTTATCGTTTTTGCTACGTTAATTGGTATCAAAGCCTTGACTAGTGTGGTACTCCAATTCATAATTATACAATAAGAGTTCATCTACGGAAGATCGAAGCAGTTTAGAATAATAAAATTTTAGATAGAGTATTCACATCTAACTCAATAAATATCTAGTTAAAAAAATACATTTTCTTAGCTACTTTTTTTTTTCCAAATAATATAAATTCAGTTTAATATTTTAGCTATTAACTTTTACTATTCTATTTAAAATATTTTTTCTTTTATCTATTTCCACTATTTCCAAAGATATTGATGTTTGTTTATTAGTTTTTTTAAATACATTGTTGAGCAATCGTTCTTAGCCGGTTAGCCAAAGTGGCTTGTTGGATGGAATATGTTTTTTTGGCTTGAGGGCTGGCCAAGATAACCTTTAAACTATTTTGAATATCCCAATATGAACGCTTTAAACTTTTCCATTCACAAAATACCTATCATTTATAATTTTATATCAAGAAGAGAGATCGATGATTAGGGTTGACAATTTTTATACAATCCGTAAACTTGATAGAAACTCGACACGAATTAGAAGGTTATGATTTAACATAAATAGGTTCGTGTCATAAACATGTTGACCCGCTTAACCCGTTTATATATATATGTATGTTGAAACGTGTCAAATGAGCTATGTTTGAATCAAAAATTGGTCCTATTGGGGTAGGTCAAATGGATTAAAAGGGTCGCATTCAAATCTAAATGGGTTAAATAGGTTGGCCAGTTTATTAAGTGAGTTGTGTTGGGTCACTCGTAGATCGTGTTCGAGTTGAAAGGTCGAAATTGTTTAGCTAAACAAGTTGTATTCATGTTTAATCTTATCAGATTGGTGGGTTAAACGGGTCAATCCAAACATAATTCGCCAACCCATTTTGTCAGCCAGCCCTGCCAATGATCCTAATAACTTTCACTGCCTATCGCAGAGTTGGAACAAATTTGAACAAAAACATAGCTCAGAAATTTACAAATATGAAGCCCACAAGAATAATTTTATTTGGTAGGTGAAAAGGAAAATGTCAAGTCATAAAATAATTATTAAATAGAAAATTTGAGTGGTTGAAGCAAAAGCAGTGGCGGACATGAACCTGCGCCGGATAATGTATATAATTCAAAAGGAGATGTCAACTAGAATCTGGACGCGTGGCATGACAAAGATAAATGGTTCGTAAATTTCTCAATAATGCATCCATTACACATGACTTTTGATCTCAATAATTCGTGTATTATATAACCATAAGATATTCATATTTTCTTCATGTGCAGTAGACCAAGTAAAATGATGTCAGATGAAAGGGAACATAACCTAAGGAATTTAGATACTACAAGTCTTTTAATAAATTAAAAAATAATACAAATGATGGGATATTGGATATTCTACCCGTGAACTTACCAAACTGCTAAGACTAAGACCATTCATAATGGATTTTTTAATTATTATTTTTTTTTTCAAAATTTTAAAGTACAACTTTTTTAAAAAAATTTTAAAATACCATTTTTAAAATATACTTTAAAACTCCTTTTTTTTTCTTTTTTTTTTCTTTTTTTTTTTAAATTCTGGATAATGGGTCTATTTTTATCCTTTCTTTATTCTTTTCTTATTAATTTTTTTTTAAAAAAAATAAAGGGACAAAATAATTAGAGAGAAAAATTTGGAAAGACAAATTAATAAAGCATATAAGGCTTTTTTTAATTGATAAGTTAGATTGAGGAGGGAAATGGGGGAGGGGGTTGAGAGAAAGAAACATGCCAGGCTTAAAAGGTTGGTTTAGATTGACGATTGAAAACGTAATTTTTAAAAATATAATTAAGATTTTGATAAAATTGTAATTTAACTTTTAAAATTGTGTACTTTTAAAAATGCATTTTCCATCTGCATATGAAAATACTACGTTTTTCTATATTTTTAAATCGTAAATTAAAAAAAAAAAAAAAAACATTTTCAAACTCTATATTTTCTATAATTTGTTTTAAAATTACACTTTTTAGCATGTGAATCACAATTCCAAACACTCTTAAAATTAATCAGATTTCAATCGTGATTGAATACAAGTTAATCAATCATTGGATACCACTAATTATGAAATGTTGATAAGAAGTACAACTGATTAGCAGCAGTCTGGTTCTTATTTATTTATTTTCTAGCTTATGAGAGATCTATATTAGTACAAAACAAGGTACCGTTGGCATTCACATGCACAAAGAAAAAAGGATTGAGATCTTCTCTAATTACTTAAAATTAGAGATTTTCAGATTACGAAATCGTGGCTATTCATTTTAAATCCAATGATCTATAAAATGTCAGCTGTTTTTGTATAACCGATACATTAAATTTTGATTTTAGCTGACTTTTGTTTTACCAAGGTTTAAATAATTTTATAGATCATTGGATTTAAAATGAAGTGCAACGATTTCATAACATGAGAACTCCAATTTTGAATAATTTGAGAGGATCTCAATCTAAAAAAAAATACTGTTTACTCGTGAGGATTATGCCCATGTCTTCATCAGCTTAAGGGGAAATGAACAAGTGGCAGGAATTTAATAATGTAAACAAAAATCAGATCTAATTTTTGTTTTCCTAATTGAAAAGTAGGAGAGGGCGACTTTATCTACTAGGCGTGATTATGGTAACACCTGCTCGTTGAAAATCACACATGAGAAAGGGGCCTACACAGTAAAACTACAAGCGAGTGATACTAATAAGAGATGGAGATTCTCATTGCGAATTTCAAATTGATACCTTAATATATAGCGAAAACTTCACTTAACCCCTTGATTGTTATCACTTTTGCAATGTCCTCCCTAAAGTTCAATTTCTCTCAATTTAGTGTATCAAATTTTTAATTTTTTTTTTCAATGTCTCCCTCCATTATAATTTTTTGTTAAATCCCAACAAAATTCTCAAAATACCCCAATTTGTTTTAGAAAAAAATAAAAAATTGCAAAGATTAAGGCGTTGGTCCGAATTTAACAGTATTTGCAAAAAAACCCATGCCTCAGTCTTTGTAAATTTTTTTTTTTTTTTAAATGGGTATTTTGGGAATTTTGTTGAGATTTAACCGAAAATTATACCGGAGTGGGACATTAAAAAAATTGAAGAGTTTGATACACTAAATTGAGAGGTTTTGAACTTTAGGAGGGACATTGCAAAATGAATAACAATTCATGGGGTAAGTAAAGTTTCTCCTAATATATATCTAACTACTTTGAAAATTTTCTTGAAACTGCTTAACCATCACACTAAATACGCTAAGAGCATGTTTGAATTACGTTTGAGAAATATAGTTTTTTTTTAAAAAAAAAAACGTATTTTTTGGTCATTTTTAGGCTTTTTGAACCTATAAAAATGCTTTTCATTTTTTTTTTTCCAAATGATCACTTTTTTATTTAAACAGAATTTTTGAGTGTTAAAACTTAAACATACTTTTAAGTTTTTCAAATGCACATCTAAACAAGTCCTAAATAACATTGGATCTAAGTTGATATTAAGGTCGGTTCAAGCTTCATGATGCTCGATCAGCAAGATGATAGTTTACCTATCAATAATTGCAATAATATAATTAACAAGTTGAATAAATTAAGATCTAGATATAAGGCTTTGTTTTGTTATTATTCTGATCAATTATTTAGCAACAACAACGAGTCATGTACAAAGTAATTTCCTATCGGCATATGAAAATGCAAAATTTTTCTATATTTTTAAATCGCAATTAAAAAAAAAAAAAAAGACATTTTCAAACTCTATATTTTATATAATTTGTTTTAAACTACACTTTTTAACATGTGAAATCGCAATTTTAAACGCAGTTAAAATTTAGGGAAAAGTACATTTTACTCCTCAAATTTTGGGGCAATTTTTAATTCGACCTTTAATGTTTTAATTTTTACAATGCACCCTCCAAACTTTCAAATTTATGCAATTCGACCAATTTTATCTCAAAATTCCCATATTGCCCCCAATTTTTTATAAATTTTTTTTAAAAAAATCCAGGTGGTTGTAGCCCCCTTTGGCCATCTGGTCATTTTGGCACCCCTATTTTTTTTTTTCATAAAAAATAAAAAAAATTAGGGACAATATGAAAATTTGGGGATAAAATTAGTTGAATTGCAAAAATTTGAAAGTTTGGAGGAATGTATTACAAAAATTAAAATATTAAAGGTTGAATTGAAATTAGCCCAAACTTTAGAGCTTAAAGTATAATTTTCCCTAAAATTTATAAGATT
The DNA here is from genome assembly GCF_965113065.1 of Corylus avellana. Lineage (NCBI taxonomy): Eukaryota > Viridiplantae > Streptophyta > Magnoliopsida > Fagales > Betulaceae > Corylus > Corylus avellana. The sequence goes on along the minus strand of NC_142490.1, from coordinate 22,510,299 downwards.
TCAATCGTGTTTGAATACAAGTGAATCAATCACTGGATAGTGGATACCACTCATGAAATGTTGATAAGAAGTACAACTGAATGAACTTATTAGTAGCATCAGGTACTGTTGTTATTTATTTAAGGGTTAAATACCTAATACTCCTTGGAGTTTGTTAATTTTATTTTTATTTCTCTGGGGTTCCATTTTTATCACATGCGGTCCCTGTGGTTTTGATAAATGACCAAGTTAGTCCATCCGTTAGTTGACCTAACAGAATTTCACATGAACCAATCAGATGTTTGCACGTGGCACCTATTTAATTTTTTAATTTTTTTAAATAAAAAAAAAGAAAAGGAAAAAAATTGGGGGTGGCTCGGGCGACTTGGAGCCACCCCTGGGTGCCCAAGGGGGTGGCCCCAATTTTTTTTTTTAATACATTTTTTTTTTATTTTTTAAAAAATTAAATAGATGCCATATGCTAACATCTGATTAATCCACGTGGAATTCCATTAGTCAACTAACTGATGGACTAACTTGGTCATTTATCAAAACTACAGGGACCTCCTGTGATAAAAATAAAACCTTAGGAAGTAAAAATAAAGTTGACAAACCCCAGATATATTAGGTATTTAACCCTTTATTTAATCAATCCTTCTTATTTATTTATTTATTATTATTTTTTTGTGAGTTATTTATTTATTTTCTATCTTGTGAGAGATCTATATTAGTACAAAATAAGGTAGCGTTGGCATGCATTGACCTGCACAAAGAAAAAAGTACTGTTTACTCATGTGGACTATTATGCCCACGTCTTCATCAGCTAAGGAGAGCTGAACAAGTGGAAGGAATTTAATAAAGTAAACAAAAATCAAATCTTTTTTCTTTTTTTATTTAATTGAAAGGTAGGACAGGAGAGGGCGATTTTATTTAGGAGTGATTATGGTAGCACTTGTTTGTTGAAAATCGCACATGAGAAAAGGGCCTAGACAGTAAAAACTGTAAGTGAATAATACTAATCAGATATGAAGATTCTCATTGAGAGATTCGAACTCATACCTTAATATAGAGGAAAAATTTTACTTAATTCACCTGAATTGTCATCACTTTTACAATGCCCCGCATAAAATTTAATTTATCTTAATTTAGTGTTTCGAACTTTTAATTTTTTTCAATGTCTCATAGTCCTTTAGAATTTTCCGTTAAATCCCAACAAAATTCCCACAATACCTCCATTTGCTTTAGGAAAAAAAAAAAAAATTGCAAATATTAAGGCGTTGGTTCGAATTTAACAGAAACCGCTTAACCATCACACTAAATCACTAAATAACATCAGATCTAAGTTGATATTAAGGTTATTATTATTATTATTATTTTGTCTATTCAAATAAGGAAAAACAGATTATAAGAAATCAAACAACGACGAAGTTGATATTAAGGTTGCTTCAAGTTTGATGATGCTCGATCCACAGGATGACAGTTTACCTATCAATAATTGCAATAATATAATTAACTAGTTGAATAAATTAAGATCTAGATCTAAGAATTAGAAAAAAAGAAAAGATCTAGATCTAAGGCTTTGTTTTGTTATTATTCTGATCAATAATGCAACGAGTCATGTACAAAGTACAGAATAATGGCTAACAATTTCAAACGTTATCCAGATCTCATCTTGGACGTGGCTTTAATAAAAGTCAAATCACTGATCAATGTGACTGTCAGTATATACTAATGAACACGAATTTGGGCAAAGCATTCTCTTAAAGACAACCTACTCTGCCTCATTTTTATTTGAAAAGGATGTTGAAGTGGGCAGACCCACATGAGAAGATTTCGGGTCAGTGGCTATTGGCTAGCATTTAGCCATTAGACGTGACACGTGTTAATGGTTCATTAAACCTTTTATTTTTTATTTTTTATTTTTAAAGTACGTGGAAAAGCATCGTTCCATCTCGTTAGGCCAAACATTTTAGAAGCGGGTGGGACAAAATTCTCCAACTTATTAATCTAAACGGTTCATCTGCAATTCGTATTGTCGATAATATCAACAAGGACGGAAAGGATAGAAATTTCTTTTAAACTAGAAGAAATATTTTTTAACTTATTTAAAATAGTGTCAAATGTCTATAAATATTTAAAGCACATATTAAATTTTTAAGGTCATTAATTACAATTTATTAACTTGAACTAACATTTTAAATGTTTATAGACACTTAATACTATTTTAAATGGATCGGAGGATATTTTCTTCAAACTAGTTTGGAGGAAATTTCTGTCCGATCAGGAATCTATCTTTAAAGAACATGATATTCGATATTCAATTTTGAGTCCATATTGTCGATTTTAAGACACCAAAACACAATTTAAGCTATATAACCCTATTTATTTAAGAGGTTATAATTCGTATTTGCGTGTTGATTTGAGTTATGTTGAGGTATGAGTATAAGATTATATAGGTCAATTTTAATTTAACCAATTTAATTAAAAGGTTTGTCTTTTCAACCAAATTCGCCAATTTTGTGTTGAGTTTGTATTGAGTTTGCAAGTCGAGTAAAAAATTATTATTCTTAAAGGTCGTGTGTTGGGTTTGAGTCGTATCGAAACATTGAGATAAGACTATATAATTCAACTTTAACATGACTTATTAATTGAACAAGTTAAACTCTCAATTATAACTTGTTAATTTTGTGTTTGATTTGTGTTAGGCTCACAAATCGTATAAAAAATCACTAATCCTAATATATTTTGTTACTATGCAATTCCGAGACACCCTTGGTTTATGAGTTAAACCTTACAAATGTAAGAGCAAAAAAAATTATATGTAACATATTAGAGAATAATCCTGCTAAAACGAAAAGTTAAAAAATAAATAAATGAGAAAAATATAATTTAGCCCCCCAAACTATCAGCCATTTTTATTTTAGCCCCCTAATGTTCTAAAAGTGATAAAGTAGCCCCTCAAACTACCAACCAGTTGCAATTTGGCCACTCCGTTAGTCATTACCGTCAAATAGGATGGAAAATTCAATACTACGTCGTTTTGGCAATATTAAGTTACTAAAATATCATTTTGAAAAAGAAAATTAATTTAAAAAATGCCCCCCAAAACGACATTGTTTTGAAAATAAATAAATAAATAAAAAACCGAACGATGGTTTGGGGGTGGCTCCATGGGGATGGCTGGACGGCCACCCATGGCCTATGGGGTGGCTGGGCAAGAAGGTAGACCTGTTTGAGAATGGGACTGTTGCAATCACCGAGATCTTCAATCCAACACTAGACAAAATTCAGTTACCCGGATTACCACAAGAATTGCTGAGGAAAATGGAAGAGAAGAATGCAGACTTTGCGGCTCATCCCTTGGAAATCAACCAGTGGCCTGCAATACTCGATTTGTTGGGGAATTTCGCTTTTCCATTGATATTGCTTGGCTCTTTACTGCTTAGAACATCATCTACAAACACTCCAGGGGGCCCCAACTTGCCGTTTGGGCTCAGAAGGTATAGTACTAAAAAAAAGTTACCAGTCCACTCTATAAGCTAGTTTCTTTTCAAAATAGTCGAGTTTTACTTGATCAAAATTTAACAATTTATGCCCATATATATAACATCTGTACAACATGAGCAAAGCAAGATTTTCAAGAGATTGTCGAGTTCTTAAAAACCCCAGAAAAGTTTGCTGCAGTCTGAGCAAGAATTCTCAGAGTTCTTTTGGTTCAAAAAGTGATAATGTTCAAAATGGCATTTTAGTAACTTAACCTTAAAAAGCGATGTCATTTTGTATTTTTCATCTAATTTGACGGTGTTAACTAACGAAGTGGCTAAATTGCAACTTTTTGGTAGTTTAGAGGGCTATTTTATCACTTTTTGAACATTAGAGGGCTAAAATAAAAATCGCTAATAGTTTGAGGGGCTAAATTATATTTTTTCCTTTTTTTTTTTGAGAAAAATATAAACCAGCCGTTTTCGATTTAGCCCCCTAATGTTCCAAAAGTGATAAAGTAGCCCCCCAAACTACCAAACTATTGCATTTTGGCCACTACGTTAGTCAAAACCGTCAATTTGGATGGAAACTGCAAAACGACGTCGTTTTGTTATGGGTAAGTTACTACAATGCCCTTTTGGAAAAAATATAAAAAAGCCCCCAAACTACCAGCCGTTTTCATTTTAGCCCCCTAATGTTCAGAAAGTGATAAAGTAGCCCCAAAATACCAAACAGTTGCATCTCTCTCCCCAAAACCGCCGGCCACCACATCGTTCTATCTCCGGCAGCCTGTAAATCTTACCCATAACTCAATCTTTTTGTTGTATTTCATGGTATAGCTATCGGATCAGTGTTGTTTATCTACGAACGTGGTTTTTTTGTTTGATTTTTACAATGGGTAAGAATTTTTCGGTGTTCTTTTTGTTTTTCTTTGGGCACGACACTACATCATTGTTGGGTTATTTGTGGGTTATGTTTTAGTGAGGGTTATTTGGGGGTTCTTTGTTTTAATGATGAATTGTTTGGGTGGATATTAAGGTTGAAGAATGATATTGCTGTTTTTTTTACTCGTGTATGCATATAAGATGCAATTGGTTGCTTTGGTCATTGCTGTCTCTCTCTCTCAATGCCTTCCGATCACGGGATTCCGGCGAGAAGTGGGTGAATCATGGCGAAATTTCATCATTTAATTCCTAACACTTACCAAAATGGCGCCGTTTTGGTAATTGTAAGGAAACCCTAATTTCAAGCAAAACAGCACCGTTTTGCATGCTTCTTTTAATATGATTTTTTTTCTTCTAAAATGGCATTTTAGTAACTTACCCTTGCCAAAACGACGTAGTTTTGAATATTCCATCATATTTGACGAAGTGGCCAAATTGTAACTGTTTGGTAGTTGAAGGGCTACTTTATCACTTTCTGAACATTAGGGGGCTAAAATGAAATCGGCTGGTAGTTTGGGGGGCTTTTTTATATTTTTCACAAAACGGCATTGTAGTAATTTACCCATAACAAAACAACGTCGTTTTGCAGTTTCCGTCCAAACTGACGGTTTTGACTAACGGAGTGGCCAAAATGCAATAGTTTGGTAGTTTGGGGGGCTACTTTATCACTTTTGGAACATTATAGGGCTAAATCGAAAACAGCTGGCAGTTTGGGAGGCTTTTTTATATTTTTTCCTTTTTTTTTTTTTTTTTCAAAACAATGTCGTTTTGGGAGGCATTTTTTAAATTAATTTTCTTTTTCAAAAGGATATTTTAGTAACTTAATATTGCCAAAACGACGTAGTATTGAATTTTCCATCCTATTTGACGGTAATGACTGACGGAGTGGCCAAATTACAACTGGTTGGTAGTTTGGGGACTACTTTATCACTTTTAGAACATTAGGGGACTAAAATAAAAATGACTGGTAGTTTGGGGGGCTAAATTATATTTTTCTCATTATTATTCTTCTACTTAAAAAAAAAAAACATTATTCTACTTAACAGAAAATGATTCAAAGGCTCATTGGTTGTACTTGAGTTAAGAGGGAAGTGTTTTTGTCCAAAAGAAAATTATAAAAATCACACTTTAATTTTGTTTTTATTGCATTTTATTGATGTGGCACTATTAATTATTGTGCTATATCAACAAAATGAGATAAAAATAATTTAATGTATAGAGTCATAACGTGCCACATTACACTTGTTGGAGTTTTTCTCCTTCATTACTAACCCCAACTAAACGTGTGTCAAATGAAAGAAAGTCCACCCAAATCCAAACTCTTGCAGTCTTGCTCACCTTCATCTTAATCGGCTTTATTGAAGCAATTTTATTCATGTATATGTTGAAGCAATTTTATTGACGGTCGGTTGGACTAGTAATGAGTCACCTGCAATATATCTATAGATATATATAATGTTGATAAAATTTTAATAATTCTGGTATATTTTGAGTAATGTTAGAAGTCAATTTTGTGTCTCTCTTGTGTCATTCAAAAAATGATGTGGCTTCTAAAATTACCATTGAGCTTGTGATTGATCATTATTGAATTTCATTCAAATTGTAATTTTAAAAACCACATCATTTTTGAAGAGACAGAATAGTGACTTCTAAAATTATTAGTATATTTCAAGTTTTTCAACTAGTTTTATAATAACAGTGTTGTTCTCGTTTATTTTAAATTAATGAAATTTAGTTAATCTTTTTACTTCTTAAGATAATTAGGGCATTTGGGCCAATTCTGTTGTATTGGGCTGTAGACCCATTAATGCTATATATTTTGTACCCATTTTATCATGTCTACTTTAAACTAAATCTTTCATTTTAACTTGATCCGAGCTAGACGCCAAGATTTATATATCATTTAACAAATAAGTTTGACTTTAAGTGTTGTAAAAAAAAAAATGGTAGGCCAAATCCTTAACAGATATTGAGTAATGTACATATTTTTCTCACTTTTATCTTATTATATTGAGTAAGTGTTTCATGCAATCCCCAATTCCTACTACTACTAGGTTTTTATTTTATTTTAGGGTTAAATATCTAATACTTTGGGGTTTAACAACTTTATTTTTACTCCCTTGGAGTTTCATTTTTATCACAGGAGGTCCCTGTGGTTTTGATAAATGACCAAATTAGTCCATCCCTTAGTTGACCTAACGGACTGACACGTGGACCAATCAAATGTTGACACGTAGCACCTACTTAATTTTTTTTTTTAATTAAAAAAAAAGTACTTTCAAAAAAAAAAAAACAAAACAAAAAAAATTGGAGGTGGCTTGGCCATTTGAGTCACCCCTTTGGCTAGGCCACCCTCATCTGGCTGGATCCACCCCCTCTGTGGCCGAGCCACCCCCTCTGTGCCCAAGGGGGTGGCCCTTATCCTGCCAGATGGGGGTGGCCAGGCCAACCCCATGGCCAAAGGGGGTGGCTTGGCCAAGAGCCACCCCCAATTTTTTTTTTTTTTTTTAAAAAAATTTTTAGGGTTTAAAAAAATTAAGTAGATGCCATGTGTCAACATTTGATTGATCCACGTGTCAGTCCGTTAAGTCAACTAACGGATGAACTAACTTGGTCATTTATGAAAACCACATGGACCTCCTGTGATAAAAATAAAACCTCAGGAGAATAAAAATAAAATTGTCAAACTCCAAGAAGTATTAGGTATTTAACCCTTTATTTTATTACTTTTCTAATGATGGTTAAGCTTTTCATAAGATATCATATCATTATGAAAAGTATTTGATTTCTTCCAAAAGTTTTAAGATGTGAGACTTCATTGCTGGTGTAGTGGTGTGGGTCTTAGTAAGTACTGTATTGTAGTCAAATAATTGAAAAAGAAAAAATAAAGTAATATCTAACAGTTTTTTTTAATAAGAAAAATGCAAGAAATCATATTTTTATTGTGATTGGCAACACCATATCCGTAAATAAAATAAAAATATGATGTATATTATTATTCTTCTACTTAAAAAAAAAAAAAAAAAACCATTATTCTACTTAAATGATTCAAAGGCTCTATCTCATCAGAATAATTGGATAAAAATAAGTCTTCAAGGGATAATTCAATCAGCTGAAAACCATGTCTGTCACTATTTCAAATTCCATCTCTCTTGGACGTGTAAAACAAAAATAATAATAATAAAATAAAATAAAAATTGGATAAAAGTAGGACAAAGGTATTGTGTAAAGCATTTTTCTACCGCCACATGAATCCCATCATCACACGGGCGTGGGCATTATTGTCATTCCAACATCTGCCCTTAACCCGTACGACAAGGACCAAGAGTCCGAAGTGGAACCTCCGACTCCTAGCGAGTCTGTCGACGACACAAGCATGACGAACCGGGGCCCTATACCAGTGTCCCTCCTCCTCCTTGTCCTACACTCATACACCACCAACTTCCAACACCAATTCTGTCTTTCACTCCTTTAAACGCCTCGACCTTAAACTACCACCTACAGGTAGAAAAAAGAAAAAAAGTATGAAGAGAAAGGAATACCATTACCAACCTTTCGAATAGAAAAGCAAAGGGTGCCAAAACGAGTGTAGCAATCCCTTGCCTATAAGCGTTGAACACCAGAGGGCTCAAACCATCATATGTCGACTGTATGAAAATTGTTAACACAGTTTCCGGTCAGGGATTTAGGCTAAAAAACACAAGGCGACTAAATAATACAGACAAACACCAAACAAAGGTCTACACAGAGAAGAGAGGAAGAAGACGAGTATTTTCTGAATATTCCTCATGTTCTCATTAAAATGGATTTCCATTACATGGTCAAAGGCCAGCAAGGTCATACAATCGGCGCGGTCCCTACAGGAGGTGGGCCATCCCCTGCGTGAGTGGACATGGCTCGTCTTAATGGCTTCTCGTACGGTCTGCTGTGTTCAAGGCTAGGCGACTCCTAACGCTTGGCGGGGAAATGCGTAAAGAGGTTCGGCGCAGCGGGCACTGAGGATAGGTTGGTTCGCCGGCCTTGACAGCTGTCCTTCCCGTGGGGCGTGGGCCTTAAAATGATCCCAACCTTAAACTGAAGTGACGAAGCCTTCGAGATGACGTGCAGGATTCAGCAAAACTTGATTACCGATTTTCTCCCTAACAAAAATCATTGCCAACTAGGCGTGATGATTAACCACTTCCGGTGCTAAATTTTTTCCATGACTTACATTGACATTCCTTGTTAGATTAATTATATGGACTATAGTTATGTTAAGAATTCTGCGGGAGAACGTCGTCGTTTGAGTGGAGCTGGTAATCCAGTTTGCGCTAAACTCCAACCGGCCTGAAGCGATTACCTTGAGAAACGTTGTCGTTCCATTGATAGTTGTGCAATTAGCTCCTCTCCAACTCCGATTCATACTTCTGCAACTTTGAGCTCCGACCAAGTGGGCCTACAGTTAGGGGTGTAAACGAGTCAAGCTTGGGCGCGCTTCTCTTGTTTGGACTCGGTTTATTTAAATTTTACTTGAACTCGAGCTCGAACTTGAACTCGAGCTCGAGCTTAACGACGAGCCAAAAAATCGAGCTCGAGCTCGAACTCATAATAAGTCAAGCCGAGCCGAGCCAGTTCACAAGCTGGCTCTTATATTTAATTTATTAATTTATTTTTTTATTATAAATTGAAACTTCAATTACTCTTAAACGGCTCAAGAAGCCAGCTGGCATATGAGCATTTGCTTAGTCTGGCTAGCGAAGTATGGAGCCTGAGTCAATATAGTAAGGTACTTGGTTTCAAAGAAAGAGGATATGCATCATTTTATAATAAAATGATGCTATTAGAAAAAAAAAAAAAAATCATCATTTTTTAATATTAATATGATGAATTATGTGAATTACAAATTCGAGTCTTATACGAACTGCTCACGAGCTTAGTCGAGTCGAGCCGAGCTAACTTCGTTTAATATTTGAGTTAGAATTTGTGTTCACGAAACGCTTCATTTAATATTCGAGTCGAGCACGAGCCGAGCATATGCGAGCCGAGCCCGAGCTCGCAAGCGGCTTGCTCTCTTAACCGCCCTACTTACAGTACATTGGGGGGGGGGGGGGGGGTGTTTGGTTACGTGGATAATTCAAAGATGGATCCAGGAAGACAGGTATTGACGGTGGATCTTCCGGAAAGATATGCGGCTAAAGGGCGTGGGATTATCACGTGCATGGCCGTCGGAAACGACGTCATTTTACTAGGCACCAGTAAAGGATGGATCATTCGCCACGATTTCGGGATCGGCGACTCCTACGGTTCGTTCTTCTCTGAATTCAATTCAATTCTGCCTGAAATGTATACTTAGAATGGGAATTCGAATTCTCAATTTCCACTCTTTGTTTGTTCGTTTCACTTTTCATCACATTTCTAGGTTTGATTTTTTTTTTTTTTTTTGGGGTATAGAGATTGATCTCTCTGTGGGTCGTCCTGGTGAGCAATCGATCCACAGGGTTTTTGTTGATCCGGGAGGGAGCCAATGTATTGCCGTCGTTGTTGGTAGTGGAGGTGCTGATACTTTTTACACTCATGCGAAGTGGACCAAGGCTCGAGTTTTAATCAAATTGAAAGGTCTTGTGGTGAATGCTGTTGCCTGGAACAGACAACAGATCACAGAAGGTAATTTTTCATCGTTTCAGCCATGGGTTGTTTGATAGATATGTATAAGCTTTTTTTTATGGGTATTGATTAGTTTAAAACACAGCTTCTACAAATGAAGTCGTTCTTGGTACGGACAATGGCCAGCTTTATGAGATTGCCGTGGATGAGAAGGACAAGAAGGAGAAGTACATCAAGTTTCTGTTCGAATTCACAGAACTTCCTGAAGCTTTCTTGGATTTACAGGTACTATTTTTATTTGTCTGCCTTTTCTTCTGGAAAAATGATTATTGGTTGAGAGTTAATGCTTCTTTCTTAACCCTTTGTACTAGTATCCTATGTGCATGGTCGGGTTGAAGAATTGGTATATTTTGCCAGACTAAAGGAGCAGTATGAAATTGTTGTTCACTACTACATTCAGGTGCTATTCTAGAAGCCTTCTGATTTTCTTGTGGAATGTTGTTGTCACTAATTTATGCTACTTATTGGTTTTCTCTCAGCTCCTGATTTTAATTTTCTCGTTCCTTGTCCTGCTATGTTTTTCCTAGTCTAAGTACTTTCAATTCCTCAATGTATTTATTATTTAAAGTTTCTAAGTTTTTGCTTTTGAAAGCTTTTCTGGGTCTCGTTTTATGCAAATGGTAGGTGGTCTTAGTTATGTGTTTTTTGTATTGGGAAACTTAGTCCAGCCTTCGTAATTCAATTGGATAATATGGGTTTTTGCTTCTTAAGTTTCCTTTTCTTCCCATCGCCATACCAACAATTCCTTTCCCTCCACCCCCCCCCCCCCCCCACCCCATCCAAAAAAAAAAAAAAAAACCACTTTGATAGGCATTAGTTTAGCCCTGAGGAGTTTTCAACACAAAAGCCAGCCCTGCTAACAAGTGGTGATATTTCCACCAGCATTAAGAAGATATATAGTCTTTCTCGAAGAATCACCTACTTATCCCCCTTCGGCATATAAACCCTGGTACTGCATACCAAATCCAATTCCAACTTGTTTTGATAATGACACACTGCTCAATTCTAAAGATGGAAGGGGATTAGGTATTAACTTAATGTCTTATCCAATGGGGTTTGAGATTTGGTAGAGAGAAAATATTGTCTTTCTCCTGACATCGATTAGTCTTTTTCAGCTCCCTCATTTCTAGTTAGAAAAGCTGCCATATTAAGAGCGGGGACTGATACAGACAAGTCTCAACATCCAATATCAAGAGAGGGGAATTCCATAATCATGCTTATGGATTCTGGTATTGGGTGCCACCCCTATTAAATTTTTTTTATGATCTGGGCATTTAGGTGTCAGTTGAGCAGTTTCTCTTCGGCTGAAAAAGAAAATGACAAGAGTGGTGGAAAACAAAAATTAGAAGCTGATATAGTAATTATTAGAATTAGATCCATAGTATTCTGCTACACTGGGAAACCTGATTATCAGTTCTGTTTTGTACTTTTTTTACTATGTTAAGTAATGAAATTTTTTATTGAAAGCGTAAGGCGCCTCTAAGTACACAAGATGTATACACATGGAGCTCCCACAAGCCTGAAACCCAAAAAAACAACAAAAACACCCTCAACCCAACCCACCCAAAAAGCCCACAACCCCAGCACCCATAAGACAACAAAGCCCAAAGTCCTCAAACGCTAATAAGCGTGAGCCTTGCCTTTCCCACACCTAGATGATGCTCCCTTCACATCATAGTTAATGGAGCATTCCAAATTTAGAAGCCCCCTTCTACCCTTGTACCCTTTTCACACAAATAACATGACTTTCTTTTTGCTTCTGGATCTAATATGAAAAAATGCTGCAAAGATTAGGTCATTGAAGTTAATCATATAAATTGGAAAATTATGAATTTCCTAATAAGGACAGAACTAATACATTGAAAAGAGTAGTTATTTAACCACTTTAAAATACAGATAGTATGTTACTGGTTTTGATTGAGTATTGTTAAATTTGTGAGCCAATTTCTTGATTTGATACTTATAGTCCCCACCCCCCACCCCTGGTCTCGGTTTTGGATTCAGCAAGGAGAAGCAAAGAAAGCATTGGAAGTTCTTCAAAGACCTGCTGTTCTAATAGACCTTCAGGTAGACTAAGAACATATTCCCCAACAGAATCTACAGGTTGCCCCTTGTTTCCCACTCTGGGCCGCCATAATCAATGAACTTCTTTTGCAGTACAAGTTTGCCCCAGACCTCATCGTGCTTGATGCGTATGAAACTGTGGAGTCACTGATTCCTGCAATGATGCGTTATTCAAGCGAACCTCATGCAAAGTAATGTGCACTTGTATCTTTGATCGACTATATTTTTCTCTCTAATTGTTGGGACCTGTGTTCACAAATTTCTTGTGATAACAACGATAATTGCGATATGTTGTAGGACACCTGGTTAAACTTGCATATCATCCTGGAAAGTGTGATAGTTCAGAATTTTTCCAAGATTGTAGATTCAAAGCAGTTGCAGCTAACCCAACTAAACATCAAAATTTACTCCAAGATATCAACAACATGAACTGCAATCAGACTCATAAAGCTTGTAACTTTATCTTCTCGAATTTTGTACCAGTATATTTTAGATCAACAAAAGTGAATTGGGAAGATGGCTAATTACACCCCAGTTACAATATCTAATGCACTTTCTAGAAATTCAGTGATAGATAAACTATTTTTTTATACTCAGCAAAAAGCACACCCAAATGAATGAAAACAAATCACCCAACAAGAAAAAAATATGATCTTTAATGAAATTAACGGTTGGGTTTTACTCTCAACGCATAATAAGACACTCTGAATTGAACGGACTAAAAAGAACTAAAAAAAGCGTGAGAGAAATTAAAAAGGAGTACCTGGAATTGGAGAAAGAAAACTAAAGATGTGCATCAGACAGCCAACATCAAGATTGTTTATTGGACAAAACGAAGCTAATATTGAGCTCTTTTTCTTTCGCCTCCATTTTCTCCCGTTTTCTTCTCCTCGTTCTTCTATCTCCACCAATCACCTCCATCTCCACGGCCCTCTCTCTCCTCTCCGTGGATTTTTAGAAGATTGGTCATTGGTTAACGATTTTGACTGTGGCCAATAGTAACCGACAAGCACTTTCCCTCATGGATTTTTTTTTTTTCTAATTATTTTCCCTCATGGATTTGATGCTCCGATTTTACGTATTTGCTCATGTAATTTGGACAGGGTTCCAACAAGCCCAATGAAACACAAGTAAGCCAGGCAAGCCCAAACTCATTGCACAAGTTTACCGAAACTTCAATTTAAAAAAAAAAAAAAACAAATAAATAAATAGATCTGTAAAAACAAAGATTTTTTTTTTTTTTTTTTTTTTTAATTCAATCTATTCATTTTTAAAAAGTATGTAAATATGAAACATTCATTTTTAATATGATTAAAATAGTATATAAATCTCATATACATTTTTTTAAAAGTATGTATATAAAAATCACTAAGGGTGCTCAAGCGGTTATAATCGGTAGTTATTGCCTATAACCGCTAATCGCAACTGCCTTGGGCGATTATCGATTTTTAATAACCACAACCCCCTATAGTCAGTGGTTAGCGGTTATTCAATTTAATAATCAGCGGTTTTATAACCGTTTTTTTTATATGGGCTTTATAAGTGTTTTGGACATTTAATTGACCTATTTTTTTAGACTTATTTTAAGGGTTTAAAGCCAAAATGTTCCCAAAAAAAAAAAAAGTTTCTTGGGCCAGCCAATATTATTAAATAAGACTTGACCCAAATCATCACATACCATATTATATATTTCACATAAATAGTAATAAATAACCCAAATCCATTAATCCAACTACAAATGAAAAAATTAAGAAGACAAAATTTAAATGGAGGCATAGCATGGCCAATTGGCCGAAAACCAAAACTAGGTCGGGGTATCGGTTAAAACGGTCCGGTTTTGGCTTTTATCGGTTAAACGGTTTATTAACCGATACCGGACCAATAAGAATTTTAACCGAAATTATCGGTTATAACGGTACACGGTTAAACGGTTCGTTTAAATTGGTTAACCGGTTTAACTGTGGGGCTTTATATTGATTTATTTTGTTGGGCCAAAAATGAGTTTTTTTTGACTTTTGAGAGCCCAAATACTTTTGTTGGGCTAAAATAACTTATTAAAAGTGAGTTGTTTTAGGGACCAAATACTTTTTGTTGGAACCCAAATATTTGTTTTTTGGACTAAAAATTGAAGTTTTTTTATATTGATCCACCACAACTTTTTTTTTTTTTATATTATAAAGTACATTTTTCCAAAGCAAATCGACTAATTAACATAGGGAAAGGAATTGTTGGTATGGCGATGGGAAGAAAAGGAAACTTAAGAAGCAAAAACCCATATTATCCAATTGAATTACGAAGGCTGGACTAAGTTTCCCAATACAAAAAACACATAACTAAGACCACCTACCATTTGCATAAAACGAGACCCAGAAAAGCTTTCAAAAGCAAAAACTTAGAAACTTTAAATAATAAATACATTGAGGAATTGAAAGTACTTAGACTAGGAAAAACATAGCAGGACAAGGAACGAGAAAATTAAAATCAGGAGCTGAGAGAAAACCAATAAGTAGCATAAATTAGTGACAACAACATTCCACAAGAAAATCAGAAGGCTTCTAGAATAGCACCTGAATGTAGTAGTGAACAACAATTTCATACTGCTCCTTTAGTCTGGCAAAATATACCAATTCTTCAACCCGACCATGCACATAGGATACTAGTACAAAGGGTTAAGAAAGAAGCATTAACTCTCAACCAATAATCATTTTTCCAGAAGAAAAGGCAGACAAATAAAAATAGTACCTGTAAATCCAAGAAAGCTTCAGGAAGTTCTGTGAATTCGAACAGAAACTTGATGTACTTCTCCTTCTTGTCCTTCTCATCCACGGCAATCTCATAAAGCTGGCCATTGTCCGTACCAAGAACGACTTCATTTGTAGAAGCTGTGTTTTAAACTAATCAATACCCATAAAAAAAAGCTTATACATATCTATCAAACAACCCATGGCTGAAACGATGAAAAATTACCTTCTGTGATCTGTTGTCTGTTCCAGGCAACAGCATTCACCACAAGACCTTTCAATTTGATTAAAACTCGAGCCTTGGTCCACTTCGCATGAGTGTAAAAAGTATCAGCACCTCCACTACCAACAACGACGGCAATACATTGGCTCCCTCCCGGATCAACAAAAACCCTGTGGATCGATTGCTCACCAGGACGACCCACAGAGAGATCAATCTCTATACCCCAAAAAAAAAAAAAAAAATCAAACCTAGAAATGTGATGAAAAGTGAAACGAACAAACAAAGAGTGGAAATTGAGAATTCGAATTCCCATTCTAAGTATACATTTCAGGCAGAATTGAATTGAATTCAGAGAAGAACGAACCGTAGGAGTCGCCGATCCCGAAATCGTGGCGAATGATCCATCCTTTACTGGTGCCTAGTAAAATGACGTCGTTTCCGACGGCCATGCACGTGATAATCCCACGCCCTTTAGCCGCATATCTTTCCGGAAGATCCACCGTCAATACCTGTCTTCCTGGATCCATCTTTGAATTATCCACGTAACCAAACACCCCCCCCCCCCCCCCCCCCCAATGTACTGTAAGTAGGGCGGTTAAGAGAGCAAGCCGCTTGCGAGCTCGGGCTCGGCTCGCATATGCTCGGCTCGTGCTCGACTCGAATATTAAATGAAGCGTTTCGTGAACACAAATTCTAACTCAAATATTAAACGAAGTTAGCTCGGCTCGACTCGACTAAGCTCGTGAGCAGTTCGTATAAGACTCGAATTTGTAATTCACATAATTCATCATATTAATATTAAAAATTGATGATTTTTTTTTTTTTTTCTAATAGCATCATTTTATTATAAAATAATGCATATCCTCTTTCTTTGAAACCAAGTACCTTACTATATTGACTCAGGCTCCATACTTCGCTAGCCAGACTAAGCAAATGCTCATATGCAAGCTGGCTTCTTGAGCCGTTTAAGAGTAATTGAAGTTTCAATTTATAATAAAAAAATAAATTAATAAATTAAATATAAGAGCCAGCTCGTGAATTGGCTGGGCTCGGCTTGACTTATTATGAGTTCGAGCTCGAGCTCGATTTTTTGGCTCGTCCTTAAGCTCGACTCGAGCTCGAGCTCGAGTTCAAGTAAAATTTAAATAAACCGAGTCCAAACAAGAGAAGCTCGCCCAAGCTTGACTCGTTTACACCCCTAACTGTAGGCCCACCTGGTCGGAGCTCAAAGTTGCAGAAGTATGAATCGGAGTTGGAGAGGAGCTAATTGCACAACTATCAATGGAACGACAACGTTTCTCAAGGTAATCGCTTCAGGCCGGTTGGAGTTTAGCGCAAACTGGATTACCAGCTCCACTCAAACGACGACGTTCTCTTGCAGAATTCTTAACATAACTATAGTCCATATAATTAATCTAACAAGGAATGTCAATGTAAGTCATGGAAAAAATTTAGCACCGGAAGTGGTTAATCATCACGCCTAGTTGGCAATGATTTTTGTTAGGGAGAAAATCGGTAATCAAGTTTTGCTGAATCCTGCACGTCATCTCGAAGGCTTCGTCACTTCAGTTTAAGGTTGGGATCATTTTAAGGCCCACCCCCCACGGGAAGGACAGCTGTCAAGGCCGGCGAACCAACCTATCCTCAGTGCCCGCTGCGCCGAACCTCTTTACGCATTTCCCCGCCAAGCGTTAGGAGTCGCCTAGCCTTGAACACAGCAGACCGTACGAGAAGCCATTAAGACGAGCCATGTCCATTCACGCAGGGGATGGCCCACCTCCTGTAGGGACCGCGCCGATTGTATGACCTTGTTGGCCTTTGACCTTGTAATGGAAATCCATTTTAATGAGAACATGAGGAATATTCAGAAAATACTCGTCTTCTTCCTCTCTTCTCTGTGTAGACCTTTGTTTGGTGTTTGTCTGTATTATTTAGTCGCCTTGTGTTTTTTAGCCTAAATCCCTGACCGGAAACTGTGTTAACAATTTTCATACAGTCGACATATGATGGTTTGAGCCCTCTGGTGTTCAACGCTTATAGGCAAGGGATTGCTACACTCGTTTTGGCACCCTTTGCTTTTCTATTCGAAAGGTTGGTAATGGTATTCCTTTCTCTTCATACTTTTTTTCTTTTTTCTACCTGTAGGTGGTAGTTTAAGGTTGAGGCGTTTAAAGGAGTGAAAGACAGAATTGGTGTTGGAAGTTGGTGGTGTATGAGTGTAGGACAAGGAGGAGGAGGGACACTGGTATAGGGCCCCGGTTCGTCATGCTTGTGTCGTCGACAGACTCGCTAGGAGTCGGAGGTTCCACTTCGGACTCTTGGTCCTTGTCGTACGGGTTAAGGGCAGATGTTGGAATGACAATAATGCCCACGCCCGTGTGATGATGGGATTCGTGTGGCGGTAGAAAAATGCTTTACACGATACCTTTGTCCTACTTTTATCCAATTTTTATTTTATTTTATTATTATTATTTTTGTTTTACACGTCCAAGAGAGATGGAATTTGAAATAGTGACAGACATGGTTCTCAGCTGTTTGAATTTTGGTAAGTGTTAGGAATTAAATGATGAAATTTTGAATGATGAAATTTCGCCATGATTCACCCACTCCTCGCCGGAATCCCGTGATCGGAAGGCATTGAGAGAGAGAGACAGCAATGACCAAAGCAACCAATTGCATCTTATATGCATACACGAGTAAAAAAAACAGCAATATCATTCTTCAACCTTAATATCCACCCAAACAATTCATCACTAAAACAAAGAACCCCCAAATAACCCTCACTAAAACATAACCCACAAATAACCCAACAATGATCTGGTGTCGTGCCCAAAGAAAAACAAAAAGAACACTGAAAAATTCTTACCCATTGTAGAAATCAAACAAAAAAACTACGTTCGTAGATAAACAACACTGATCCGATAGCTATACCATGAAATACAACAAAAAGATTGAGTTATGGGTAAGATTTACAGGCTGCCGGAGATAGAACGATGTGGTGGCCGGCGGTTTTGGGGAGAGAGATGCAACTGTTTGGTATTTTGGGGCTACTTTATCACTTTCTGAACATTATGGGGCTAAAATGAAAACGGCTGGTAGTTTGGGGGCTTTTTTATATTTTTCTCAAAAGGGCATTGTAGTAACTTACCCATAACAAAACGACATCGTTTTGCAGTTTCCATCCAAATTGACGGTTTTGACTAACGTAGTGGCCAAAATGCAATAGTTTGGTAGTTTGAGGGGCTACTTTATCACTTTTTGAACATTAAGGGGCTAAATTGAAAACGGCTGGTAGTTTGGGGGGGCTTTTTTATATTTTTCTCAAAAAAAAAAAGGAAAAAATATAATTTAGCCCCCCAAATTATCAGCGATTTTTATTTTAGCCCTCTAATGTTCAAAAAGTGATAAAATAGCACTCTAAACTACTAAAAAGTTGCAATTTAGCCACTTCGTTAGTTAACACCGTCAAATGAGATGAAAAATACAAAATGACATCGCTTTTTAAGGTTAAGTTACTAAAATGCCATTTTGAACATTATCACTTTTTGAACCAAAAGAACTATGAGAATTCTCGCTTCGACTGCAGCAAACTTTTTTGGGGTTTTTAAGAACTCGACAATCTCTTGAAAATCTTGCTTTGCTCATGTTGTACAGATGTTATATATATGGGCATAAATTGTTAAATTTGGATCAAGTAAAACTCGACTATTTTGAAAAGAAACTAGCTTATAGAGTGGACTGGTAACTTTTTTTTAGTACTATACCTTCCGAGCCCAAACGGCAAGTTGGGGCCTCCTGGAGTGTTTGTAGATGATGTTCTAAGCAGTAAAGAGCCAAGCAATATCAATGGAAAAGCGAAATTCCCCAACAAATCGAGTATTGCAGGCCACTTCTTGATTTCCAAGGGATGAGCCGCAAAGTCTACATTCTTCTCTTCCATTTTCCTCAGCAATTCTTGTGGTAATCCGGGTAACTGAATTTTGACCCTCTGAATTTTGTCTAGTGTTGGATTGAAGATCTCGGTGATTGCAACAGTCCCATTCTCAAACAGGTCTACCTTCTTGCCTAGCCACCCCATAGGCCATGGGGTGGCCGTCCAGCCATCCCCATGGAGCCACCCCCAAACCATCGTTCGGTTTTTTTTTTTTTTTTTTCAAAACAATGTTGTTTTGGGGGGCATTTTTTAAATTAATTTTCTTTTTCAAAAGGATATTTTAGTAACTTAATATTGCCAAGACGACATAGTATTGAATTTTTCATCCTATTTGACGGTAATGACTAATGGAGTTGTCAAATTGCAACTGGTTGGTAGTTTGGGAGGCTACTTTATCACTTTTAGAACATTAGGAGGCTAAAATAAAAATGGCTGGTAGTTTAGGGGGCTAAATTATATTTTTCTAAAAAAAAAAACGAACAATGGTTTGGGGGTAGCTCCATGGGGATGGTTGGATGGCCACCCCATGGCCTATGGGGTGGCTGGGCAAGAAGGTAGACCTGTTTGAGAATGGGACTGTTGCAATCACCGAGATCTTCAATCCAACACTAGACAAAATTCAGAGGGTCAAAATTCAGTTACCCGGATTACCACAAGAATTTCCTATGTACTAAAACATTTTGTCAAGGACTACAACTCAGGACGCGGAGATTTCAGCTTTTAATTATATTCTCCCTCTTGTAGAATTTCATAATAGAATAAAGAAATAAAAGTAGAGAAAGAGACAAAATTAAGTGGTTCCGCCAAAGTGTATTGAAAGCCTTAGATACTACATATTTTTTTGATTGATTTTTTTTTTTTAAGAGAAATCGAGAGCGGATCTTATAAATAAAACAACTTAAGCATTACGCTCTCCATAAATGATATCAGAGATACAAAGGGAGATTTCCTCAATAAGGCTGTGTTCTAAACTCGATGATAAAGCTTCCTTTGCTAAGTTGTGGGCTGCACCATTTAGATGTCGTCTGACATAGTTTACCTTCCATGCTTGCAAGTCATTTAAAGTCTCGTGAGCGTCCTCTATAATGTGACCATAACAACTCTAATTTTTTTTTTTTTTTTTCCCTCCTTTTGCAATGCCTGGACCACTTGGAGTGCATCACCTTCCAGGATCACCCGAAGGAAACCTAACTCGCCACAAAAAAGAACAATCCTCAATGCCGCCATTACCTCCGCAATATCAGGCTCGTTGATATAGTCTTTTGGTGCTGATAAAGTTGTCAACACCTCTCCCATGCTATCTCGGACTATAACACCTATTCCCATTTTCCTTTTGTGTTTATCCACGGCTGCATCCCAATTAACTTTAACAAAGTCATCTTTTGGAGCTTTCCAATGGAGAACCTTTGTATTATCCCTCTCTATTACTCCCTTAATCTGGGAATTAGCTGTACGGTAGGCCTCCAAAGAATCAATTGCATTCTTGACCACTACATTACTAGGACTAACCTTTTCCCCATGAACCAAAGCATTTCGTCTTAGCCATATACTCCGAGCGACCACCACCTTGATTTCCATCTCTTCCTTATCCAAGTAACAACAAAGCTCCTCCACAATGATCACAAAATCCTCATGCATGATACTTCTTTTTTGAATCTTACTACAACACATGCTCCATACTATCTGTGCAGCAGGACAACTCCACAAAACATGCCCTGTAGACTCAGACTCAACCCCGCAATTTGGGCATAGTGGATCCTAGGTGATCTTTCGGTGAAAGAGATTAGCTTTAGTAACCAAGATATTATGACAAGCTCTCCATAGATAAACCTTGACAACATTAGGTGTATTCATCCACCATATTTGCTTCCAAAGCATTTGTTGCCCTATGCGAGAACATTCCCCTTTATTAGATTATAAAATCTCTTTCTGAAGATGGTAGGCACTTCGCTCGGTGAACTCTCCCTTGGCTGTAGGTCTCCAAATCGTCACGTCAGCATTATTAATGGAGCCAATAGGAATTTGGCATCTTGATTGATTTGATTGTGTACAATGATTTATTTATATAGAGTGTACAAGTGATTTGAATAATTTCAAATGTAAACAAATCATTTAAATTAGGGTAAATTTTTTTGTTGTTGTTGTTAATTTAGGATAAACAAATCCTTATCATGCCCTTACAAAATGAACAGTTTGTTAGCGAGTGTTGATTTGAACATTGAATGGCTACTATAGCATGAATTGAAACATCGGCTAGTATGGTTGGAACTTGGACAACAACAACTCTAGTCGACAATAGCTACGATGGTCAGGACTTGGACCAAATGAATCAAATTTCTTTTAGTGGGGCGTTGCATGCGAAAATCGTGTCAAATTTCTACTCATTTCAAAATGTGAGAATGTAGATATTAAGAACAATACTAGTTCCTGGACCCAAATGTGACTTAAAAGAACAAATTAAAGCATTCATTAATTCATTATACATAGTTTATATCAGGGCTCTAAATGAATAGAGCCGCTCGTGAATAGGCTTAGGCTAAGCTCAATTCATTCATTAAATGAATAGATATTTAACAAAAAATTAAGTTAGTTTATTAAACGAGCCAAACTCTTATAAGCAGCTCGACTCATATAGGCTCGTATAAGCTTGTATAACTTCATTTTTATTATTTTTAACTTTATAATGAGAATATGTTAAGTATTTTAAAAAATAAAATAAATTTTATTTATTTATATTAAGATATAACTTAAATTATTGTAATTGTGAGTAAGAATATATGTTAAAGTATTGATTAAATGATTAGATTTACATCTTCCTATTAGTTTAAGATTTTGAGATAAATGGTGATTTAACGTGGTATCAAAGCCAAAAGTTATAAGTTCGAACCTTGATTCTGTTAAATATTCCACGTGTTGGTCCGCTTAAACTTTTGAGACAATTGGTAATTTAACACACACACACACACACACACACACATATATATATATATATATATATATATATATATATATATATAAAAGATTTTAGTTAATTTCTCTAATTACTAAAATAATAAATCGTAACCTTATTAAATAACTAATAATTAACATAAATAAACAAAAAAAATAATGACATTTACTTTATATATGAAATGAATAAGTTAATTGAGTAATTCGTAAACAAGTTCGAGCCCGTTTGAAAAAATAAAGGAATAAAGCTTAAACCTATGAGAAATGCTATTTTTTTTTTTTTTTATATATTTCCTATTCATCTCCATTCAGATCTAATGGTGAATTTTAAAAAGAAATAAATGAAAGATGGATGAGAGATGAAAGAGTAACATGTTTCTGAAGGGATTACCTAGCTCAGTGATAACTTCGAGCCCGGCTCTGTATTTGGAAAAAATTAAATGAACCGGCTAGATTTCACTTTATATCAAAATTATATTTTTACTAAAAAAAATTATCCGTTGTGGAACCCGCGTTTTAAAACCCGCGCGGTTGGGGTTGAAGCGTAAGAAAATGGGCCGCGTTCGGGCGAGGCCCATGTTGGAACCCGCCGATGTTTCAAACGCTGCAAAGCAGGCTCTCATATTTTTCATTCAATTCGCTCTGCTTCTCTTAAACCCTAGTGGTGGGTTGAAGAAGCTGAAGGGGTTTTGAGAATGGGGGAGCAAAAGCTGAAAAGCGTGCCTGTGCTGCCATGGATGCGAAGCCCCGTCGATGTCAATCTCTTTGAGGAGTGCCCTCTCCATCTCCTCCCTTGCCTTGATACCAGGTGCCCTCTTTTTTCTTCTTAAAATGTCGGGTTGGCTCATCTTGTAACCCGAAGCTCCAAACGAAAACAGCTCTCTACCTTCCTTGGAAAAGGGGAGAAGCATTGGCTAAATTCACTGTTTCCAATTTTTTCTTAGTCAAGACTTTGTTTTTGGTTAGTTTGTTAAATTTCTTGTAAATCAGGTTGAAGGTGGCTTTGCAGAGTATGGGCATATCTTCACTCTTCCCTGTGCAAGTCGCGGTTTGGCAAGAGGCGATTGGGCCTGGTGCATTTGAGCGAGATCTCTGCATAAATTCACCAACAGGAAGTGGGAAAACTTTAGCTTATGCTTTGCCAATTGTGCAAATGCTATCGACCCGTGCTGTTAAATGTCTACGTGCTATAGTGGTGTTGCCTACTCGTGACTTAGCCTTTCAGGTTTAATGCCTTCCTTTGTTTTCTATTTTCCATTTTGTATTTTGTATGACTACTTTCTAATATTATTGAGCTAATTCTGAAGTAAACAAGCTGATTAATTTTATTCTATTTATTAGTTATGGGATGATGGATGTTGCAAGATTATTAAATCCTTTTTTGCTGTTCAATCGATGCCTTGATATGTGCCTTTCTTTTTCTTTCCTTTTTCAGGTTAAAGAGGTTTTTGCTGCAATTGCACCGGCAGTGGGCTTGTCTGTTGGTTTGGCAGTCGGTCAATCTTCTATAGCTGATGAAATTTCTGAACTTATCAACCGGCCTAAGCTTGAGGCAGGCATCTGTTATGACCCAGAAGATCTTTCGCCTGAGTTACAAAGTTCTGTGGACATATTGGTGGCAACCCCTGGAAGGCTAATGGACCATATTAATAACACTAAGGGTTTTACCCTTGAGCATCTCTGTTATCTTGTAAGTAGCATATAATTTTGAGATTTGTTTTTTAATTTTTTTTTCAATTTTTAAATTTAATTTAATTTTTTTCTCTGCCCCTAGCTAAGTATTTCTCTTGTATACTCTCTATGTACTTGGATTGCGCCTTTGCGCTTTTACTTAGTAAAAAAAAAAAAATTGTAGAATTTAATTTTTATGTGTATATTATATTGCCAAGATATTTTATGTATATTAGATTTCTATTTTTCTGAACATCTTGATGTGGATTGTCATATTCCCAATGGTTGTCCCAAAATTTGTATCGGCTACTATGTATGGATACAGCAGTAGTCTTGTGATTGAAAAATTAGAGAGATTCAAAACTGACGGCAAGCTTTTATTTTGTAATGGTGTTTAGCTATTTTGATTTCTGAATCAAGTTTAAGTCACCAGGATAGTGATACGTGAAGCTTTGGTATACATGTGTTCATTATAACCTGTTGATGAGTACCGTTGTCTTGGTGGCTAGCAAACAGTGCATACTACCTACAGTATCTTATTAGTTGAAAGCCCACATTATTCTGCAAGTTAGTCTAGTTGTGTTTCTTGGGCATGATTAATTGTGTGATTCATCAGTTTGAAAATCAAATTCTCTTCAGTTATGATTTTTTTTTTTTAAGATATGCAACTCCCAATGAGCTATACTTCTATTTTCATTCATTCTCATTGTTAAAGCAAAGGCTGCTGAGGTGGAATGTTTCAGGTTATTGATGAAACAGACCGAATGCTCAGGGAAGCATATCAGTCCTGGCTACCCACCATGCTTCAATTGACTCGCTCTAATGATGAAAGTTTCTATCCTCATGCTCTAGATGTTATTCCTTCTACATTTAATTCCTTAAAAACCATAAGGAGATTGTAAGTTCTATGTTCTTTTACCTCCCGTTTCTATTTATTTCATTGAATTACATTTTGGCCTTTGTGAACAGCAACATGCATGGTTTCATGTGTCAGACAATATCGACATGATTATAAATATTGGTGTTGGATGATGTGAAAACTCCTAAAAATATTGTTTTACTAATTAATTTTACACATCTCGTACCAGTTGCTCTTTTTATTCTACTATTTATTTATTTTTCATGTCACATTTTGCATTACCCTTATGTTCAAAACAAGGGAATCTGGAATTGCTGATAGTGAAGTTGCTTTTAGAGTTTGACACCATTTTATCTTCAGTTGGCACTCGTGGCCAAGGCTGATTAGCACCAACTTTTAGAATCCTTTTGTTTGCCATGTTTCCCACCTTCATTGAGCCAGCACCTAGTGTTTATTTCAAAACTATTTATTACCCATATCAATATATCATCCATCTCTAGAGGGAATGATTTTACCTTAAGAAAACTCTTGGCTTTATCCCGCGTATGTATACTGATAGTTAGGCCTATACAAGCGGTTACGGTTAGTGGTTATTGGTTCTAACTCCTAATCGTAATCGCTCCGCACTCCGCTTAGTTGGTTAGCAGTTTCTTTATAACTAATGGTTAGCGGTTCTTAAAACCAATGCTGGCGGTTGATAACCGCTTTTTATATATGAGCTTTTGGGCCTTTTGATAGTGTTTTGGACCTTCTTTGTGCCTCTTTTTTGGGCTTATTTTAAATAAGGAAAATGCTAAGTGTTCTTCTAGTGTTCTCCTGGTGTCCTCTTAATTGTGATGTAGTTTTTAAAATTATCAATAGATTAAAATTCAATAATGATAATCTCAAATTCAACGATAATTTTAAAAGCCACATCACAGCTAGGAGGACACCGGGAGAACACTAGAAGAACACCTAACATTTCCCTTTAAATAATTTTGGTTTTTTGTTTTTGTTTTTTTTTAAAAAAATAATATGGTTGTGCATAATATATATATATATATATATATATATATATATATATATATATATATATAAGCATACACACTTGTTAAACATCATAAGGGTAGGCAGTGAACAATTATTAACTGCCTACCCTACCCCTAAAACCACTAACCGCCCTGCCTTAGGTGGGTAGCGCCCCGCTTGTAGAAGCCTATTGATAGTTATATGGGGACTACTAGCAATAGTGAAAATATGCTCAAAAGAGGATCGGTTACATTATGAATTTGAAAATCTTTTTCTATTTATGAGCAAATTAGTGGGTATTCTCATATTGGAGGATGCATTTTAAAGGTTTATTTTGTCTCAACATTTCCCTGATTAGTACTGTTTCAAAGGTGAAAATTATATGAAATGACAAACTGAGCTCTGCCTTTGAATGCTAATACATTATTTGTTGCAGTGGTGTTGAGAGGGGTTTTAAGGGTAAACCTTCCCCCAGGCTCGTGAAGATGGTCCTGTCTGCAACACTGACCCAAGATCCAAGCAAGCTTGCACAGCTAGATTTGCATCACCCTTTGTTTTTAACAACTGGGCAAAAGCGTTATCAGCTTCCAGAAAAGTTAGAATCCTACAAATTGGTATGCCATTGTAACTGTGCTGGTAGTTTTTGACTTTGTAAGCATGATTCTTGGTCCGTTTCAAGTTCTCGCTGTGTTAACAATCTCAATTTTTCACTCTATATTTTTATATATACTATAAATTGGTTACATGATTATGCTTCATTCCAGGGTTGTTTTTGTTTGGACACAAAGCACAATCTTGTTTTATTTTTTTTGGGTAAGTAATTTGAAAAGTGAAAAAGGCAGAACCCAAGTATATTGGATTTATACAAGAGAAACGTCTAGTTAGAAAGAGAAAGCAGGTTAGGAAAATCAATGAAACTAAATACATAAAGATCTATTGCAGCTATCTAGTGGAAAAGAGTTTTGAAAAAAAAAAAAACTTAGTTCCACCAGCGTTCTCTCACGTTCTTCAAAACTTTTATCATTTCTTTTGCTCCTAAGACGCTACAAAAGATAGGACAAAACCATCTTCCACATTGCTGCACCTAGGGGTGGGTGCGGGTTGGATCAGGTCGAATTTCGGCCTTTTCCCCTATTTGACCCGCACCTTGTGGGTTTGGAAAATCCTACTAGCTACCCAGACACAGTGAACTCTATCCGCCCGGGTTCGGGTTTTGCGGGGCGAGTTGAACGGGGCGGATACTGTGGGTTGGGCGGGGCGGGTGTTATGGGCATGCCAACAAGTCCCCCAGATCTGCCCACCATGACAACGACAACAACGCCACTGAAAACAACACCATCGAAAACAACAACACTACAACCACCAACACCACCGCCAACAACAACGAAGACAAGGACGAAGAGGAGGAGGAGGACGACAACCCTCCACCCAAGAAGCAGAAATCCCTCTCCTCCCTCACCACAGCCCAGCCTCCAAACCCCAATCAACCACCACAACAACAACCCAATGCCGGCGAGAGAGGAGCAGCGAGAGTGAGTGAGAGTCTGAGAGAGGACTGGAGGCGCGGCTACGAAGAGGAGGAGGAGGACGACAACCCTCCACCCAAGAAGCAGAAATCCCTCTCCTCCCTCACCACAGCCCAGCCTCCAAACCCCAATCAACCACCACAACAACAACCCAATGCCGGCGAGAGAGGAGCAGCGAGAGTGAGTGAGAGTCTGAGAGAGGACTGGAGGCGCGGCTAGGTTAGAAATTTAGAATGAAGTTAGGAGGATCTAGGGGTTTTTTTTTTTTTTTGTTCCTTTTAAGTGCTTATCAGTGGGGCGGGGCGAGTACCCGCTGCCCAAAAATTTATATACCCGCAACCTGCCCCACACAGGTTGGAAGAAATCCAACCCGTATCCGCAAAAAAAAACCAAATCTGGCCGGGGCGAGGCGGGTTTGCGGGTTGGACGGGTTTTTGCCCACCCCTAGTTTCTCCTTGAGGACTGCCGGACACTATCCAACAAGCATTCTTCTACTGCTCTTATAGATCACTTTTTGGAAGTAGTCAAGTCTCTCTCTCTCTCTCTCTCTCTCTCTCCATTTGAAATATTCATATTTTACTGAGAATTTTTTTTTTTGTAGGGAATGTTAAAATTTTACCAGTAAGAGGAGAACCTGAATGTACCAGAAGTATAGAAAGGAGTCCCCTAATGAATTACAATCAAATATAGTCACTGAAATCTACAAAAGAATGTGAAGAAACATTGCCAAACATGTTGGACCACTCTTATTCCGTAGTGATAAGAATTTCAGCTCAATGATAGATAATTTAATGTTGTTAGAGGGTGAGGTTATTTCTCTCTCCAAACCGTCCACATAAGGCAAAGAGAGGCTGCATTCCAGATCAAACTGTTTCTATGCCATCCAAACATTCTTAGGCAACAAAAGTGCACATCAACCACCTTCTGAGGTGTCAGCAACTTAACCTCACACACTGTATAGAGAAAAGACCAAAGGTCTTTTGCTACTGTAGGATGAAGTGGCAAGTCAATGGACTCAAAACTACATTTACACATACAACACCAAGCCACAACCATGATGTTCCATTTAATCAAATTAGCTATAGTTTGAATTCTTCCCAGTGCCACTGTCCATATGAAAAAAGAAAACCTTCCAGGAGCTTTACTATGCCAAATACTCCTTCAAAGGAATTGCATGCCAGGAGGCTCTTAATGCCTCATAATAAGGATGGAAATGGAAGTGACCATCATGCTTTAGCTTCCAATTGAACCTATTGGACCCTTCATTTTGTGACATATTATAATATAGCAACCTTGTAAGTATAAGATGATGGAAAGCATGATAAAATCTTTCTATCATGTGGCAGCTAAGTACTGATTTTGTTTGCTTGGTGGGCCCGGCCCACAATCTAGTTATTGATTTCTGATGAATGTTCCTAATTGATGTTCCTAATTGGACCCTTCATTTTGTGGCATATTATAATATAGCAACCTTGTAAGTATAAGATGATGGAAAGCATGATAAAATCTTTCTATCATGTGGCAGCTAAGTACTGATTTTGTTTGCTTGGTGGGCCCACAATCTAGTTATTGATTTCTGATGAATGTTTCTAATTGATGTTTAATGGGCACCCAGTTGCTTTCTCCTGTAATTGTAAAATTCCATGTCCTCTTTACAGATTTGTGAATCAAAATTCAAACCGATGTATTTGGTTGCCCTTCTGCAAAATCTGGGTGGAGAGAAGTGCATTGTTTTCACATCATCTGTGGAATCAACTCATCGTTTATGCACCTTACTGAATTTTTTTGATGATCTACAAATCAAGATCATGGAGTATTCAGGTCTTCAACGTCAATCTATAAGAAGGTGATTTATGGTTTTAATTTTACTTGTTAGTGGCATTCGTGTTAAACTACTCAAGCCATATTCTTCCCAGGGAAAAAGAACAAAAAAAAAACTTAAGCTGTGTTGTGATTGCTTCTGCTAAACTTAAAAACATGTGGCACAAATGAAGGGCTTGTAGTTATTATAATTGTGAATAGTCCAGATGACCGGAACTTGAAATTTATTTTATTTTCAATTTTGTATAAATTCTATGTTTAAGGAGATTAAGAGTGATTTAGTTGGATGATGACCTAAGCAGATTTCATTGTCAGTTCTACCTATTTTCGTTGCCCCAGCTATAGGCGAATAACTGAAGCACAATCCATCAGCTCAAGAACATCTATTGACATGTTATTTGACCCTCTCAATGGAATGGGAGCGCCACAAGGCTGGCTGCCCATGCTGACTGATATTTGCTTCTCACCTAGAAATAAGTTTGAGCTGCATGAGCAGTTTGTATGGCTCTACAAAAACTAGTTTTCTGCGTCTTAAAAAACAAATTGTACATTTGGGTTATTGTTTCATACTTTGTACCTTTGGACTGTGGCGTATGTCTTCCCGGTGTCGATTAATTTTGATGACTTTCTTGTTTGCTTTTCCCTTTCTAGTTAGGTGATCCTGTTGTATACTCTTGGTGTACTTTGGAGAGCCTTTATGCTTTCAATAAAACTGGTTATTACTTATCAAATAATAATTTGTACTGCAGCAAGACATTGAAGGCATTCCGGGCAGGGGATATACAAGTACTTGTTTCCTCTGATGCGATGACTCGTGGAATGGATGTTGAAGGGGTTAGAAATGTTATTAATTATGACATGCCTGCATACATAAAGACATATATTCATCGGGCTGGTCGGACTGCAAGAGCAGGCCAGACTGGGCGTTGCTTCACATTGCTGAATGAGGATGGGGTATGTTGTTCTCTTGATTGCCTCACAGACTGCGTATACCCTATGGTAATAAGGTGATAGGTTTCAGAATCTGTCACCAATAACTCATTTTAATTTTTTATTTTGGTGGTCCTTCCTACTTCCAAGGCCATGGTTGGCACTAGATTTCTCAAAGCCTCTTGTTCATATCTCTCATCAAAGAGAAATTGGCTTATAAAGTAGATCCCTACCTTAATCTCATGCCATCTTGATCTTAAGCTACTTCATTTCAACCGGGCTCAGCCTATTAAACATGATGAGTTTATGCTGATTTGGGCCATCTAATGTGAATTTAGCCATGAATAGGCATATACTTTGCATTTCAACCTGTTTCCGGCTGTGAGCTCTGCCAGTCCAACTAAATTGTGTGTAGTTCAGCTCTGTCAGGCCATGGAACCCTACCAAGATTCTATGCTGAGAGGGCCATAATGGGTCAGTGCCGTCAGTTGGCTCAATTTGTAGCCCTAGCCGAGTCTCAGATAATTTGATTGAATTGTTCATGTCATTTCTGGCTAATCATGCATGTTGATTGGATAATTTTAAATTTTATTAGGTGTAATTATTCATGTGGATCCTCAGGGTAATGCTATTCTTCAATTCTAGTACAAACAAAAAGGAGACGTAAATGGAAGTCCCTTTTTTTTTTTTTGGGGTCAAAAAGATAAATTACATTTGAAATATGCTTACATTTCATTAGAGAAAAAGAGGGGGGGGGGGGGGGGTTGGCTTACTTTAGGGACATTGGACATTATCGTGCATTAGATGGAATGATGGAAACAAAAGCATGATGGCTGATATGTTGCATCAGATGTTCCCCGAGAGTTTATTTGATGCCATCCTATTCCTTAATTCAACTGAAGCCTACCATTGATATAGGCTAGTTCTACCATGGTTTGGTTAAGTAATTACAGCATTCACATCTAATTTGTCTTGATACATGTAAATATCAGCAATGGTTAGATAAGGGATTGTGTACTTGTTCAACATTTGATCCATGTTGCGTACTCATTTATTCCCTTGTTTCAGGTTAGGCGTTTCACGAAGCTGTTACAAAAAGCTGACAATAAATCTTGTCCTGTTTACTCTATTCCTTCTAGTTCGGTTGAGTCACTTCACTCTATTTATACATCTGGTAATTCTTTACCTTTTCTTTGCCTACTGCTAAACTTAGAAGTAGATTAATAAACCACTGGCATTGGGTGTCACTCACGTATGCTGTTGATTTCACTTGATATGCAAGAGCCGACAACAATAGTAAATCTTGATTCTTGGTATCTTTGAATTGTCTTTTCTGTATATCATTTGCCACAAGATTCTTGATTGTCTTTCCATTATGGAAAACAAAATAGATCACACCAACCTAGTCATTAATTAGGCCTTCTCCAAACTTCTGTTCTTTTTATCCCCTGCATTTGTGAAAACTGATTTTTAATGAAGGGGATGTTTTTGGTTAGATCCCGTTGAAGGGTTGGTTGCATGTGGAATGTCAAAATCATTAAAGTAGAATAGCATTAGATGTTTGTGTATAGTAAATCTCACTATTCTTTTTAATGTGTTAGCGTTGGAGAAACTAAAAGAGAGGGTTGGATTAGAAACATCCAAGAAGCGCAAAATTGGTTTCAAGTCTTCTAGGGCACGCAAGGAGAACGAAAGAAAGCATTCAAAGGAGTAGCTCTTGATCCTTCAAGCAAGAAGCTCTGCAACAGCAGATTCCAATTTTGTGGTGAATGGGAAGAGAGTTTTAGAGAAGGGCTTTTTAGAAATTTTTGTTGAGATCCATGGATGAGAGATGTTTTATAGCATAGAAAGTTAATGGAGTTGAAAAAAATGTAATATACACAATTTTTTAGCATACAACTTTGTATATCTCATTTTGTAACATGTTTCAAATGTCTCAAATAAGTTGGCTCTGTTTTTGAAGAATATGATTATAACCATCCTCGAACCCAATCATATCATTGGTTTTTTTGACCAACCAATCATATCACTTGGTAACGTCTTGATTTTGCTCAAGTGTTCACAAATATTACTCGGGTGCCTCTTCCTTGTGACCTCTGAATTCTTCCCAAAACATAAAATAGAGAGCCTTCAAGTGGTCTTAGTGGGGTGGCCAACCACTCAACTAGATGGTTTGGGGGTGGCTAAATCACCCATTTTGCTACAAGAGTTGATCAGCTGCCCCAGATAGCTAGCTGGGTTGGGGGTGGCTGAATGACCTAGCTGGGTTGGGGGTGGCTGAATGACCCCTTAGCAACATGGGTAGTATGGCTACCCCTAGATGGGGTGGTTTAGAAGTGGCCGAACCACCCAAACGGGTGGTTTAGCTGCCCACTATACAATAAAAAGCCTCTTTTTATTCTCGTTTTATTAGCAAGATTTAAGCTGTTCATTTTAAATGAACGGCGCTTTGCCTGGTGCTACATAAAATAATCATATGCCTCTTTGAGTTTGGAGTTCACATTTATCAAGATAGTCCTGTGCCTACTGTATTACTAGCGCCCCTCCTTCAATATCGCCAACGGTAGGTGCATTGGTAACGGAGATAATTGTAACCATATAAAATGA
Organism: Corylus avellana; assembly: GCF_965113065.1. Classification (NCBI taxonomy): domain Eukaryota; kingdom Viridiplantae; phylum Streptophyta; class Magnoliopsida; order Fagales; family Betulaceae; genus Corylus; species Corylus avellana. The sequence goes on along the minus strand of NC_142490.1, from coordinate 22,477,917 downwards.
CAATAATGGAATGCCAATCCTTAGACTTTATTTGTAAAGTCTCCATTCTTTGATAATTGATCCCAACTAGCTATGAACTAGCCCTAGTTTGATGAGCCAAGCAAACAAGTGACCCTGCATCTTTTTTATTTTTATCATATAAATTTTTTTATTTGTCCATTTAAGTATTTCACATTTATGATGAAATTTATGAAAATTATTTACCTGTTGTTTGTTATTATGTGAGGTCTTTGTTTCTTTTCTTCTTGTTTGATTTTTGTCTGTGGTTGTCTTCATATTTCAATGAAGGAAAATAAGATATCAGTGTACAGCATTTAAGGTTGAAAAGGAATATGTAAAATTTCAAGATGAAACAATAATGCATGCTGAATTGTAAACAATGTTGAATATATTGGCAGAATACTATCTGTGTACATGCAGCAGATTACAGCATATAAAATTCTCCTTCAGCCTTAACTCAAATAGGCCCTCTACAGTCTTAGCCACTCTTGGCCTTCTGACCAAATTCTCCAGGATCTGGTTCGTTACAGGAGAAAAAAAAAAAGGTAATAAAATACACATGAAAAAAAAGATACTGCATGCAGCTTCAGCAGGCTGCTTACAAGGCTTTTCCAATTTTATTTTCTCAGCTTCCATGGCTCTCAGTGGTCAAAGATCGAAAAAGACCTGTGAACCTCTTTGAGGAAATACTTAGTCTCAGCAGTAGCAGCTGCTGAAGAAGCACAAGTGGGAGATGAAGAAGCAGAAGAAGAGGAAGAATCCTTTGCACCGGCAATATCTCTTTCTTCTTCATTTATTGTATCCAACATCTTGGAGGCTCTTTGCCTCATGACACTAATATACTGTGGTGGTGCAACCTCTGAGATAAACCTTGCAATATTGCGGGAATTGGCCATTGTTTTTTCTTGGGAAACAAACAGGTAAGCTAGCAAAGGAAAAGAAAAGAAAAGGTGGTGATGGTTTGAATCCAAGGCTTTGTTGTGGATGAGCATGAGCAAAAGTGTGAGATTTATAAGGCCATGCATGGCTAAGATGGAGTCAATAGTCCAACGAAGGGGTTTAATCATATTTGGCTGTTAGTGCCGCCTCTTGCTTTTGAAATTAATTTCAGAAAGAGTGATGTTTCCAAGACATTGGCAGCAGATAAACATGGCGTGGGACCATATTTTGGTATGTGTCGAAGCATGGATGGGGAATGAGATATCTCTAGAGATTTGCTTCTTGTTGGTATTGATAGTATCCAAATTAGCACTTTTCTCGGCCAAAAAGGTGCAGCCGGTTGTGATATTGCTACGTTTCACCTACTCTTCTACCTTTTTTTATTTTTTTATTTTTTTTTTATTTAACTTGAAAATGATGGTAAAAATGATTTTCTTGGCAAATTTTCCTACTCCCCTTAAAATGGATAAGAATGTGTGGCAATGTTTTGGGCACATGATACGAGAGAGACGACACTATTTAGGGCGTTTAAGAGGCGTCGTTTGAATAGTAAACCAACGCCCATTAGTGTTGTTTTGACAAATCAACACTATTTAGGGCATCACTAAGTACCCCGTACCTCTCCCACTTAAAATTTATTTGGATGATTTGCTTACTATAGGCAATCCTCAGTCACGGATATCTCAACTTTATGACACTACAAATCACCCTAAACCCTAAACACTATAATATTAAACATATATCAAATTCGAAACCCTAATCTTACACATTAAACCCTAATCATGTCAATTAGAACTATAATCATGGCTTACCATCACCATCGAATGTTTGGTTCTCTATAACAGAAATTAAAACTTAGATTTAACTATACAATCCTAATCTCATGCGATAACCCAATTCCTAATCATTATAGAAATCATAAAATACATCATCTACAATACATGTAAGTTTAAATCAAACATAATCAATCATAATCCCTAACATTGTTCTTAACACATTAAAGATGATAGATCTTGTTTCTAAAATCGAAACCCAATGTAAATCGGTCATATGTAATATAGCATTTTGAACTTAATGTAAGAGATAACTAACTACTGTTTGGATTTAAAAACGAGATCCATTATTTAAAACTCATGCAAGAACCATTTTACTTAAGATAAACACGGGTAGATATGAGATTAGATCGTAATCCACAACAATGCCCATGCCCCTACAAATTGGGCAGGGGGCTATTAGAGGCTTTCGATGGGTCCTTTAATTTCTTGTCTGACCACGAAACTCATCTGTTGAAAGAAGTGTTCAGACAGCTTAAGTATCTGTTTGGACATATAAGCCCCATCAGAAGCCTCTCACAATTTTCTATCATTTTCTATTTCAAGCAAGAAATTGTAGAAAATATATAAATCTATCCAATAGCAGCTCCAAACAATGGCAAATGATAACTATATATGGCCACTAAGACAAAAGAATAATAACCAATAAGAGAGTAGGGTGCATAATTGATAAAATCAAATCAGGTATATTTAATTCTGATTTGGTTTTATCAATTACAATCAATGCTAATATATTCCCATAATATCACAATATATTCTATCATTTTCAACATTAACTTTTCATTGGCTAGTTTTTTTTTTTTTTTTGAACGAATTATCTCTTCATTGATATAACAATTAAATGAGGCAAAATGCTCCATACAATGCCAAAGATATAATTTGAAATCTTCACAACTCAAGTATTATTTATGACATACACAGTAGCCTCTCGAGCTATTATAAGACAATATCTATGAAAAGTTACCATCTCAATCAGTTTCAAATCTATAGCAAATTCTGATGAATCACGTCTCTATCTGCTGCCAGGTCCTTGATTCCCTGACTTTTTGATTTTTTATCTTCACTACTAGTGCTTTATCAATCCCAATTCATTTCGCTGCCTTTACCATAGTAACAATTCTTCTTTATGCTTGATAACTCTTCCGTCATCGGTCTATGGTTTACTCCCAGAAAAAGAACCATAAGAAAACCAAAGACTGAGCGGAAACCAATTCCGTTATTCTTAAGGATTCGTGAAAATAAAACTTACGAAAACGAATAAAACTTCACCCCATAGATCGCTACTAAAAGTAGATCTAGAGATAATACATTCTTATTTAAAAACAATGAAAATACAATAATAAAAACTCAACACACCCTCACACATTCTACGTGCCACTGCCGGCCACCCACGCGCCACTAAAAAGCACCCCGAGGACTATTGACATACGTGCCCTGATCGATCTATAGTGAAGGCAGGAAAATGAAAGGGGAAGGGGAAAAGAGAAGGGGGGCGGGGAGGAGGGAGTCGTAACCCTCCCCCCACTTTGTTATGCTCTCTTTTTCATTGGCTAGTTAATAAAAAGTAATGCTGGAACTTGCAGATGACTTGATACTTTTGTTCAACAAGTTGAGTCTGTCAAATCGTCGACACACTTTGCCGTTGAGAGTAGGATGCATTTCCTAGCAACTTGTTTGGCTAATATGTCCACTTCATGATAATTGATAAACAAATAAATACTACCATATCCGTATATTTTCTGCAGTGCATGCACGTGCACAAGTTTTTACATTCTTTCTCCTAAATCATATAATTTGTATGTAATTAATCTTTTTAACCAAAATGATCAGAGGGATTGTTTGAGAGGAGCACACAAGTATTCATTACTGTAGAACCTACAGAAATGTTTCAAGCAATTATAAGAGGTTAAGGCGGCTCGGATTTGCTCTGAAACGGTTTAAATTTAATTTCAAGTTTGTTTTAGCGAGAAAGAAAGAGATTATAAAATTAAATTAAATTTAAATTGTTAAAAAAACTACACCACGTATACTATAATTGAATCAAATTTGGGAAGATTGTGACACCCTACCTCCCGTTCATTCCAAACCGTACCGATTGATTTGTGAATGGTCCTACAAGTCACATGCTTGGAAACTAATATTATAGAATATTAGTAGGACGACGCAGATGCCTCAACGATACGTATGGATGGTCTGTCGTCGTCATGTTCATCCACAATTTAGGTTTGTCTTGGCTGAAACACATCAATTTCTCTCTTTATCCTGCAACACCTTAGCCTCTTATCCAGGGCATGAACAGTAGTAAGACTTAGACCAAATGCCATAGACTCATGGTCCACATTCAGCCTCAAATATAAATGCTTTTCATCCAAACCAGACCTTTTAAGGGTTTTCTTGGTTCTTTCCACTTTGCTTCTCACATCACATGATGGGGGCAGCCGTCGACCAAATCTATATTTGATGATAAATGGATGCTGACTTCAGGGGGCGGCAGGAGTAGAAATGAATGGTGTAAAGCAAATGCATGTTATTTGCAACATGGATCACACTTTGATGGATGATGTACGTGTATGTATATATATATACACTAAAAAAAAATTAGTTTTAGTAACGTGTGTACTGTTCATTATTTTTTGCCACGTTACCATTTAATAACGTGTCACAAACCGACACGTTACTAAATTTTTTAGTAACGTGTCACTTTACCTAGGTTACTAATTCGAAAACTGAAAATAAATAAATAAATAAAAATAAATAAATAAATTCGAAAACTTTAGTAACGTGTCAACTTTGACACGTTACTAATTCAAAAACTAAAAAAATAAATAAAATAACAAATCTTAAACTTTAATAAAGTGTCAAAGTTGACACGTTATAAATGGTAATGTGTCAAATTTGACACGTTACTAAATTGTAACGTGTCAAATTTGACACGTTACCAATGGACATTGGAAACATGCGCCAGCTGCTTCCCTCTTTTTCTCTTTTTTGTTCTTCTTCTCTCTTTTTTCTTCCTCCCTGCCACACTTTTTCTTTCTTCTTTCTTCTTCTCTTTTTCTCTCTTTTGCTCTCACGCCCAGTATACCCCCATGGCAGCTCCCTCTTCTCTCAAATGGGAAGAAGAAAAAGAAAAGTAGAAGAGAAGATAAGAAGAAAATGAAAAAGCAAAGAAAAATTTGTCTGTTGGGTTTGGGTTTGGGTGTTTGAAATTTTTCTAGGTCTGATTTTCTGGTTGGTTTGGTTTGATTTTTCAGGTTGAATCCACTTGGGGAGCAGACATCGTATACTCTAATAGGTAATTTTTTTTTTTCTCTGATTTTTCTATCTCTTTCAAATTAATTAATTTTTTGCAACTTGTTTAGTTTCTTTTCTTAATTACATGAGTATTGTTGACCCAAGACACTATAGATGAGTAAGGCAGAGACCGTGGGGGAAATGGGCAGCCAAGATTCGAGACCCACAGAAAGCAGCAAGAGTTTGGCTTGGGATCATAGTAAAGGCTTTGAAATTCTTTTTAATGAAAAAACACAAAACTTGCAGGCCTAAGAGCACTACTCGTTCAAATTCCGAAAATAAATTTGAAAAAAAAAATTATTTTTTTTACTAATTTTTTAAACTCTAGTAACGTGCAATTTTTTATGCGTTATTAAAGTTTAGTAATGTGTGAAAATGATTGACATGTTACTAATAGGAATTTAGTAACATCCAAATTAGTAACACAGTACTGCACACGTTACTAACCATACGTTACTAACATTTAGTAACATGTCAAGCCTATTGACACCTTACTAATGTGTCGTTACTAATCAAAAGGTTTTTTGTAGTGATATGACTATATGAGTGATGAGTACAATTTGAGAGAGATTCAAGATCCCTTTGAAGACAGAGAAAAGATTAAGAAATGGTCTAACCTGGTTCAATGCTTAGTTATCATTTTGGTGTTTCAAAAGAGTAAGCTTTTTCAGCACAACAATCAAATAAATTTTCGCCTAGAAAAAATACTTCCAAAAAAATATTTGAAAATTTGAGTAAATCACACAAAAGAAGGAAAAAAAAAAAAATCTCATAAAACATTCAAATGAAGAACAACTTAACTCAACAAAAAAAAAAAAAAATGTTCACAAACAAAACAGAAATAAATTTAGATCTCCACCCAAACGTAGATTGGAAACATGTTAAAATATTTGTTCTCATTGGAGTAGTTTAATACGAAAGAAGTATTAAAAAAAGAAAAAAAAAAGTAGCAAGAAGAAAATCTAGATTTTGATTATCAAAGTGTTAGTATAAAATTAGCACAAGTCTTCGATATTATTGGTATGATACCTATTATATTTCAATAGAAATAAAATTTATATAATTATGAATATTCCAAAAAATATAGATCAAAGTGAACAAAATAATTTTTTTATGAACACAAAATAAAACAAATTCTTTCATTTAGCATTTAACGCAATTAAATAAATCTTTTGAAAATAGTTATGTTCAATGCTAAGTTATCTCTTTAGTATTTCGAAAGATTTATGTTCTTTTGAAGAACAACAGATGCAGCGTGACTTAGTGGGCTGCATCAAAGAACATCAATAAGTAGCAGATAAATATTTATAGATCTTGATTCTTTCAATGATCTAAGAAATATTTTTGACAAAACTAGATACTCTCTAGGTTTTGAAGGAAAATAGAGGAATAAACTCAACTCTGAGTAATTCTCATTAATAAAAATCAATAATCAACATAAACTGATAAACTAGAGGGTATAAGCATGTATTTATAGCCCCAAGACTCCTAAACCTAATAAAATAACGAAATAAAGACTCCAAAAATCCTAACCTTAGTAAAATAACAACATAAAGTCGGTTTAGAAAATAAAACAAAATGACGGCTACGCAATATGCATCATTCTCCCCTTGTTGGAGATAATTCGTCCTCGAATTCGGCCGGTTCTTTCCACGGTCCTTCAGATGCCCTATCAACTCGTTCCACTCGCCCTTCCTCAAGATCAAAACAAGACAACACCTCATAGTAAGCGTGATGCTCCTCATTATCGGAATACCTTGACGGTTGTCGTGACAGCCCCACACATCACTTGGCAATACTTCGGATTTGCCATACTTCTCTTGCTCCTTTTCCCTTCCACGTGCCATGAAAATACTCAAAAATGGGTCAGCCATTGTTTCCCTTGTAAACATATAATTTTCTTCATCCGCATAAAACTCACCATAATCTTCGTTAGGAGAATTTAAAATATTTTCAACATCAAGGAAATCAACATAATCAACATCTTCACCATTAAAATTAGGCGCTTCACCTGAAAGGTCTTCACCACCCTCTTCATAATCGGCGATGTCATCTGTAGGCTCTTTCTCTTCCAATTGATCATCTTCGGGGTAGAGGCCGGCAAATATGGGAAAAAATTCATCTTCTTTGTATCCTTCCCCATCCAATTGGTCATCTTCTTCCGGGTAGAGGACGTTAAACATAGGATAAAACCCATCTTCTTCGTGCTCCTCCGGGGTTTTTTCCTCTTCCCATGAATCATCTTCTTTGGGCTCCTCATCATAGGTTGGTGGGGAATCTCAAGCCATGAATCCTTACAAAAGATCTTCAACATCTTCATGTCGGAACTCGTCATCAATGAATTCGGATTCTTGAAACTCTCCATCCACATATTCTTTTTCCTCATTCACATAATATAAATTCGGTTTATGGATTTGTGGTTGGCAAGTAGGGGTCCAATTGGCGAGTCGTAGACTCTTCCCCTCACTCCATGTTTCCCTAAATACTTTTTTTTTTTTAGGAATTTTCTATTTTTTTTGTCACAACCATAGACCCTTGTCTCCAATTTTATGACTTCTGTCCCATGGTATAACTATGGGCAAGAAAGCGACTCGCATATATTTCAATAGTTTCTCTCAACTATTGATCTTCAATTTGCCTTGCCGCATCCTAATTTTCTTTAGTTGTTGCCGCTATGCACCAACTCTTCCCCGGAATGTGTGTACCACCAAAGAGATTGGTTGTTCATCGAGCACCCAGTTGAATTCAAAAACTTCTTCAACAACCAACACTTAATCCAGAAATTCGTCGGGTTCTAGATCCCCGTTGAATTCCGGAATATTGAGTTCGAATCTACGATTGGCATGAGTTTGCGCATGGTGTTGACGTCTGTGCGTTCGGCGCTCCGCAAACGGGTTTCTAGATTCGTTCCCATGTTGACCACACAAGTTGGATAATTGGGTAGTAAGGTCTTCAATTTGATCCATCATAGCCCTGAATCGATCCTCCATGTGTTGCCAATGTTCAACGATAAATTTGCCTTCCGCCTCCGCGAATCGCGGTCTTGGTTGGTGACGACAACCGTTCGGCCCACCACTCATGTGCCACAAGCGAATTGCCGGTTCCTCCTCTTACGTGCTATCTCCGTGCGTACGAACACCTCATTCATGTTTGCAACGCGGTTGCTCCTCCCTATTCATGGAAAGTAATTGAGCTCTGATATCAACTGATGTTTCGTGACTTAGTGGGCTGCAACGAAAAACATCAATAAGTAGCGGATAAATACTTCTAGATCTTGATTCTATCAATGATCTAAGAAATCTTCTTGACAAAACTAGATACTCTCTAGGTTTTGAAGGAAAATAGAGGAATAAACTCAACTCTGAGTAATTTTCATTAATAAAAATCAATAATCAACATAAACTAATAAATTAGAGGCTATAAGCATGTATTTATAACCCCAAGACTCCTATACCTAATAAAACATGACATAAATACCCCAAAAACCCGAAACCTAATAAAATAACGAAATAAAGACTCCCAAAACCCTAACCCTAATAAAATAATAACATAAAGTTGGTTTAGAAAATAAAACAAACTGACGGCTACGCAATTAATTTGCATCAACAACTCAACCATAAAACATTCAAATGAAGAACAACTAAACCAAGAATTTCACAAACAAATTTAGATCTCCACACAAACATGACTTGAGTATGGCACAAAGAAACTTTCTCGAGAAACAAACATAAAGATAATCAAATAAATTTATGCTTTCTTTTCACTAACAAAAGAGAAACAAATTTATATCTCCACCAAAACATAAATTCCGATCGAGGTATGGTACAAAGAAAATTTCTCGAGAATCGAACAGAAAGATAATCAAATAAATTTTTATGCTTTCTTTTGCTTTCAAAAGCAGAAAATAAAAAAACACTTCCAAGAAAATAAAAATCCTAGTAAATCACAAAAACGAAAAGAAAAAAAACCCACAAAATATTTAAATGAATTTAAATAAAAACCCATTATTTTCGATTAAATAGGAATCCTAGACTGAAGCAACCTCAAATTCAAGCTCAACAAAACCACGAAAAAAAAAAAGAAAAACAAAGAAAAGAAAAGCAAAGTGGTTCATTTAAAATGAATGTTATTAATATCATTTAAAATAGAGAGAGGATATTGTATTTCCCTATTATCTCAACTACTATATAAAATTAGGTTGGGTAGCCGGCCCTAGGTTTTTTAAATAAGGGCTTGACTTCTACTTAGATCTACTTTCATGAGCGATCTTTAGGGGTTAAGGTTTTTATCCTGACTTTTTGGTCGATGAAGATCAGTTTCAGTGTGAGGGTATTACTCCCCATGACTGAGAAAATAAAAGTTGGGAATACGAGCTACTTATGGAGTAGATTGAGTTTGCCTGGAGCATCTATAACAGTATAACTAAACTTTGAACATGAGTTAGCGAATATTAAAGTCATAGATAAGACTTGATTGTAAAATTTTTATGTTTGTCTGTATAACGTTATAACCTGATTGATAGCTTTGACTATGATTTATTAGAGTTTTATACTCATGTAAGAGCTTTATATATGCTCTTAATATATTTTTTTTTTTCAAGTAATGAATATAAAAGATTCCTCTAAAAAAAAAAATACTAGTTAATACTTAAGACTTAATTATACCGCTAGCAGCCATTTCGGTCGGGAACACAGGATGCCGACCGTTAGTGTAATATAAGAAGGCAAAATATTTTAAAATTTTTTAAACAATCTCTCTCCATTTCACCTTTGTCCTTCCCGTCGGCACCTACTATGACTACTTCAACCTGCATGTTGTTGTCCGGCCACCAAACCAGCAGTGCCAATACGACCATCGCTGTATGACGTTGGCATCACGTCTGTCGTGTCAACTAGGGCACCCCATTAATGTAAAAGCTGAAAAAGTTGCATGAAATTATTCGACAAGTGGGACTAGTAAAGGCGCTTTTTCTGCTTTAGAGGGGCCATCCATACGACCCAAAAAGGAACAACACCAGCTCTCTCCAGAAATCGAGAAGGGATTGGAAAGAGACCGAAGACCGAAGAGGAAGAAAGAGCACATGTGATACGAGACACTTTTCTGACCGTCATAGCATGCCATGCACATGTGTCTCAATTGACGAGCCAAGGTTCATTTCAATACCTCAACGCAATGTCATGCCAACAAAACCAAAGTCTTTTCTTAACGCGAGTGTGCTCCTTAGGTTTTGTGTTTCTTTAAGTTTTACTTGTCAGATCGATTGTTTTTTTATTTATTTATTTTTATTTTCTACAAATGACTTAACACTTTTTGACGTGGCATTGCATTTGAGTGTTCATGACGTGTCAAATGAGACATATGGCTAATGACAAAACTGTTAACTTTGACGGTAAAGTAACAACGAAACTTATTTTAAACTTGGACAACACCTTGAAATTAAAAACTTAATGACTAAATTCAAATTTGATGAAAATATATGGGGTCAATATGATTTTTCCCATGATTCAATCAGTAAGATTAATCTTAGATATCACATCCCCATTCCGCCCCTATGTTATTAGGCTGACGTAAATTTAATGGTTGATGGGCACCATTACATTAGTCCAATAAAATGAGAGTGGGTTTTAGCATTTCTCATTCAACAAATGTGATATAGTATTTGAGACTTCATCCAATTTGATTTGGATAGAGTTTTCCTTTAAAATGAGTGGATGAATTTTTTCCAACTCAATTTATAAAATTCTCATATCGATCCTTTTTTTACGCCACATGGTCTAGTAGCCATAAACTTTACAGCTACTAATTAAAAAATGTCACATCACCTTAATTTGTAAGATATTTGTGAGATATTTGTGTGGTTTTCTTTTATAAGTCGGAAAAAAATTCTTCAATCCCACTGATAAAGAAAAATCTGTCCATTTCATTTACCCACCAAAAGGTCGTGCTTGTCATTACAACCTTCTATATAAATCAAACCCAGCAAGCCAAATTGGCTAACATGGTCTCCAAAGCATATATGATCCAAGCTGCCAACTATATATCATGGGTGAAGCAATTATATCTCAGCCTCAGGTACCCCTCCCTGCAGTGCTCATAATCCGCCAGCAAACTCTCTCCCCTCCTAAGCCTTCATCTTTAACACCGTTCTCTGCAGTTGCACCGCCTCGCTCTGTCGTAGTTTCCAGCTGCAGGCCTCAAAGAACAATATTATTGGAAACAATTTACGAGGAAGACAACGAAAGCGAATGCATGGAGACATCTCAGGCTGCTTCATCAGCACCGTTCATGGCTCCGCCGCAGTCCACGTGTTTCCTGGAAGTGCGGAAGCCCTTGTTGGTGCCGTACACTCACAACTGCCAGTGTGCGTAGGAAAATATATGAAACGTTACTCTCGATGTTATGTTGGAAATTATACTATGTAGGAAAAACATATATATTATATATATGTTTTTTAATGTAAAATCATGGTTTATGTTGGACATTTTCTAACTTCTTTTGCTTTTCTGTTTGAAGCAATTTAGCAAACTATTGTTCATTCTGAAGTACTGGTTTGTGGTTGTATGCTGTGGAAAGCTTAATTGGTACGTATAAATGGAAAAGTAGTAGAGGTATTTTTTTTTTCTTAATAATTTTCTTTCCTCTAGTGCTTCCGATGTCAATGAGAAAAGTCATATTTTGATTTTTGTTTTTTTAAAAAAGAATTGTTGTACTCATTCCGGATTATATAACCAAAAAAAAAAAAGAGTTCATTTTTTAGATTCTATATCCATAGGAAAAAAAAAAAAAAACTCCAGAAGTGTCTCTTTCAAAATGAAAATGAATCGAAGATGTCTCAAACGACCAAAGACCTAGGGAACCACTCTTGAGTGAACTATCTTGTGGGTGGAAAATAATATGACCGGTAAATATTGATTTAACATGGTATCAGTCTATCCAAGCCAAGTTATGAGTTTGAATCTTATCTTCGTCGTTTATCTTCAATTTCAACTAAAGAAGTGTTTGAATTCACACGTGATATAAATGTTATTTAATTTATATTCTAACAAAAATGAATAAACTAACGCCCAAATTCTTTGGGCATCCTTTGGATCAATCGTAAAGCATATAGAGTTTCTTCTCGAAATCTTTCACTAAAATAGCCAAATCGAGAGATTTGATTACACTAATACATAAATGGTAAATGACTCCATAAAAAAAAAAAAAAATTTTAAGAAAAAAAAAAAAAAGAAAAAAAAAATCAATCAACTTAATATAAAGAATATTCTAAAATATTGTAACAAAAGGTTTGGCTCAAGGAAGTGTCAGAGCTATCTATTGCCAGTTTCTCTTTCCAAAATAGTTGAGTCACCATCACTTCAGTTGTAAAGGCCACACTCGGCTCTTAGCGACCAAATTTTTTAATTATTTGTATCCATTTTGTGAAAAACAATGTTCCCACAAAATTGCTAGTAGCAATTCATGTAACCCTTCCCCAAAAACACAATTATCGTAGTTAAAAATACATTGGCTTATCATTAATGGTGGCGGTTCAGTAACTTCAAAAAAAATCTTCTAAGTAGTTGAATTGTATTAGAATAAGAGTTTGATTTTCAAAATGAGAATCGTACGTTAGTCCTATTAGTATTAACCACCTCCCTAAACCTTATCGCTAAGAGAAGTAATCTTCACAACAAAAGATCAGCAAACACTACAAAAAATTTGGTCATTAGCGGCGACTCCAAGTCGCCGCTAATGACCCAAAAATGGCTGCTATTTACCAATAGCGGCAACAAAGTGGCTGCTATTTGGTTGCTGCTAGTAATCGGACGCTGATGCCAAATAGCGGCGACTTTTAGGATCGCCGCTAATAAGGGATCATTAGCGGCAACTTTGAGTTGCCGCTAATGACTTTTTTGGTCGCCGCAAAAATATGTTCGAAATTACCTCAAGGTCGCCGCTATTGGTATATCATTAAAGTCGCCGCTAATTATATAAAAAAAAATTAAAAAAAATTAATAGCGGCAACTCTTAGTTGCCGCTATTCCACTATCATCAGCGGCGACTCTAAGAGTCGCCGCTATTACACTATCATTAGCGGCGACTTAAGGTCGCCGCTAATTATATAAAAAAATTTTAAAAAATTAATAGCGGCAACTCTTAGTTGCCGCTATTCCACTATCATCAGCGACGACTCTAAGAGTTGCCGCTATTACACTATCATTAGCGGCGACGTTAATGTTGCCGCTAATTATATAAAAAAATTTAAAAAATTAATAGCGGCAACCGAGAGTTGCCACTATTCCACTATTATCAGCGACAACTCTAAGAGTCGCCGCTATTCCACTATCATTAGCGGCGACTTTAAGGTCGCCGCTAATGATATGAGAAAATTTAAAAAAAAAAAAAATAATAATAATAATAATAATAATAATTAATTTTTGGATTTTATTATATATATAGTAGTTATAATAGGCCAAACTTACCATTAAACTCTTACATCATACAAGTATTTTCACACCCTATTTGAGTAAAATATGATTTACATTAAATTAAAAGTATATATATATATATATATATATATATTATGCTCACATAACTATTGAAAAGGAAAATTATCTGAATAAAAACTTTGCAAGAGATCACATTATAATCTCAATTGTTTCTATGTGACAGGTCTAGAAAGATTTGTATTTTGAATTGCTATTTTTCTCCAAGTCCTACTATACCTAAAGAAAAATAGCTATGCAAGTACATATGCACAAAATAAGTGTCAACAAAGAAGAATTTCATTAGAAACAGAGAAGAAAAGCTTCTTATCCTAGTAACACTTGGTAGTTATTGAGATTAATTAGTCTTCAAAAAGATTCCCCTGCTGCCCTTCAAACCATACTCTATAAGGCACATGTTCACAGCAAAAATATGAGACCTGTCCAGCTTGTGTCCATTTGTCTTCTCTCTAGCGAGCTCAGCTTCCTACAATAGGGACATAAAAAAACCAGATCTAATGAAAATACATTAAACCACACCACACTACAGTATAGAACAGCATTAATACCCACAGCCAGTGTTTGGAAATGTATAGAAACTAGCTACAAGCAGATGAACAGAAACTTTAATAATAATCCAAATGTGTATATTATTATCCAAAAGTTATTACTACGATGGTCATTTTTCAATCAAGCCTTGTCCATCAACTTGAGATTGGATAAGTAAATTTTAGAACTCAGGAAGCAAATCCCACAGCATTCAACAACAAATCTTAAAACCAAAAGCAAATTCCTAACATGTAAACAACTTTCAATAAAAAAAAGAAAAGGACAAAGCAATGTAAAAGGAACGTAAAACATTTTTCATGAAGTTTATGGGCAGTCGATTTCCATCCATAATGAATTAATTTGACTCAAACCAGATATTCTAAAACCCAATAAAATTAAATATAATGGATAGATGATTCATCTTTTACACCCATCAATTGCTGGCCTGAGGTGGATTGTTCTACACTCTTTAACATGGAAAACTTCTAATAACTACATAAATAAAAAGAATTCGTATATAAATTGAAATCTTTAAAATCATATGCTTTACAGAAAGATAATATACTCCTAATGTATACTACCACCTGCAATGATTTGACATCTTTACGCTAACAAAATATGCAAGATAACTCCCTCCCTATGGAATGGTTCTTTCCCAAGACAAGAAATAAATAAAAGCAAACTTTTTTTCCTTTTCCTTCTTAGAGATCGTTAAACTTCAAAACCAAAACATTAACAATGTAGGAAGAGAAGAGAGTTGAACAAAGTGTGTATTATGCAAGACAAGCAATAAGAAAAATACAATCAAGAATATCTGTACATAATGCAATCAAGAATATGTGTATTAAAGTAATCTTAATCTCAAGGTACATAATGCAATCAAGAATATGAAAATAGAAATTTCTTTTTTAGTTGACTGCACTATTGCCCTTCCCCATCAAATCAATCAAAATGAGAATCTTCTAGAAAGGGATATAGAGGTCAAGAACTTAAATAAACAACAAACTTCTTTAGCAGAACAAGACAAGACATTGACATTTTCTTACTCCTTTTTGATGTTTTTGGATACAAAAGAAGCTCACCACTAACAAAGAAGGCATCTGCTCAAGGAAAACAGAAAGGGACAACTCAAACCATATGCCAAACAAAATGCAGCAATTTAAATTAACACACACACGACCTTCCACATATCCATGAGTAGATTCATCATCCTCACAATTAACTTTCCATAGAGTTCAGCAAATGCAAGATAACCATAGCAGATACACAACCCAAACTAAAAATTTCTCCTAGCATATTATTTCACAAAATAAACCTAGTTTATGATACCTCAAATCATACTCTTAATAAACCTAGTTTATGATACCTCAAAGCATATTATGGAATGAACTACAAACACGTATCCCACGGATAACATAAGTCAAAATATTAATACTTAAACCTGGCTGGGCACTAACTACAAACAAGTCAAGATAACATGAGTCGAAAGCCATTTAGATACTAGGAGCAACATCAGAACCAGATATACCTCATTGTTATTCTGTTTTGAAACTGCTAGAATTCTGTTTAAGCCTCATCCAAACCCATCCCTTTTAGCCATCTCACAGCAAGACAAAATTGAGCAGCTATGTTAGCCATAAGCACCCTTCATTGCCAGCAAGAAGAAGCAAATTCTAACACCTGGCCTTGACAGCAAATTCCTTTGGATTCACCCAAATGGCCTTCATTATTTTATTTTATTTTATTTTTTGACAATATTGAAATGTTGTAGCCTATATGTATTTGTGATATATATTGTGAGCCTATGGGAATGCTTTGTGAGAAATGATAAACAAACAACCGAATTGCAGAGGAGATCCTTGTCACTATCTAACCAGAGGCTAAGGAGGGGGTTGTCTAGCGGCCTATACGTTTGTGATATTGTGAGCACATCAATTTGCTCTCCTATGGCCTTTATTCAAGTTACATCTTTTCATTCAGCCACATAGCTTTCCTTCTTGACCCAACAGTTCAAAAAACTCTCTTTTTTGTTCATTCAACACTTTATTATGATTTGATCTTCTTAACTATATATATATATATATATATATGCTTTGATCTTGTTAGCTTCAAATTTTTTGTCTTAGCATAACCAAAAAAAAAAATGTAATGATCTTCTTTGTTATGTTGGCGCAGCCTCCTATATCTTAGCATGCATATATATATATATATATATATGGGACCAATTTCTATTTCATTATAGACTATAGGTGCAATCCATTTTAGCAAACGAAATCAACTAGTAGAAAGCCCAATTACAGAAAAATATCTTAACATGATATCATCAAAACTGCAGTAAAACTTACTGTATCTAAATGTCCAAAAAGTCGAAAGCCATTTTGAAACTGCTAGAATTCTGTTTAAGCCTCATCCAAACCCATCCCTTTCCCCCATCGCAAACCTCACAGTGGCAGACCTTATCCCCCCCCTCCAAAGAAGCTGGAACTGTATTACATGAACCAACCCTTCATCAGATCCCTTTTTGACCCCAACTCTTCATCAAAAATTTTGGACATACACCTCTCCCAAAGGCCGACTACAGATTGATGATTTTCATACTAACTCTTCTTATTATATAATCAACTAAATAGCCAAAACCCTTTACAAATGAGAAAGAATAGAGAAAAGACCAAAATAAACATCTCCCACAAAATACCCAATAAAGATCACTACATGTATACAAAGCTATCTATCACCATCAGTTATGGAAAAGGACGTATAACATGGGGAAAAAAAATGTAAAGCAACAAATGAAGAGGAAAAAACCAAAAATAAGACCAACACACAAGAATATTCTCTACTTAGAGCCAAAATAAATCAGATATAATTTTTTAAAAAAAATGCAAAAACAATCTAAATAACCAACAAAAAAAGATGAATAGCGGAAGAAAAAAAAAGGGATCCACAAAGTGAAACAAAACACCAAATCAAAGACAAACCGAAATGTAAAATCCCAAAATAAAAAAGAGCAAGACAGAGTGAGAGTTACAGTGGGTCCGTGAACAGGGTCTGAAGCAATGAACTCTTCAACATCGGAAGCGGACCATGAGAGGAGGGGCTTATCGATGAACCTGGTATTGGCCTATTGCATACAATCACTTTGTGCCTACACAATCACAGAGAATATGTCACCCTTCAAATGTAAATAAAGTAGACTGAAAGAGACAGAGACAGAGAGAAACGAAGAGACAGCTTCGCCGGTGGCCGATCGAAGACCTCGCTGGAGTGAGAGAGTGGTGAGCAGCAGGAGAGAGATCGAGTGAGAGGGGGGTTATTTTTGAGGGAGAGAGATCGAGAGTGAGAGTGATGAGGGAGGTGAGTGAGAGAGGGTGTTAGGGATTTTGGTGTTTTGAGGATTGGGGGAAAAAAACGCGGTTCATAAAATTTTTGTCCAAAAATTTCAGAAACCGCGCCACTGGTAATTGGCGCTTTATTTTTCGCACTCATCAGCGGCGACTCTTAAGAGTCGCCGCTGTTTGGACCAAATAGCGGCAACTTTTGTTGCCGCTAATTACTTTAATTTTTTAAAAATAATTTTAATTTAAAATGTAGAGTCAATTTGAAATTCTATAACATTTATAAGGGTATAAAAGTCATTTTTCAGGAAACATATAATTCACAAGATATTTTTTTATAATTTATTAATAGCTTAAATTTTTTAAATAAAAATAAACAATTCACCAATAATTAAAATAAAAATAACGATCAATTAAACTAATTCGCTAGGATCGATCGGATGTTCATATACACAAAAATATAGGAAATTATATATATATATTCACATTTGCTCTTATCTTCACATTTAAATAAGAATAAAAAATAGAAAATTTCAATAATGGTATATAAATCGAACTAATTCACTAGGATCGATCGGATGTTCGATCGAACATTTGATCCTATCACGATCAATCGAACTAATTCATTAGGATCGATCGGATATTCGATCGATCATTTGATCCTATCACGATCAATCGAACTAATTCATTAGGATTGATCGAATGTTTAATCAATCATTTGATCATATCACAATCAATAGAATTAATTTAGTAGGATCGATCAGATGTTTGATGGATCATTTGATCCTATCACAATCAATCAAATTAATTCAATAGGATCCATCGAATGTTCGATCGATCATATAATCATATCACGATCAATCGAACTAATTCACCAGGATCGATTGGAAGTTTGATCTATCATCATCAATTAAACTAATTCATTATGATTGATCAAATGTTTCGACCGGATGTTTGATCTATCATGATCAATCGAACTAATTCATTAGAATTGATCGGATGTTTGATCCTATCACGTTCAATCGAACTAATTCAATAAGATCGATTAGATGTTTGAACTAACATTTGATCCTATCACGATCAATCAAATTAATTCAGTAAGATCCATCGGATGTTCGATCGATCATTTGATCATATCACGATCAATCGAACTAATTCACTAGGATTGATCGGAAGTTTGATCTATCATGATCAATCGAACTAATTCATTATGATCAATCGGATGTTCGATCAGAAGTTTGATCTATCATGATCAATCGAACTAATTTATTAGGATCAATCGGATGTTCGATCGGAAATTTGATCTATCATGATCAATCGAACTAATTCATTATGATCGATCGGATGTTTGATCCTATCAGGTTCAATCAAACTAATTCAATAAGATCGATTGGATGTTTGATCGAACATTTGATCCTATCACGATTAATCGAACTAATTCACTAGGATCGATCAGATGTTTGATTGAACATTTGATTCTATCACGATCAATTGAACTAATTCACTAAGAAATAGAAAACTTCAATAACAATATAAAAAAAAATAATAATAATAATTTTTCTAAGCGTTTTAATTTAATAGGAAATTTTGTTTTATTTAAAAGAAAAAAATAAATATTTATTTTTTAAATAAAATAAGAATAGAAAAAAAAAAGAAAAAAAAAATCACCAATAATTAATATAAAAGAAATAATGACATATTATCGGAGGTGAATTTTTGGGAAATAACTTTTTTTTCCATTATATATGTAGGGTCAATAGCATCACCCCAATATTTATTTATTATTATTATTATTTTTTTTTTTTTCAGGGGTCAATAGCGGCCACCCAAACGTCGCCGCTATTAACCACGGATCAGCGGCGACTTACGGGAGTTGCCGCTGTTGACGCCAATTAGCGGCAACTTTCGGTTGCCGCTAATGAGCTTTTTAATTTTTTTTAAATCATTTTTTTTCTCATTCAATAGCGGCAACCCCAGAGTTGCCGCTATTGACACTGATCAGCGGCAACCCGAATGTTGCCACTATTGACCACCCATCAGCGGCGACACGCAGGAGTCGCCGCTATTTACCCTCATTAGCGGCAACTTTATTGTTGCCGCTGATTTAATCGTATTAGCGGCGACTATTATTGCCGCTATTGATGTTAAATAGCGGCGACTCTTGAGAGTTGCCGCTAATGATGGTAAATAGCAGCAACTATGAGTGGCCACTATTGTTGTTGTTGCTAAATAATATATTTTTTTGCTTTTAGCGGCAACTCTATAGTCGCCGCTATTGAGGGGTCATTAGCGGCAACTTTCAAAAGTTGCTGCTAATGACCCCTCAATAGCGGCAACTTTGGGGTCGCCGCTATTTATTTGGTCGCTAAAGACCATATTGCTTGTAGTGAAAGATCATAGCCTCTCAAGCTAGCTAGGTGTAACATTCCTTCTAGGGACCTTGGTAACATAAGATTAAGGGAAAATTTCACTTTGGACTCCTAAACTATCACCCCTTTTAACATGTCTCCCTCAAACTTCAAAACCTCTCACTTTGGACCCCTGAACTTTTAATTTCTATCACTTAGACTCATTCCTTCAATTTTTGCCATTAAAACTCTTAAAAAGACAAAATTACTCTTCAATATTCTTTTTATTAAAAAATAAAAAATTGAAAAAAAAAAGGTTACAAGGTGGCCCAACCGTGGGTCACCTTGTGATTTTTTTTAATATATATTTTTTTAATTTTTAATTTGAAATTTTATAAAAAAGCCAGTGGTATAAATGTCATTGTCTAACTTTTAACATTTAAAATCTAACGGGGGGTCCAAAGTGATAGAAATTGAAAGTTCAAGGGACCAAAGTGAAAGGTTTTAAAGTTTGAAGGTAGCATGTCAAAAAGACTGGTAGTTCAAGGATTCAAAGTGAAGTTTTCCCTAAGATTAATTAGAAAACCAATTTAGGCTTCCAAGTGAAAGATTACTAGAGATTTATATGAAAAAAATAAACGGTAGAGATGGGTTGATAGGAGATAACTCTCCGTTCTTTTTCTTTTTACTTTTCACTAGAAGCAAGCCAAACTCGGATCGGCAATGATCCGGAAAGGAATATGCCAGAAGTACTTCGTCTCTTATAAAAATTAATGTTTGTGGTAGGCATAGGCATAGGCTCTTAGGCTAGCTTATCTTTCTCTTCTTGTTCCATGCGCAGGCAATGCAATAGTTTGTGTCCCAAATGACAAATTGGGTGTACAATCCGTTCACATGGTGCATGTACCTCAATTTCCAACCATTTTTTTTTAATAAATAATTATTAATTAAGAATGTAGCTAGCTAGAACGGTCCCCTTTGCTAGAAGCATATCAATAGACCTCACAATAAGGTAATTCAAGGACATGAACTGAACCAGTTGGCAGTTGTGGACCTTACCATCTTGGCATGATACGCCGTTATATATATATCATCAAGAAAAGGACGATTAAGTGAAATGGAAATTAAATTATGAAAAATATTTTTTATTATTCCACTAATTTGAGAATATGTTATATTGGATATTTCAAGCTGTCAATATTTAATTCACTCATTTACATTGCATATAACTCCACATAAAAAATAAATCATATGTAACGTTCTCGCATGCATGATAAATTTTATGTAACTTTGAGGGGCATGCATGGTGAAAATATTGGAAGCTCGATTTTGTGATTTCGTGAATTTGAGCTTCACTTCTTTTTACCTACACATACATTCTTTAGTGAAATGATATTTTGTGTCGATTTGTTTGCTTTGGTCATTGATTACAGGGTTTTGGTGGAAGGCTGATGTGAAATGCCGGTGACATCATTGGCATTGGGCGGGTAAACCGAAGGAGGAGGAACCAGTGCTGAGTTTGTGGACGACTGGAGGAAGCATCGATTAAAATGGATATGGAAGGCCGGATAACGGCACAAAGGCCGGCTAAATGGCACGGAGGCCAAAAAAGGGCTGTTGATGGCCAGCGGAAGGTGGACGTTGGCATAGAAGAAGCCAAGCTTGACTGAGAAGGACAAAATCCGGTGCTGGGCAGTGGACGAGATGGTAGGAGGAGGCGCGACGGAGCTGAGTTGTTGGATTGCTTGTGAAGGCTAGTTGGAGTTGGATCTCATATTGCTGTTGTGGGCCAATTGAGGGTCAGATTGAGCAATTGGACCGATTGAAATGGGCTTGAATCATAATGGGCCAAAAAAGACGGTTTTAGACTAGGTTGAGAAGGGTCGGTTTGGCCTTAATCCAATTGAATCGGGTCGAATCCTGTGGAGCGGGTTGACGACCTGGGCCGAATTGGCCTGAGCCTTATGGATCGGGTTGAAAGAGTGGTTTGAACAAGCCTGAAACTAAGGTGAACCAGCAGGTTGAAAGCGGTGGGCAAGATTGAAGTGGGCCGAACTGGCCTAAACCCAGTCCACTAGAATCATGGGTAAGGTCAAGTCCCGTGGACCACGCATATAGAGCGTAACTCATGCGTGTGGATAGCCACGCAGATGGCACTAGGATGCACAGAGAAGCTCCACCAACGTGTGGAGGTGCGTGACATAGAGGGTTGGTGAATGGAGACATGTGTTTGTGTGGGAGGATCAGAAATGGACTCAGGAAACGCATGGGGGCGCGTGCAGTGTTGGAACAAGTTGAAAGTTCATAGATCCACCTATCTAAGGTTGACAAACCACTTTTGGTGGTTATTTTGCTGAAAAGCGGAATGGTGGAGCCGCGTGGAGATTCTGCTAGTGGCGCGTGGAGTTGTTGGTGGAGATGGGTCTCCCACATATCGATAAATTTGTACCTTGCAAACTTAATTATAGCCTTGGATTTTCAAATCTTGGTTTGAGGAAGACAGAGAAGACACTAACAGCACAAGTGGAGGTGCGTGGCGGCTTGTGAAACCGTCGGAAAAGAACATCAAGAAAATGTCAAAGATGTTTGTTGAAGGCAAGAGAAAAGTTGCTATGATGTAATGTACAAATATATGATGAGTATAATATGTAAGAGAGAAGAGTACTGGAAGCAGAGAGAAAGTGATGGGCTACAACTTGACTGTATTAAGGTATATAATATTGTATTACATAGGTGATCTCCATTATAGAGAGACTAAGAATGATGAACAAGTAAAATAAACTAAGGAATGAAATAAATCATATAAGGAAGTAGAATAAAGGAGAAAAATATTCTAACTAAAGTGATCATAAATATATTATTAATCATAGTTGGCCCATTTTCATTTCCTAGTCAAGTTGATCCTATTGTGGCTCATATGGTAGCCCAATCAAGTATGGAGTTCTAGAGGGTCTTCTTTTAAGCGAAGCTTCTTAAGGATCAGAACTCTGATTTGGATAAACCTACGGCCAGCATTAATGCAACCTGATTTTGCCAATTTGAGTATGTTCTTGAAATGTATATTTGTTTAGATTAGGTGTATATGATTCAACAATTCCTAGCCTATTTCAGATGCTGCTTTTTTGGCTTAATTAGTCTCCACCGATAAATGTTTGACATGCCAACCCAACACGACCTATTTTTTTGCACCTTGTGTCACCCCCCTTGGTTCACCTGTATATAGCCCGGCTAACCTACACATTTTCTTCAACTCAAACATTCCTCCATTGTTACAAGCAGCCAGAGCCAATTGTTTCTGTGCCTCTCACATTAATTCTGAGGTTTTGTAGGAGAGAATTATTACATAAAAGGTTTTTCTCAGAGAGCTATAGAGATGATGAAGGAGATGAGGTACATGCAGAACTTGGGTGAAGTTGCACCAGCCCTTCTCATATCCTCCTACCAGAAATACTCCAGTAATTGTCATAAATTAGAGACCATTGAAGAAGAAGGATCTGAGTGCTTCGAGCTTCTGCCAAAGAGGGTGTTGTTTCTTCTGCCTGTGTTGTTTCCTTTTCTTTGTTATCATTTGTTCTATAGAGTTGTTTGATGTGGGAAATTTCTCAATACATGGATGGTAAACTTAATTTTCGCAAACTCCCTCAAATTTTTCAAAGAGCTACTCTTCACGTCCCTTTATCTCATCAAACGTGTAATGTCGGCCCCTATGAAATGAATGTGACAAATAAGTGTAAAGAAATAGCATTACTAAAAAAAATAGGAAAATGTTATTTTCGGACTCTTTAGTTCTTAATTTTTTATGTAAAGTTTCTCATTTTAAAACTTAATGTGATTATGTTTTTGCTTCATCTTTTATGTTTAGTCTTTGGCACAATTACGTGCATTCTTGCGCGCGAATGTCTTAGTAGTTTATAATAAATGAAAAATGCTCTGTTTTGTGATTAAAAAATGCTTAAGGAAGTATAAAATTAAACAGAAAAATTGCTGACGAATAACTTTGGATTTTGTGTGCTTAAAAGTTAAAGCAGACATGGATAAATGTAACGAGAAAATACACTTTATCCCTTAATAATAAATAGATATAAATTTCTTTCAAATCAGTTTAGAGAAAATATTCTCCAACCCATGTAAAATAGTGCCAAGTATCTATAAACATTTAAAACGCACATTAAATTCTTAATCTCATTAATAGTAGTTTACTAATGTAGACTAAATTTAATGTGCCTTTTAAATGTTTATAAATACTTGGCACTATTTTATATGGGTTGGGAGATATTTCCTCCAGGTTTGGAGGAAATTTTTGTCCTAAATAAATTAGGGTGTAAATCGCATTATATAGACAGGGGTGAAGTAAAACAGCACATTGGCGTGCGTGGCACACCAGTGTAAATTTTTATTTTTTTTATAATTAAAAAAAAAAAAAATTAGCTGGCGTGCCATGCACACCAGCGTCCGCTGTATCATGGTCCTATAGACAGATAATATATTTGTTCTGCGTTTGCAGTGGAAGACGGATTTTAGAAACCACTCACTCATTCAAAGCGAGCAAAATCCACTCATAATCACACACAGGCAACGATGTTTTTGTACTAACCGCCTACGACAACCGCATTACATTTTTTTTTTTTTGGCATTTTTACCTCTAACGTTTAAAAACTAATACTTGAACCCCACAAACTATCAAATTGCAACACTTTAGCCCCTCCGTTAAATTAATCTGTCTGTTTGGACGGAAATTAAGTCACGTGTGTTCCACGTGAGGTAAAGGATTAAAAAAAAAAACCCCCCAAAAAGTAAAAGAAAACCCTTAGTGAAAATCCATTTTTTCGTGCATGTTTGAATCTTTTATTGAACTTTGCTGATTAGGTTTATTTGCACGGTTAGATAAATAAATAAAATAATAATAATAATAATTTTACATATGAAAGGGGATGTAGCTATATGGCATATTACAAAAATATAGAGCAAGATTTTGCTTGAGGATTGATACCTCGCGTCTCCAAATTTTTATCTTTTCCCATCTTTTTATTTTTATAATTTCTTTTGGTCATTTTATTTTTTATTTTTTGAAAGAAATCAGTTCAATTTCATTAATTGATAAACGAACATAAAACTCAAATAACACAGAGCAAAAACTTTGAAGAAACCATAGCCGAAGCTACGAGGTTACAAGCGTCAAAGATAACGTATTATATTCCAGACTTAAACAAAATCCGCTAACCTATGACTAATTTTCAAATTAAACAGCAGATATGTGCCAAACAGACTCAAACTAATGCATAGATAGCTCTTATTTCTCGGCACTGAGGGCAAAGAACCCCAAGCCAAAGCTCATCCTTCTCAACTCGAAAGTCAGAATAATGTTCACATTCACAACCCAAAGGTCTTGACCAAAGCAAACAAATCCGAAGGGCATCAGACAGGCAGATCGAGAGAGAGGACCGAGCATTATTACAAGCAAAAACAAAAACGATTACAAGGAAACGAAACATGATAGAAAGAACAAAAAAAAAGGAAAGCCATACAAAATTACAGGAAAATAAACAATATAAAAAGCACACCAAGAGGATGACAGCAGCCAGAAAGAAGAACCGATCGCACGCTCGCTAGAAACCGAAAACATAAGGGGTGTTGGAAGCTCATCGCGGTGGGGGTGCGAGAAAAGGCTCAGCAGAGGACGGTGGGAGGCGGAGCACGCGGAGGAGATCAGCGGCGCACTCAAATGGAGGAGGAAGTTTGAGTGAAACTCCAAGAGCATCACCCACAAAGTGTACCTATACAAGCAGAAAAAAACAACAAAAGCAAATACAGAAAGAAACAAACACAATTAGGGACCAAAGGAGGGGGAAGACGCGAAGAGGAAGGGAAAGGAAAAAATCACCCAAAGAGCTAGGGGCATCAGGTAAATAGGCTAACTCGCTAAGAAAAAGAGGGCTATGGGAGGGGAGGGAGGAGGCAGAAGAGGGAGAGGGGAGGAGGGCTAGAGGGGGAGAACAAAGAACAAAGGTTCTCCCCTTCCGACGACGCTCTTTGCTAGAGATGAAACCCTAGCAGAGAGGAGAGGGGAAATACCTCTTTTGTTTTTAGTCTATGCCCCTTCGCTTAAATGTTAAAGTAAATGTGATGTAATTTTTAAAATTATTATTGGATCAAAATTCAATAGTGATTCAATATCTCAAATTCAATAATTATTTTAAAAGTAACATCACCTTTGAGAATAAAACTTTTAAAAAGAGAGAGACAAAAATATAAGCCTTTCAACATACTAGGTGAAAGTCAACATTCACCTAGCATGTTGTTTCACCTTCAATCCAGCCGACTCGTTGTGTAGGCAGGGAGGATATAAGCTAGTCCCTGCATTCTTGTGTCATTTCCCTTTTGGTCTTGTTTTTAAACGTGGAAGTGGGGTTCAAAGATAATTTTTTTTTTTTTCTTTTGACATGATGAAACGTAGTCCCCAGTCGATTAAGCTACCCCCTTGAGGACTAGGTTCAAAGATAAGATTAATTGCTTGCAAAGGTCCTACATAAATTTTTTTAAAAAAAATTACGTTACATATTTTTATTTTTTCTTCAATTTATTGTCTTATAATTAAATTTTCGCAAATTTTCATGTTGTTTGCTTGATCCCTTTTAATAATAATAATAATAATAATAAAGAAAAGAAAAGTCAATTTTTTTTGTTTGTGTACAATACTTGCAAAATTTATAGTCTAACATAGTCCAATTGAGAATTTACAACCTCATAATGGGAGTGAGAAGCACACAAGTGAAATTACCAGCATAATCTGGCATAATTATATTATTTCGATCAATAAGGTTGTATGTAATTACTTCTTTTTCCTCAGATTTAACAAATGTCTACCTTAACAATCACATATGTTTACACTATCAGCTTCCACTATGGGTGTTTCTAAAGAATGACAAACATAATATGTTCAAGGTCATCCTCCAATAATGATCAAACCCCACCCCTTTATAAATAACAATCACTATATATGTCATAATATAATAACACTCATCTTATAAAAACTTGGGAGTCCTTGAAACCCACCATCATGTTTTCAACCAACTCCATTGCAAGGTGTCTGCTCTAGATTCAAAGCACTGTCCATTGTATCTTTAATTCTTTACTCCAGGAATGTACAACTTCGAGTAATAATGCGTAACCTGTTACACTAACGAATCAAATCACTAATCTGTCCAATTAAGTGGATTGACATGTGAAAATGGTGAAATATGGAAGGCATTTCCCTATACTAAGACAACTTCCAATGAATATATTTGATTTGATTAATATACAAATATCAGCAAGGATTTCCCTAAAATTTAATTAATACCTATGTTGGTTTATATGCACCATGAACTAGGATGAGATGCCTATAACATGAAACTAGTAGGTATTCATACTCGTATTGGTATGAATACAAATGCATATCACTGAATAAAAAATCGCATGGATATATGACATTGATGGGAAACTTCTCATTAACACAAATTATTGTATCAACTTCACCTTTTCAACTAGAAATGGCTTTCTTGTTCCAAGACAAATGCATCTCCCCATAAGGCCTGCAAAAATAATGGCAGCAAAAAATATACCATATTAAGCTTCCACAACAGGGTGTCTAGATTGACAAGTTGAGACAGTTCAAACTGGATAGATAACTATTTACTATTTGCAACTTCTAGTAAATGATAGTCACAGAACTAAGAGCTATCAGCAGAATGTGGTTTTACACATGGCGACATGATAGTGCCGGAAAGAATAACACAATTGTTAATAGCAAAATCTGGTACAGTAGTGGGCACTCTCAAGATGAAAATGTGTATGCAGTACAATTACTTCAACAACATTACAATGCCAACTATGAGCAGCCAATCAAAAAAGCTTCATTTATTGAGGATGAGGCCCCGACTCATTGACTATATGCATTTTATGCCAAACATCATAGAGCCAGATACATAGTGGGTGGACATGATGTATGCCATATGTATATATGCTTACAACCTGTATAATAACAACTAATTGAACCCGATTAGATTAGAAAGGTGATGAAAACTCTAATAGTGGAAATATTTTTTTTGATAAGTAATAAGAAGTTTATTAAAGAAGGAGAAAAGTGAGACGCGCCCCTAATTACACACGAAGTATACAAAGGGGGCCAAAGCGAACCCAAAGAAAAACCCCAGCACACCCACCCAGAAAAACCAAAAAACCACCCAAAAACCCTCAAACAAACTCACCAAAGCAAAATCATTCAAACCCATCGTGGTTGTATTTCGACAAAATATTTGAGAGATAAAAGCCATTGACAAAAATATGTTAAGTCTGTTACAGATCTTGTTGAATGGCCATGTGAGACTGAGTGAGAGAGGGGGCGGCAAAATACTTGAATAACAGTCTTGAATGATGGGAATGACCAAGTATGATATGATCTAAACAATCATATGGAATTCCAGAATTACAAGGGCAATAGTTTCCTTATGATAGAGAAAGACTTCAAGTTGTTAACAACTTGTCAAAAGCCTTAAGCGGCATGTATATTTCAGATGTAACAGAGGATAAATATGCAGAGAAAGCAAGTAGTTGTGATGATGTATCTACAGAGTATTACCTTGAACATTTGATATGAAGTAATATGAAGACAATGGCGACCAATAAACAAACAGAACCAACAACAATGTACGCAGCCCCAATGAAGTCATTCTTTCCTCCCAGCCAGCTTGATGTTGAAAGAACAAGCTTCTTTTTCCCGCCAAAACTGTAGGTGTTGTAGTTGTTCATCAACTTGACTACGATAACATCATCTGCATCCAAATCCTCTTCAATTCTACCATACAATTTTCGGAAGCTAGGGAGAGCAGCAGTGCGCATCCATACAATAAGATCTTCTTGATCACTTAGCTAATTATTTTGTCACAACCCACCAACCAAGTACAAAAGAACAAGACAAGGCCAAAAGGCATCATTAGAACTCACACTCTAGCCAATACTAGAAAAAAGATATACAGTGCAAATATAGGGGATTAGACCCACCCAGAAGATCACTTAAAAAGAAAGAACTTTTCCCAGATATCATATGCATATAAGGTAGGTATGGGCATTGACAGGGGATTGGGACCTATTACTTCTCTGCAATCAGATACTCCAGTCGTAGATTCAATATGGCATTTGGTTACAGTCTTAATGCCTAACTAGAGAGCACAACACTCAATCCCATCTTGTCGTCAATCTTAACACTGGTTCTTTGCAGTATTCCACCGAGTAAAACTGGACAACATTATAAAGAATATCACAACCACTGCACTACCCTATTCAATCAGTCCTGTGAGGGTGCAACTCACTTATTATGAAACAAAATGAAGGGATAATCAATATATCAATATGTTTTGATGATACAACCTACTACTATGAAATAAATATTGTATGCAATGAACTAATTTAAAACACATGCTTCATGAGTCAGGGCCGTATACCAGTCGAGGAAAAAACTACATAACTACTAGACAGGGGTGGTTACATAAAGGTTTTGCAAGTCATAATTATGTAGCATGATATTCGAGGGCAAAGGAGTACAGAAAGAAATTGTTGTACACTGCTACTACTTACAGGAATACTTGGATCTAGCCTTCCACCACCAATCAAGGTTCCATTCTGGAAATTGAAGGGATATACATGTTTCCCAAATTTGTGATCACGGTCACTCTTCCAAGCTATGTTCTTCCTGTTAACCTTCAATTCTGATCTCCCACGAATAAATTTATATGTATCATTAAACAAACTCCATGCTATCAACCCACAGGGGACAACTGGAAGACCATTACTGGACTGTTCAGGTTTACAGGAACTGGAGTCATTGTACTTTAGTCCATGCAACAGCTGCTGATCATTTCTATTTTTGACATACCTGAAAAAAAAAAAAAAAAAATTGGAGTTGGCACCAACTTGAAAGCACACAGTTGAGATTACAACCAGTAGAAAATTTCCAAATTATCATTTGGTCTAACAAAAAAGAATCCCATAATTCTTCTAAAGATTTTAGGCATAAAAAATAATCTAACACAAAGAAATGAATGAATTTCTCCAAATTTCACCATAAAATATTCATAAATAAGAAGTTTCGGCATGGAGTGTAAAGCAAAGAAAAATTTATAAAAGAATTTCCAAGATATATTTTCCATCTTAACCAATTTAAGTTTAAAAATAATCAAGGCTCTTAAACTTTTTTTTATGTTGATGAAAATTAATGAAGTTCAAATAATTGTATAATGTACATATAGATAGATGTGGGAAGGTACCCATATTTACAACTTATTTCTTTTTTTCCATCATTTTCTATTGAACCAAAGGGAGCCACGTGACAATACTTCAGTTATGAAACAAAAAAAGCCAGAAAATAGCAAAAAACTCCATCACAGTTCCCTGGATGAAACCATAGAACCATATAACAAACTGAATTTAAAATAATAACAATAACAACAACAACAACAATATAATAATAATAAAAGAGAAATTTTAAAGGGTAAATAGGGTAAGAGACAATTATAGGTACACAGGTAATCAAAAGTAAGCATAGCACTCATCACTACATTAGAAATAGAAACTAAGGCTATGTTTGGTAAGCTTTTTAACAAGTTTTTTCTTTCCTCAAATACAAAAACACACTTTTCAGAAAATTGTTACCGAACGAAACACTTTAAAAACACACACAACACAAAACAATATTAAAAAAATAAAACATAACACACTTTAGAAAACTCCCCACACCTTATAAGTATATTTTCGAAAAAACACATTTATTTTTTCAGATGTGGAAGCTAACTTGTTACTTAAAAGAAATAGAGAGGTGGCCGAGCCCAAGGGAGGAGATCGAGGAGTGGCGACCTCTATCTTGGTCAGAGGTGGCAGCACACGACCACCTCTAACCTGTTAGGGTGGCCGTTTTATTATTATTATTATTATTATTATTATTTATTTTTTTATTTTTTTAAGAAAGAAGTCAAACTCCAGACCTGAGAAAATAAGCATGTGTTTCTCAAAATAAACATTTATAGTATTTGTTTCTTTGAAAACACTAAACACTAGAAGTTTACCAAACAATTTTCTTTTGCTAACTCCACAAACAACTCTTTTCAAATGTGGACCCCACTGAAAATATTTCTCAACTTTCCATCACGTCAAAAACTCTTTTGAAATCAAAACACACAAACACACACACACAAAAAAAAAACACACACGCACACACTTTTTGACACACTTACCAAACATACAATAAAGAACTCTCACCTTCGGTGGTTCTGATAGTAGTTATCAAGTTGATAGTAGATGTAAATTGGAGCTTTCATGTGTTTGTACACCTACAAAGGAATTCAAAAACACATAATAAAAGAAAATAAATTAAAAATAAATAAATTAAAAAAAAAAAAGGTGAAAAGTAATGGCTTAAATCCAATGACCAAAAGCTCCACTATTTCTATGAATTTCCAAATGTGTATAAAGTAAACAAAGTAATGTTCCTAAGCTCTATCACATGTAGAAAATTATGCAGGGTGACATCAACCAAAGGATTTTCATTTTAAGCAATTCATTAATTTATTGCAGTTCGTCAAAGATTTTGAACTTCGAAGATCCAGACTATCATATCCTACAAGCCTCCATTCTTCTATTGCCAAATGGCACAAAATTTTTTTGGATAAGTAATCGAAATATCATTAAAAACAAAAAATCGTTACACAGAGAGTATACAGGAGAAACACCTAGTTAGGAGAAGTTTCTTATGAAAACTAAGCTCTCATGGAGCTACAAACATAGACGTCCAAGTATAAAGAGTAAAAAAGAAAAAGGATTCAAGGTCTGCCAACATTCTCTCACAGTTCTATCATTTCTTTCTCTTCAAAGACACTACAAGAGGTAAGAAGGCAACATCTTCGACACAACAACACTCAGAGTTGTACCATCAGTCTACTAGCAAGCAAATAAGTCAGCTACACTACTAGGCATCACCCAAGACTGCCTAAAAAGACTGAAAAAGGCATTCCATAAGGAGCAGCAACCTCACAATTAAGGAGAAGATGGTCCACAGACTTCCCATCCCTTTTGCACATCTATCATTCACAATGACATGCCGCTTCCTAAAATTGCCCATAGTAAGGATCTTTCCTAGAACCACCAAACAAGCAAAAAAGGCTGCCCTCAAGGGAAACTTAGTCCTGCAAATACTCTTCCAAGGGAAAGGAGTGCTATCGTTACAAGCAAGGACACTGTAGAAGGAGCTAATAGCGAAAAACCCTTTTTATGGAATGGAACAAAGACATCTACCTCCAAATCATGAGCTGTTCTAACAAGGATTACGTTCCACTGAATTGAATCACTAGAAAACTCCAAGTGAGCCACTACTGAAGCATCTTGTACACAGGCAATGCCATATAAATTTGGAAAGGTTTCCTTAAGGGCCTTGTCCCCACAACTCAGATCATGCTAGAATCTAACATTGACGCCATCTCCCACCTCAAACCTAGTATGACTTAACAATATCCCCCAACCTCTCTTGATATTCTTCCAAACCCCCACCCCATACGAACCAACAAGCTCATTAGAACACCAACCACCCCACGAGCTGCCAAATTTTGGGTCCACCACAACTCTCTATCATGCCTCTCTCATGCACATAGCCAAATGGCACAAGATATCCCCAGCTAAAAGAGAGAAAAGGCACAAAATTCCTGAATCAAACCTCAAAACCCAGGGAATGGGCTCGAAGGCCACCGACCTAGCCAATGCCATTAATGCGCTAGGGAGACAATACCAACCCTGGTGCACGCATGGAGAAAGGGCCTAGTTTTTTTTTCAGTATTTTGGTATATCAAAGGCATAACTGCATCGATTCCGCTTTTTCTTCTCTTTGGATTTCTTCTTATCTCTCTTTAATTTATGTGAGCTTTTGCGTATTCTATATTAAATCCCATATTGGCCCTTATTGCTTTATGTCGAGGCCACCACTGTAAACCTAATTATCTCCCTTTCCTGTTCCTATATAAGAAAGACACGAATATCATGCATCATATATCTATCCAATAAAATGTCTTGTCATAGACAAAAAAACTAGACACATAGAAAAGTGCACAATATATGTACAGTTTAAAGCCTCTACAATAAGGGATAGACTCAAAAGTGCAATTTTAGTAAAGGCTAAGTAAACATGAGTTCGCTCCACCAGAATTTCTGAGCCTAAGCCAGAAGTTAGATACCTTAGTTGATTTCCTTTCACTCCCTCCAAAATATTTCATTTCCATAGATCAACAAAGCTTCAACTTAAAATTACAAAGCCTTAAGGGTGAAAGGTGGGGGAAAGAAATAAACTAACAAAGATCATGGCAGATCAATTTAAGACTTGTCAAATGTCTTTGAAATAAACTCAAATCAGGAAAGACAGGAGAACAACCAAAAATTTGTTTTAATTAAAACTAGAAGCCTATAAGCTTGTGGATTGGTTACCCATTAATTTCTTACATGGTCAAATATTATGCAAGGATTGTTTGCATTCACTTGAGACTAAACATAAGGAAGCAGCTAAGAACATCTGTAGACTTTGAGTCATCTGATGTCCTCTTCAAATAGTGGGACTTCATATTTTAAGCAAAAGTCTTCGAAAATAGGGACTTCTAAAGATAACTACTAAACAGGTTCATTCAAAGCTAATTATGTATAATGTATCCACCTTAGAACTAGCTGAAGAAACAAGTACAAATAGTTTCATAGATATGGTGTGTTAAAAAGAACCTATATCGATTGCATACAGTAACTAGGAGTCCTATTACACCTAAGGCCAACTCCAATTCACAAAACCAAGGTTCATCTCGTGTAGTGATTGTGGACTCGTACAAGGATATTGAGTAGAATGTTGGTGGTGCAGATGGACCTCCATACATCTAGGACCTCTATGCGCTAACTCCTCCAAAACAATTTTCAGACCGAAGCTTCAAGAGGTAAGATAGAACTCCAATGGTGATGCAATCTGGATCAGGTTAAGTAACTTAAGGTAGCAGTATTTAGCAGCTAGCTACAGTGTTTAGCTTGTGTTCTTTTCCCTTTTGAGTGTATTACTGTACAAAGTTGATAAGATCTATATTCGACTAGTTCACCTTTCTTAACAAAGTTTTAGAACAAGTATACATATAAAACATAACACATTTAATCAAGGGAAGATGATAATAAGATAGCATCAAAGAGACTGGTGAAATTACATAAAGCAAATGAATGCATTATAGAGGCGTATCCAAAAAATTTGTTATTATTTACACTTATGAAAAGAACACAACAGAATTGAATTGGATTCAAGAGCCATTGAATCTAGTCTAAAAGCGCGTCAGAAATTCCTCCTAAAAATATCTCTTTCTAGATTTGCTCAATTATAGAAAGTCCATCTACCAGCTCTTCTTCTTCTATTGTAAGAAAAAGTATTTATGCTTTTGGACAAGAGGGAGCACATTACTCCACCCATTAAAACTGTCCTAACTGATCTTTTTTCTTTCTTTTTTTCTTTTGTTTGCTCTTCTTCTTGTTTTGGGAAATGAACTATACTATGTGCTTAATCCAAACCACTTGATTTTAATATGAATGTTTTCGTCGGCAATATGTTGGGATTCTTGGTAGGTTTACGACACTAAATTGTGGACTGCTAAATCTATGAAGGCTGTACATTTCAGTAAAGGAGAAATCATCATCAGAATTAAGAATGAGTATTGGCGAAGTTTGCAATATGAAATCCTTGAAAGCTTTATGAATCTCATAAAATCAACAAGTCACAGGAATTGTCATTGAATATGTGGAGAACACCCAAAAAAAAAAAAAAAAAAAGAAAAGAAAAGGAAGTATCACCTTTAAGAAGAGAGAACAATTTTTGGGAATTGAGCTATCTTTGATATATCGTAGCTTATCGCTTTTAAATGCATCTGGTACACATTTAATATCATACCGGTCCACAAGTTCAACAACCTAGAAATCAAATGTCAAATAAATAATCATTTACAGATCCATGCTCTATATGACTGCAAGCCTTTGAAGAGAAAAAGAACGCGTGGGCAGCAATTTGAAAAGGTTCAAGCAACTTAAATACTTACACTTCTCGAAGAACGAACAGTAACAAGTCCAACAGGAATGAAAAAAGCACCCATAAATAGATACGTAGTGATGACCTGAAGAATATAAAGTGAACACCACAAAGTACAAAAATAAAGATGAATGGTGGATTATGGAAGATTCAGATATAAATACTAGTCATTGAGAAGGTACCCATGCTGGTGTTAGGATAGGTTTACAAGCTGGGAGTTTCTGCTGTTTAAACTGATGAAACACTGCAAAAGCACTGGATTAGGAATTTTATAAATTAATCTAGACAAAGAAAGTTAAGTGCAAATATGTCATGTCTTAACAAATAGTCGATATGTGCCAACTGGCATTTTCTCAGAAGATTACATCCAAACTGCAAAAGAAACTAATAAAATAAAGGACGAAAAAAAAAAAAAAAAACACCTCAGCTAATGGTGCATAGATTTATTCCATATTACAGAGTCAAAGTCGATAAAAAAAAATTGGCAGTGCAATGCAATGGAACAACAATAAATCCCCTTAACATATTAGAACTAATCGGTGTCTCTGTGGGATAAAGTGATCTGACATCCTTCCAAGCAAGGTTGAGATAGATGGCTGCCAGAATCATACAGATTGCTGATTCAATACTTAATTCCAATAAAATTGAGTGATCCCTAATATCTGAAGCATATGCTAAATGATGCAGAAGAACATAGTACAACATTAGTCACATTTTATTCACACATGTGGTTGCCCAGATGTGAGAGAGTAAGTGAAGAATCATGTCATAGAAGTCAAGATGGGTAGAAAAACATTTTTGGGTGTAAAGTGAACAAATAAGAAAATGAGGCAAAATATGTGCTTGCTAGAAGCATGTGCAGAACCATACTCACAAAACTTTTTTTCTGGAAGTTTCCAGGAGCTCTGAAGGTTAAAAAACTAACAGTGATAGATAATTCACATGAGCAAGATCTAAAGTGACTGAGATAAACAACATCTAAAAGCAGCTGTATGGACCTTCTTCTCGAGCATATTAACCATTTATCTTAATCTCTTAACCTTAGTTTAAAAATCTCAATACCCTTAAGAATGTGTTTCTCACCAGTACCCCCCCCCCCCCCCCCCCCCCCCCCCCAAGCTGAACCGCTTAGAATAACAAATTGGCAACTCAAATATGATGATTATTCATCTTTAAGGACCATAAGTAAAATATAGATACAATTCCTGTCTAATATGTCAAATGATTTTATGGATTTTCACAGAATCAGATAATAGTCTAATGCATAGTATTTAATGTTCCCCACAACGGTTGATGACAAAAAACAACACAATAATCCTCTCCTAGTCCTGACTTAGCCAACTAACACATCATAAAGTCCATTGATTTAATGTACAACTATTTTACCACTTCAATAACCAGTAAACAAGTGCATTTGATTACTCAGCTCAACTTACTTTCCCAATCTCTACAACAGAATGATTAAACACACACAAACACACACGCAAACCCTAATAAACCTTCAAATCAAAAAACAATGACATGATTTTGTTATACCATTAGATTTGCCTTCTATTGGAACCTCTCGGGGTCTTACTGGAGCTGCTGAGGTACTCGCTCTTTCCATTTCCATCAATTCTAACTCTCAGCAATGCCACTGCACAGACCAAACCTTTAGAAGTCAGTCCTTAAGTTCCAATGGTAAACAAATCACACCAGAATTGAGAATGTTCTCACACATTGCATCAGAACCAAAGCTTTCTCGTATCAAGGGCTAAAATTCGAAAGATTTCGTTTTCTCCCATCGCAGAAACAGTGCGAATGGGTATATGCTTTTGGTTTTCCTTGCATTTTCTCAGCAACCAAACAGCGTTAGCGAGAGACGAGAGTAGAAGGAATACCTGATGACTTTGTGGCGATCGGAAATGGGGAATTGAATTTCAGAGGCGGGAGACGTGAAGACGACAAGTTAAGAAACTGGAGGGAATATGGGGTTGCTTGGGGGTGATGGAAAATTTGGAAGTTTTGCTTTATTCTTTGCTTGGGGAGCTTGCTAGATTTTTTTTTTTTTTTTTTTTTTTTTTTTTTTTTTAATACTAATGGGCACCAAAATTAGTAAAATTAAATTGGATAAAATAAGTTCACCATTCATGTTTTTTAATGTTTTGAAAAGTAGAGTTTAAATTTGAAAAAGTTTTTTACATTTTGAAAAATATTTTTATTTTAAATTATGTTAATGTTTAGAGAAAATTATACTTTCAATTTTTAAAACATAGGGGAAAAAAAAAAAGTCAAAATTGTCGAATTGCAACAATTTGGAAGTTTAGGGGGTAAAGTGTCACTTTTTAAACATTGGGATTAAAAGTACAAATGGATATATAGTTCAGAGGGTAAAGTGTATTTTCCCCTAAAACATATTATCAAGACATTCTTGAAAATATCATACCAATCTAAACTCACCAATTGTCAAGAAATTCTTGAAAATATCATACCAATAAGAGAAAAGAGAAATGTTGTGGTGCAATAAAAGGACCATTTTTTGTCCATAAAAGTCTTAGGTAGCAAAAGGCTACAAGCCCCATTCGTAATTGTTGTGACCCCACCTACTGATGGAGCCTGTGACCTTTTGTCGCCTAAGACTTTTATGGGCTAAACATTGTTTTTTTATTACACTATAGCATATCTCAAGAGAAAATGACCAATACAAATGGGTAAATTTAATATGCGATGCTCAATACGTTGAATATTTAACTAAAATTAATAGTGAATTGACGGAGACAAAATTCAAACTCATAATATTTTGCTCTGATACCATGTTAAATTACTATTTATCACAAAAGTTTAAACTGATAAAAAGAATAAGTTTAATCATTTAGTCAATATTGAGGCCTTTCGCTTTGCTCCTCGACTTATCCTTCACACCAATATGTTCATAACCCACTTTTTCTTTTTCCCTTAACAAGAGAATCTACTCTATACACTTCACCACTAAACTATTCAATCATTTGCACTTTTAACTACAGTATTT
Source organism: Corylus avellana (assembly GCF_965113065.1). Taxonomy (NCBI): domain Eukaryota; kingdom Viridiplantae; phylum Streptophyta; class Magnoliopsida; order Fagales; family Betulaceae; genus Corylus; species Corylus avellana. Next base: position 22,440,035 of record NC_142490.1, on the reverse strand, counting down.
AAAAGGTGACATTTTACCCCCAAAGTATTTGACATTGATACTTGACCCCATAAAGTACATTTTACTCTTTGAAATATTTTGAGTTGACACTTTACCCTCCAAAGTAACTAAGTTTTGGGGGGTATAGTGTCAACTCCAGGGGTAAATTATCAATTCAAAATACTTCAGGAGGCAAAGTGTACTTCATGGGGGTCAAATGTCAATGTCATATACTTTGAGGGGAGTAAAGTGTCACTTTTTAAACATTGAGGTTAAAAGTGCAAATAGGTGAATAGTTTAGGGGGATAAAATGTATTTTCCCCTAAAATATATTGTAGTTCACACCGGTAGCCTAGAAGGTTCAAGTAATGGTTGTACACAAATATTAACTAGCATATTAAACAAAACACATATGCACCAAACAATCAATATTTTATACTGATTATTAGTAATTTGTAATTATTGTTAAAATTTATATTTAAATAATCAAATAAATTAATTTTATATATATATATATATATATATATATATATATACACACACACATAAGGCTCATGTAATTTTCACACGAAAAGGAGATTCGAACTAGTAACTTTCGCTTTATAAGGCGTAGCCCCCAGCCGATTGAGTTACCCCACTCATATACATATATTTATGTCAAAACTCATAATTATAATAACTCAAGTTATGTATATTAAATTATGAAGATAATTCATTTTATCTTTTTAAATACTTAACATGTTTTCATTATAAAGTTGGAAAAAAAAAGGGGTTAAATATGTTTGACCCCATGTGATTAACGACTTTATTTTTTTCAACTTAGGTTTCAATTTGTATCGTAGATGCTATCTCGCTTATAGCTAAAAACAAACATGGTACTTTCGTCCAACTTTTGTTCAAAATTTGATAGAAATCCACACCAATGCCTTTAAAAAATGGACACGTGTCTCTATACCTCATTAAAATAAATAAATAAATAAACATTAAAAAAATCTGAAAAAGTAAGGGTGGCTAGAGCCATGCACCCTCGACCGGTAGAGGGTCTGAATCTTAGCAATATTTTATTTTATTTTTATAATAAAAAAAGATGTATTTTGGAAATTTTGATATGATTTAACGAAAGTCTTAGTAGATAAGTACATTGCAAACATTTGAAATTTCAATACTATAAATTGAGAGTTTCTTAACATTGGGGAGTAATGTCAAATCGAGTGAAAGTTCAAGAAAATTTTATGAAGTTTTCCCATAAATTAACTTGAATCTTAAACAATCCATATATCTATAGTGTGTATATAAATTCATTATCCGCTATGCAAATATCTATGCATATACATAAACATACTCACGTACACAAAAACACAAATATATCTATATTAAAACTCACAAAAATAATAGTGCAAGCGATATCTATCATATTAGGAAGAGAATTGCATTATATAGTTTAAAGTACTTAAATATGTTTTCATTAAAAAATTTAGGGTTAAACACGTATTACTCATTGTGGTTTAACTACTATATCTTTACTAACATCAGTTTCATTTTGTATCACATATGGTGCTTCATGGCTCGCCTATGATTTAGCTACATTCATTTCGGACGACCCTGGTGACACCTTCCTGATAGAAACACATTGAACCCTCTAAAACATTTCATTTTCACACCAAACACTAATGGTTTTAAAATTATTTAAATACTAAATAAATATGACCAAATTCTAAAACCTGACAATACAGATATAAAACAAATTTACAGGAAAAACAAAGAAAACAACCCTCCCCCTCAAACGGACACAAACTATATAAACTCCCAAATTTGAAAGAAACAGAACAAGAAAAGCAAACACAAAGGACAAAGGGAAGTAGATCGAACAAGAGAGCTGATGAAAGAGATTAAACATCCCACATGGAGAAGTGATTCCTTTTTAAAAGTCCTAGAATAAAGTTATAGTGAATATTATAACACACAATGAGCATCTGATGAGTTGCGAATGACCCTTTTTCTGATGCTCATATTAATTAATGGTTCAAAAATTATTAGTTAAATGTGCTATGAGAGGATCTAATTCCAATTTCTTCTGAATCCAAGCTGCCATTGAAACGATGCGTCCATCACCTTCAAAGTTCAAACCATGGTGTAAGACACAGATAGATCACAGAGGGTACCGGCCTTTATTTGATGATCGAGCATCATCTACAGCAATATTGTACGTGGAATCAGGTCTTTTTTTTTTTTTGGCAACGATACGTGACACCCAAGGAGACGTTTGTAGCCCGTCTTACACCATCATTTGGGGCGTGTTTGGCAATGGCCAAACCAAAGCCATTTACTATTCATCATATATAATTAAACTTCTAACATTTTTAATTTTTACATTACATTAATCATTTTTTACTATTATTAATTCAAATCAAAAGATTACTATAATTTTTTTTTTTTTTTTTTCATTTTTTCTCACACTATCACTTCCAACTACAGGCCATTGCTACAGTAACAAGTCATTGCCAAACATAGCCTTCAACTTTGGTAGCCTAACAGGCATCATCTACAACAAGCTGCGATGGTCTTTTTATTATTTTTTTTATTTTTTTATTTTCTATTTAAATTTGGTAGGTTAGGGAGACCAATTGTGGCTATCCTACTTAGATGTGACCATAATAGTACCTACCCTCTGGGGACCGTAGGCGCTCCCTCAAGTTCGACTAAGCCATATAGCCTGACTCAGTCCCACTAGGATATCAATGGGAATCAAAGGCGGCTAATACTAATAAGACATATGTGAGGATTCTCTATTGCGGAGATTCGAACTCATGTCCTAATACATACCCTACCATTTGAAAATTTCCTTGTGTCATTGATTCACCACCTTTGATGGTAAGCTGCTAGGGTCTCTTAATTTGCTTCCAACTTTACTCTATATACCGTTTGTTTTATTCTTTGTATTGCTTTTCCGTTTAGGTTTTATTGTTGGGGTAGCCCATCCCGTTTCAATTGTACTGTCTTTGTAACCATTTTCTCATTATTGACTAAAAAAAAAAAACCTATAATCTATATATATAGGTGGTTCAAGAAACCTACACACAAGTCCCATGCATATTGAAGCTTATTCTTCTCTGCTGGCGATGTGTCCAAAGGGAGAGAAGGATGTTAAAAAGCATAGCTTAAACGCGAAGCTGTATGACGCTTTGCTGAAAGAAGACGCAGAGAAGGTGAAAGAGCTCTGTGAAAATGTGGAGGAGCAAGGATTGCACATATTGACAATACACGACGACACAGTGCTCCAAGCCGCCACCTACTCCAACCAATCCGACTTGGTGCTCAGCCTTCTAGAGCCTTGCCAGCCTGCCACCTCGACAAAATGACCCGGCAAAACCTCCAGGGAAACACTCTCCTCCACGACGCCGCCACGTCCAATTCCAGCCAGTCACTCGCGGTGGCGAAGAAGGTGTTGGAGAAAGCTCCGGGACTGCTATGCATGCGCATCCACCTCGGAGAGACGGCGCTTTTCCGGGCAGTCCGTCATGGTAAAATGGATGTGATAGGATTTCTTGAAAAACAAATTGGCAGTTATGATAAAGAAAATCAGCAACCCTTCCTTCAGAGGAGTGATAAAACTACAATTTTACGCATGGCTATTCTTGTTCAGCACTTCGGTAATTAAGTCCGAGATATGCTATAGTGCAATAAAAAAATTATTTTTGGTTGTCTTAGGTGGCAAAAGGTCACATGCCCCCATCAATGAGTGGGGCCACAACAACTATAGATAGGACTTGTTACATTTTGCCACCTAGGACTTTTATAAACCAAAAATTATATTTTTATTGCAATTTCTCATTATATGTGCCGTTTTGGTTATCTAATGCATGAAATTGGGATACAGATTTGGCTCTGCACATTGCAAAACGTTTTGGACACTTAGTTGAAGAAACAGACGCGGACGGGATGACGGGTCTTCAGCTGCTATCATGCAACCCTGGAGCTTTTCGACGTGAACCTAAAAGGGAATTCTTGGAGCACATCGTCAGTTCTGGTTCGTTTTATCAAGTCTTTATCGTGTTATATAGTGTTGTCTCCTTGTTTGTATGATTCGTTTTTTTTTTTTTTTTGGTTTTGTTTTGGAAAACTTTTAAAATCTCTCCGAACTTTTATGAGTTTTTAAAGTACTTTTAAAGTTCAAAATACTCTCAATTAAGAGTATCAAACTTTCAATATATTTCAATTTACCTCATTCCGTTTGAATTTTTCATTAAATTTTGTCAAAATTCTCAAAATACTCATTTTTTAATTATTAAAAAAAAACTATAAAGATTCACACGTTTATTATTATTATTATTATTTTTGTAAAAAAATATTTTTGCAATATCTTTGCAATTTTTTATTTTTTATTTATATAAGAAGTTGATTTTTTTGAGCATTTTGACAAAAAGTAACATAAAATTCTAATGGAAATGGGGTAATTGAAAGTTCAATGCCCTTAATTGAGAGTTTTTAAATTTTGGGAGGTACTGTCAAAACGAGTGGAAGTGCATGTGAGTTTTTAAAGTTTGATACTCTCAATTACGAGTATTGAATTTTCAATTATCTTATTCCCGTTAGAATTTTTCATTAAATTTTATCAAAATTTTAAAAATACCCATGTTTTTTTATTATAAAAAAATTATAAAGATTCACACGTTTTATTTTATTTTTATTTTAAAAAAAAAAAAAAAATCTTTGCAATTTTTTTACTAAAAGATAGGGTATTTTAAGAATTTTGATAAGATTTAACGAAAAAAAGTAACAAAATTGAGTAATTAAAAGAAATTAAAATTTTGATATTGATTGAGAGTTCTTGATATTTGAATCATATTTTCAAAATGCGTAAAAGTTTAGATAAGGTTTGTGAAGTCGATCTTTCCTAAAAAGTAACATTGAAATTAAAGTGCCTTTAGATCGATGAAAAGGTGGCATTAAATGAAATTTAATGCATGAAATTTTTTTGAATAAGTTTAAATTGCTGAAGAATTTTTTGTTCACGAAAATCGTTGTGTTATGCTTAGATGGTGTAGAAGAGCTTGCTCTATTATTTCTCCATCCCCTTGGAGAAAAACTAAATTTTATGTGCAAAAATTACTAACTTAAAGTACAGTCAACTTACATTGTACTTCAGCCAAACGAGTGCCAGCTGAAAAGTAAGAGGAAAGATATAAATCAGCTGTGAAGCTTGCCAAGTTCTTAATAGAAACAGATACCTCGTGGGAGGCTACTTATCCTGGAATTGACCAGAACAAGTCTAGGCTTCACAAATATGGTGGTAATACTCCAAAACCAGAGACCCCCGTGAGTTCACTTGGTCAAGGGGAAGGGGAAACAGGAACCCCTTTGTTTTTAGCAACTAAATCCGGGTGCGTAGAGATTGTTGAAGAAATACTCAACACATACCCCCAAGCAGTGGAGCATATTGATGAGAAGGGCAGGAACATATTGCATTTAGCAATCAAATACCGCCAGTTAAAGATATTTGAGCTACTAGCCAAAGAGGGAGTACCAATGAAGAGGTTGGTTAGAAAAATTGACAAGGAAGGGAATTCTACACTGCATACAGTTGGATTAAAAATTAGAGATTATGTACCTGAGAAGATGCAAGGCCTTGCTCTTGAATTGCAAGAGGAGCTGATTTGGTTTGAGGTGGAGTTTCAACTTAATTTCTAGTACCCTTTTTTCTTACTGCTATGGACACACAAGCACAAAGACCGCTAAACTACCATTTATCCTAAAAGTTTAAGCTAATATTAAGATTTAAGGATGAACAAATTTACTCATTTAATTTAGGGTAAACAATTTACAAAACCTCATGAACTTTCACCCGTTTTGACATGACCTCCCAAAGTTAAAAAACTCTCAATTCTATCCACCTTGAACTTCAAATTTGATGTAATTTACCCCCTGTTAGGATTTGGCGTTAAATTCTAACATAGGCTATGAAAAATACCAAAATACCCTCAATTATTCCTTTGTGACCATTTTTTTTTAAAAAAAAATTGAGGGTATTTTCATATTTTTCATAGCCTCAGTTAGGATTTAACGTCAAATCCTAACGGAGGGCGTAAATTGCATCAAATTAGAAGTTTGGGAGGTAGAATTGAGAGTTTTTGAACTTTATGGGAGTCACGTTAAAACAGGTGAAAGTTTAGGGGTCTTTGTAAAACTTTTCCTTTAATTTATACTTTAACACTCCTGCTTCCGTATGTGGCTTCAAATTTTCACTTAATAAGTGAAGCCTAACATGTAAAACATTTAATTGAAATAGAAGGTGAATGAGAGAGATAAGGTTCGAACTCAAGATGTTTGTTATATATATTACCATGCTAAATAATCATTCATCCTAAAAGCTTAAACTAATAGGAATTGATTAATTTAATCATTTATGGGCTATCTCGTGTTCATGTGCAGCGTATAAAGGAAGTCCTTCCACTCCATTTAATCGATCACCGCAACAGTATGAAGCAGACTGCAGAGGGGTTCTTTGCTGCAACAATAAAGAGCTTCGAAAAGCATCTGTAAAATGGCTAAAGCGGACCTCAGAAGGATGCTCCATTGTTGCAGTTCTTATCGCTACTGTTGCCTTTGCTGCAGCCTACACAGTCCCTAGAGGCCCTAATGATACCGGTATCCCAATCCTCCTCAATCAACCTTTCTTTGTTGCCTTTACCGTTACTGACGTGTTGTCCCTTTCATTTGCTTTGACATCAGTTGTTATATTTCTCTCAATCCTCACATCACCATTTCGACTTGCAAACTTTAGGCATTCTCTTCCAAATAAGCTGATGTTAGGCTTTACATTTTTGTTCCTCTCTGTGTCCATGATGATGGTAGCATTTGCAGCAACAGTCCTCCTCATGTTACACAAAGGGGAAAGTTGGAGACAAATTCTCCTATATGCCTTCTCTTTCTTGCCAGTCGGCATCTTCGCATTGTCATATTTCCCTCTCTATCTATCACTATCAGAAACCTACAAATACTTGCTCAAGAGGGCAAGCCAGGCAATTCCTTGGAACCATTGTATTTCAATGCTATCTAGGCTGACCAATTTGTTCAGCTACTACAAAACTCAAACCTCTAATTTCTTAGTTTGAGAAGGTACATGGCAGTTGGCCTTTGGAACTAGTACTACTATGTTGTCTTTAGGAATTTTCCATGGATGAAGAAAGTGTGCAACAAGTTAATCAGTTATAATATGTCTTAAAGAGTATTTTATATTAAATTGGCATGTCTTTAAAGCATATGATTCTCATATACACTTGTAATATGTAGGATTAATAGAGCATGTGATTCTATATACATCTAATTAAAAATACATTTAGTGGTCTGTTATGCATTTTTAAAAAAAATACATGTGAGAATTACAATATTTAAGAACAAATATAAACTTAATAAATGTGATTGGAGGAATTTTCTCCAATTCAATTTAGAAGAAAACTTTGTCATTTGTATAAATTCTATGTGAAAACTCACCTCATTGCCTCCTCACAGGCTCCAGGGCCTTACTGGTTAGACTTCTCATAGATTCCTTACCGACCCACCAATAAACTTCTTGTTGATAAGAACATGCAACAACACCATGGTTTGATTTCAAACTCTAAGAACCTTCAATAGATGAAACAGCTTCTTGGCTCACGCCCCAAGTTCCTTGTGTATCAACACAACCAAGGAAGCTTGGCATACAACAACCTCATGAACTCCTCTTGGGTGCTTTTGAGAGGTATCAAAAGAATGAACCAAATTAACCTTTTAAAGAAAAGTTTGAGTCTGTTCTGCATGGAGAAGTCTAGACATGATTAGGGTTTGACACCTAATCAGCCATGCATGTTTGAACATCAAGGCACATGCAAGGGAACATGCACTCTTTTGGTCTAAACCATGTTTGGACATGTGTCCTCCATGTCCAAACATCACTACTAGTGATGGTTCTTAACCTAGGCATGTCCCAATAGCTCAGAAAATATGCACTCCCTATGAAGATTCGTGTCCAGACATTATTCATCAAAGCTAATCAAGTTCGGACATCACAAGAAGCATGTACTTTGATGTCCAAACATTACAAGAAACATGTACTTTGATGTCCCAATCTATCAAACCACATTGCCACAAGTATATTTTTCTTGGTCTTGAATGAAACCACAAGTATATATATATATATATATATATATATATATATTATGAAAAGAATTTTCATTCAAGCACAAACAAAATACCCAAACACATCGGCAAGAAAGCTGGAACTCAGTTTTTTACATCAAACAACGAAAACCAAACCCAACTCAAACATGACAAAGTAACAGAACATCCACAAAAATTATATCAAATCATGTCACAAATATCAAAGTGTAGCATAAATGACAACATCCCAAAATGCATCACTATCATAACAAATCATCAAGACATGACGGCTTTGTCTTCTTCAGGTAACACAATGTGAATGCCAGTCTTCACATGAGACATGTTTTACTCCACATCCATTTTCATATCTCCACATCCCTTGCTTTAGCTCCTCCAATTTATTCCCATGACTCTAAATGAGTGCCTGAATAGTCACCTAACACTCCTCCATGGTAATCTACCGCTGAGCCATGGCAGTGAGCTGCTCCATATATATATATATATATATATATATATATATATATATATATATATATATATATATATATATAAGGGAAAATTACAGTTTACCCTCCCAAAGTTATCAGCGATTTGCAATTCGACTTCCAAAGTTTCAATTTTTTTCAATTCAAGCATTTCGTCAGTCATAGCCGCTTTGACTAACAGAACAGTGAAATCAGGGTGACAACTCTGGTGGTGATTGAGTATGGCATAACTACCGTGGAGTTAGCCCAATGCATAATGGAAAATGGGGTGTCAACTCCGGTGGTGATTGAGTGTGGTCTCACTACCGAGAGTTGGCCTCATATATGACTCCGGTGGTGATTGAGTATGGTCTCACTATCGTTGAGCTGGCCTCATGTATAACTCTAGTGGTAATTGAGTATTGTCTCACTACTGAGAACTGGCCTCGCAATGGAACTAGCACAAGATGATGAGCATGAGCATAAGCATGCATAGCATATGATTGTATGATGATGATGATTGATTTTGTATGATTTTTATACTAGATGTATCAATATGCATATGCGATTGGTATGGGACGGAACATATATGTATATTGTTATGGCTAGACATTGCATGATGACTTCCCTATGTTTTATCGTTGAGCTATGTATCTTGTAAGTGTGAACAAAGTTCAATTGTTATTTTGAATTAAACTAGTAAGTTTTATATTGCTGAGCGTCTCTATTTTATGGAGACAGCGGGCTCATAATTCCGCCTGTATCATGGGTGGTGGTGATTCTCATTGTGCAGACAATGTTATTAATGCAGGTACTTGGACAATAGACGATGACCCTGCGGCCATGTATCTAGGTCACCATGGTGTTTGAGGCCTGGATACATTAGGTGTTTATTTTGTTAGACTAGTTGATAGCCCTCTTTTGTAGAGCATTCATATATATGCTTAAGCATTATTATTTTGTATATGGCTCGTGTCGCATGTGACACTTTTGTATAGCTATTGTTTTGTATGTAAGCTTTAATCACTTAGATGTATTAATTAGCTTTGATGTGATACGTATGCCTAATGCTATTTATATTCTGCTGCAAAGATATGAACTTTGACAAATCATTGATGATGCATGTAGCTCTGTGTGGCATATTATACTGTCAATTAGGTTAATGCATGGGTTCATGACATATTGCGGTATCCCCATGCCACTGTGACAATCCGCTTTGTTGTGGGTAATGCTTTTTAAAAGAAAATTTTTTAGTCATGTTTTATTAATTGCGTCGTTACAGTGATCATGTGTGACGCACGTGATCACTTTATGCGTTTTATTACCAAAAATACGCCCATCAACATTACCACCCTCACGCACGCTCTAGCCAACTTAACTCATGCCTAACTCATTTTACCCACGCCCAACCTAACCCATCTAATGTTTAGGGTTTACTTACTTTAAACAACAAATAAACAAGTCAAAGCAGAAGCACGAGTTGAAGAAGATGCTGACTCACGATGGAAAGGGACGTGACGGAGGAGAACCCACCATCTCGACAACCACTCGAGAACCACCCAAACTTTGAACTTTCGCGCATTTGTGTACGAAGAGGTAAGTTTTTGCCCTTTTGGATTCGTATATTCAAACGAAACTGTGTAATAGAAAACTAGGGTTTTTGGTAATTTGGGGTTTTCGTGAGGGGAGTTTTCTTTGGTTATCCTTTAGTCTGTGATGTTGATTTATTGTTAACAAAAGTTGTTTTGTATTGTACTTGCATTTATTGCGACATTGGGTGAAGTTGGTTGTTTGTGTTGGAACAAAAGTGGTCCCCAAAGTGTACAATCTTGTTGGATAGAGATTTTTAACTGGCTTACCATGAAACTAGGGTTTTCGGTAAATTGGAGTACACTCAATGTTCACTTTTTAATATCATTGTAAATTTATCTTGCTATTGTGGTGCGCAAGACTGTCGAAAGCGTTTGTATTAGGCAGATAAAGTTTCTCATCTTAGTAATATTGTGTCGATTCCCCACAAACCTCATTTTTGTATGTAACCAGTCAAATTCTAATGTAAATTATCTTACAGGATTTTTTTCTATTTATTATTTAGTTCTATATCAAATTTTGTGTCTATTAATGGGGTGCTCGCTGGAGTTCATTATTCATATATGTTTCACTTCCTATTTCTAATTCGATGCCCTTTTCATAACATATATGTTGTAAATGGCATAGTAGTTCTTAAAAAAAAGTTTAAATCATTCTGTTCATTTTGATTTTGATGAAGTGACAAATGAACATTTGGAATGTATACAAATAAAGGGTTTAGGGTTTAGTGGGATCTGGTGGTTGATCACCAATTATCTTTGAATGCAAATAATTTTATGGTTGATACGGCACTTCAATGTGATTGTCACATTAACACGTGGAATGTATAAAACGGACTTACGGGTAACATTACTCTTTCTTAAAACACAAACAATTTCATTTTTTTAGGGGTGGAGCTTTTGTTGTACCGTAGCATTTTTTAGTGGTAAAAATGTATAACCCTTTTAAAACCTAAAAGGCATTAACGGTGCGCAGAGTTGAAATCAAAAGTTTTTATATTTCTAGCATGAGTAATTAGTCTTTTTCTACCACTTAAGTCCAAACTACGATTTGAATATCAAGTGAGTGATTAAGAAAGCTAAACCCTAAACCCTAACCCTAAAAAATATTTGAATTATCACCTGGTTGTCTTGCTTCCAAAATATTTGCATGTAATTTTAGTTTTAGTTTAGATTTGCATAACTTAATTCTTAAGCAGTAATTATATTTGTAAAGGTATTTAAAGTTGCTTGTCATATATTTTATTCATTAATTTTGTAGGATGTCTTTAAAGCTAGTGTTCAAGGTTAGTTATTGGGGTATAGATTCGACAGGAGTTCTAGTTGCAAGTACGTGGGTGGAGAAGTTACTGTTCATGGTGAAGGATACGATCATGATAACTTGTCTTTTTTTGAACTTGAAGATATTTGTAAAGACTACGAGTACAAGGCAGGAGATCTAATGTACTTCAGAGAACTTGATAAGACGTTAATGGATGGTTTGCATTTAATAAGCTCTGATGACAACGTATTGTTCATGGTTGGCTGCCATAAAGGACAATTTATTGTGCATTTATATGTTGTGTGTTTTGGGGAGGGTCAGGGTGATGTTGAGGAATACGAAGAAGAAGATGATGATGAAGAGGAGGGGAGGGTTGATTACAATGACCCTTGGTGGAAAGACAAACTCAGTGATGATGAGGATTTATTTAATGTAGATCTCGACGTAGGTGATACCAGAACTGGAACAATTGGAGCTGGAACTAGTGAAGCTGGAACCATTGGTGATGGTGATGGTGATAATGAGAATGAGGGTGATGAGGAAGAAACAAATGATGTACATGAAGATGATGAAGAAGATGGGAACCATGATGAGGCCCATCCAAGTGATGATTATGTTAGGTCCGAAAGTGGGCCTAAGAATAAGAAAAAATTTGAAGAAGTAGATGATGATACAAACTCTGAAATGGCTAGAAGTGACATACTGGAGTCACCACTGAATAGTGATAAGGAAGCTGAAGTTCCATCTGCAAAAACTCCCGAATTTCACCGAATGGACCTAGTTAACCCAGTGCTGCATCTCTACATGAGTTTTCCAGACATACAAACATTTAGAGAAGCTGTTAAAGAGTACAATCTTTTGAGGGGCAAGGAAATTAGGTTCAAAAAGAATGAAAGAAGAAAGTCTATCATTGTGTGTAAGGATGACAAGTGTTAGTACCAAGTATATGCAAGGCAGGTTTCTAATGAACAAACATTTTAGATAAGATCTATGCAGTCTAAACATGTGTGAGGTAAGCAATACAAGAACTACATCGTGAACTCAACTTGGATATCCAACAAGTTGATTGAGAAGTTTTGAATTCAGCCTAATATGCCCTTGAATGTCATACAACACGAAGTGAAGGAAAAGTGGAAAGTGAATGTAACTCCAAGTATGATGTACAGGGCTAGGGTCAAGGCATGTCAAAAAATATACGGGAAGCTTGAAGACCAATATAGTCATTTGTGGGATTATTGCGAGACAGTGAGACAAACTAATAAGGGAAGTTGTGTGATGATGAAGGTTGACAAACCAAACCCAAATGTGCTTCCAAAATTTGGAATATTGTATTTTTCTCTTACTGCAATGAAGAAGGGGTTTCTGGATGGTTGTAGTCCTGTTATAGAGGTGGATGGATGCTTCTTGAAAGGGTCATTCAAAGGACAACTGTTAGTTGCAGTTGGAAAGGATAGGAATAACAATATGTATCCAATTGCTGTTGTCGAAGCTGAGACAAAAGACTTTTGGACATGGTTTTTGGAAATCCTTGTGTCTGATCTTGGAGTACATGAACGGAGCTACAGACTAACATTCATTTCAGATAGACAAAAGGTAAGTTATATTACATTTAATTTTTGGTCAATAATTTTATATCACACTTAAATAAATTTGTTCAATAATTTTAGAATTTTGGTCATTTTTTCATGCATTATGAATTTGTTCTGTAGGGTCTCATGCCAGTTTTAGAGGCTGTGCTTCCAATGGCAGGTCATAGAATTTGTGTTAGGCATCTGTATGCCAACTTCAGAGACTTAGAAGGGCATAAAGGATTGGCATTGAAAGAACAGTTGTGGGCTGCAGCAACCGCATACACTCAACATGAGTTTACAGCTCATATGGAAGAATTGAAAAAACTTAGCAAGGATGCATACGAGTACTTGAATAAGATTGATCACAGTGGGTGGTCTCGGGCTTGGTTTAATGAATCTCCAAGGTGTGAGTTGCTGGTGAACAATATATGTGAGTGTTTCAACTCATACATCCTCAAGGCTCGTGATAAGCCTATTTTGACATTGTTTGAGATGATAAGGAAAAAGTTGTTGAGGAGATATCAGGTTAAGAGAGAAGGGATTGAGAAGTTGACTGGTAGGTTGTGCCCTAGAATTGTGCAAAAGTTGGAGGCAATTGAGTTAGACGCAATGGACTGCATTGCAACCTATGCTGGTGATGGAATGTTTGAGGTTACTGCTCCCAGCAACAAACAGTATGTGGTAGACCTACGTAGAAGACAATGTGGATGCAAGCAATGGGAAATCACTGGAATCCCCTGTCCCCATGCATTTGCTGCTGTACTCTATAATTGTGGGAATCCTGAGGACTATGTTGATGAATGTTACACAATCAAGAGGTACAAAAAGGCATATGTACCAATAATTTACCCAATGCCTAGTGAGGAGCAATGGATGAAGACCAGACATGATCATTTGGAACCACCTAGAATTAGAGTGACCCCCGGGAGACCAATGAGGCTAAGAAAGAGGGTTCCTAATGAGAGTAATGACCCCAAAAATCCAAACCGAATGAGGAAATATGGAGCAAGGATGAGATGAGGAAAGTGTACTGGTTTGGGTCATAATAAGAGGAGTTGTCCACTTAATCAATCTTCAGGAAGTCAGCTTAATACCCCCTACAGCAAGTGTAAGTGTTACTGAACCCTATTAAATCGTCCTTAATAGATAACCTTGGTTTTAACTAGCTTGTTTTAGACTTCACATGAATATGCTAATATTTTGTGCCATTTTTTATGCAATCACAAAGTGTTGCGTCCAATACTCGAACTACGGGTAAAAGCAAGGCACGAATTGTGTGCAAGGTAGACATTTTTTGGCGCTTGTACTGCCCCTTTTTTAGGGTTTGTAAGTAAATTTTTAGACTGAAAATTGGTACATTTGATGTTAGTAGAAAGCTAAGACGGTGAAAAATTGTGGTAGTTGTGGTCCCAACCAGTTATCAACTGCAGTAAAGGTACTTAGCAAGGATGTTGTTTTAGTTTTAGGTTTTCTCATACCCACGCATTTGCTATTTTTTTTACTTTATAATTTTTTTTTGGTCTTGTTAAGGATAAGGAGGACTTAAACAGCAAGAATACAGCATCTGGGTCAACCACTAGTCCACAAGCATATATCATACTCAAGGTACTTAATTATATGCTAGCCCTCTTTACTTTGTACATTTATTCACCTAAACCCTAAGATGACAGATAGGATCTTTGCTACCATCTACTACTTATTTATTTTATTTTGTTTCATTTGTTGTTTTTGTAGAAGGGTAAGGGGAAAGTTCAGCCTACACATGCTCCACGTGGATCTCTCCACGTGGATCTGTAATCCCCAGTCTTGTTGATGAAAGAGAGCACACACCTCCCCCTGAATTTGGACCTGAAAGAGGAGTAAGACCTCCACCTGTTGAAGACTAATATAGCAATCTCACCCCCTTTGAAACTGGAGCAGGAATTATCTTACCTCTAGTATGGGGCAAGATGGAAGGTATAGAAGATATAGAAATTCATGTAATGGTCACAGGAGGTCCTGCATCAAAGACTCATATATCTGATAAGGTTAGATGTATTTTTCATAGTACACTTACAAGGGCTCCTGTACATATTGACCTCACTGAAGAGGTCCCTACTGCAACTCAACCTTCAAATACAGGGCCTAACACTAGAGGTGGTGGAACTAGACGGAAAACTATAGGTGGTAGACCTAGAGGGGCTAAAATTGGGGGGGGGGGGGGGATTTGCAGTTCGAGGTGGTGGAGGCAAAAGTTTCGTAGTGAGGGGTGGTGGAGACAGAAGTGGTGCAGGAAGAGGTGGTGTAGGCATTAGTGGTGCAGGCAAAAGTGGTATAGCTGCACCTACTAGTGCTACAGCTGCAAGTACTGGTGCTGCAACAAAGTCTGATACTATTGCAAAGTTGGAAGAACGCATTGTAACAACAATAGAAAATGATATTGAAATTGTGGAAGCCAAGAGAAAACGGCTGAATCCAAGATGGAAGCCCTAAAGTCATGGACAATTAGCCTTATGTGTTTTTTGTTGCTTTGCTATGTTACATTTTTTGTTAAATTGTTAGTGTCTTTGGAAGTTGGTAATGTGTATGGATAACAATATATGTGGTTGGAAGTTGGTAATGTATATGGATAACTTTTTACCTGGTTGGAAGTAGGTAGGAAATATGGACATATTTTGTACGGAATTTGTGAATGTGTTGTAGGCTTAGTTACCTGTTGCAGCTTTTTTTTTTTGCTTATGATGTGAAGCTGCTTAGATTGTATTTCATATATGTCTTTCATAAAATCGTTACTGAAGGGTATAGATTTTCGTATACCTTGATTTCTTTTTTATGGTATAGGTTTTCCTTTTAGATAATTTGCAAGTCGGTATTGGAATTATCAGGCACGAGCGTTATAATTCTTTGGTAAATCGTCATTATATCACCCATTTAAATTATAAGTGCACAGGAGAATTTTGTAATAAGGTGCATCAGCTGTAATGATAAAAAAAAATTTAAAGGTAAAAAATCCAACTCAATAAACCAAGTGACTTTATGGTCAAAGGCATGGCATACACTCAATTCATGTTTACATAAAACAGGAAATTACGTTCATATAGCAACTAATAACTTCATTAAAAACTACATTACATTTCAGATAAGCTTCTAGAATTACACGACTCTACAACAAACGATATTGTGCTCCCACAATTACACAAGTACAAAATACCACATTGTACTCCCTAAACCCTAAACAAAGTAACACATTGTGCTCCCAAAATGACACATAAAGTCATAAACATAAAAAACCACAATGTGATCTCAAAATTACATACACCTCAGTTCAACTTCATATGGCCAAGCTTGCATTCATACGGACCACTTTGAGTGTATCCAAACAACAAAACGAAAATGACACTTAAACAAACTACTCAGGAACATGCAAGAATTGTTTGGTAATTCTTCTTAACTGCATGGAGTTTGATCTCCCCAATCTCTACTTCCTTCTGATACCTGGCAATTTCTTTATCAATTTCTACCTTCACACACAGATTTTCTCTCTCCATTTCTACCTTCACCTTACTGACTTCAACTTCAACCATGTCTTCACACCGTTTTGCTTCTGACAACAATTTTTGGTGCTTTCGCCAGAACAAAGTTTCAACCATTTTACATCTCGCACACAGCTCAGGATCAATCCATTCAAAGTAACAACAATCTCGGTTGATCTGTAAAATAGTAAACAAATATTAATCACCAATCTAAACACATAAAATATTACTTTCTAATGACAAAAGCAGTTAATGACATTCCCTTTTAATTAGGGTTTTCACTCAAAATTAAAGTAATGAGTACATAATAGTTGGAACTTTAATTACGGTCTTATTTATATAACATAATGGTCAGAATTCATGTACAACAAATTTTACATTTAAAATAGCTAAATGGTGAAGTTTTTTCACAATCATTTTTTTTTTCAACTACGCTATCGAATATGATAAAATTCAATAGTGTAGTTGAAAAACCATTACACATAAAACTCGATAGCTAAATGATGAAAAACCATTACATAAGCATCACGCCTAAACCATTACACATAAAATTTTAAAATGCATAAACCTTCTGGATGCTCTTATATATTGACAATAAAAGTCATGCGCGAGAAGTATGACATGTTGAAACCACTCATGTGCGTAGATTCAAAGCACTCTTCCCTACAAATTTTCCAAACAATATTATAGCACATCCTAAACAAAGAACAAAACAAAGAACCCACAACCATAACCCTAAACCCTAATTATCAATACTCATCCTAAACACGTAACCAACAACGAAAATTAAAACCATAAACAAGAAATTAAAACAGGAAATTATCAATACTCATCTTAAACCCTAAAGAACCCACAACAAAAATTAGAACCCTAAACAAGAAATTATGTGTTCGAAAAACTTGCCCAAATTTTCGCAACTCATGAACCTACTCCCGAAATTGTGTTTTGTTTGAGCTATGTTTACAACCATCGGCCGCTCACAGTAGCAAAGCCTCTGGGGTGAAGATGAAGCTCCAGAACGCGACGTATACTCCATCGTTTCTCTCTCTCTCTCTCTCTTCGCAATAAATCCAAATATAACACAAAACAACTTTTGTTAACAATAAATCAACATCACAGACTAAAAGATAACCAAAGAAAAACCCCCTCACGAAAATCCCAAATTACCAAAAACCCTAGTTTTCTACTACACAGTTTCGTGCGAATATACGAATCCAAAAGGGCAAAAACTTACTTCGTTGTACACAAATGCGCAAAAGTTCAAAGTTTTGGTGGTTCTCGAGTGGTTATCGGGCAAGTTGTCTACCCAAAACCCCAGTTTTCTACTACACAGTTTCGTGCGAATATACGAATCCAAAAGGGTAAAAACTTACTTCGTCGTACACAAATGCGCAAAAGTTCAAAGTTTGGGTGGTTCTCGAGTGGTTGTCGACTTGTCGTGCAGGTTGTCGAGTGGTTGTTGAGGAGGTGGGTTCTCCTCTGTCGCGTCCCTTTCTATTGTGAGTCAGCAGCTTCTTCAACTCGTACTTCTATTTTGACTTGTTTATTTGTTATTTAAAGTAAGTAAACCCTAAACATTGATTGGGTTGGGTTGGGTTGGGCATGGGTCAGATGGGTTAGGCATGAGTTAAGTTGGCTAGGGCGTGCGTGAGGGTGGTAATGTTGATGGGGGTATTTTCGGTACTAAAACGCATAAAGTGATCACGCACGTGATCACTGTTCCGTCAATCAAAACGGCTTTGACTGACGGAATGCCTGAATTGAAAAAAATTGAAAGTTGGGTGGATTGCAAAAATTGAAACTTTAGAGGTCGAATTGCAAATTACTGACCACTTTAAGGGGATAAACTGTAATTTTTCCTATATATAAATTAAAGGAGACACGATTAGGATGCACCAAGATCACAACCAATAATAGGCCCTCCTATCAACCCTTTTCGTTCTTGCCCCCGAGGGACATTCATTGCATCGAATTTCTTACTTTGGAGGCCCAACAAGCTTTTGGTAGTTGGGCCCAAAAATTGATTTTTGACCGATTGAATTAGGCATCGTATTAGTTCTTTCTCCCAATTGTTGTAGTCCTTCAACTCATTTAAACCCCCTAGATTCCCCTTTCTTGTTCTTTCCCTAGTTTAGCATTTGTTTTCTTTTCTGTTATTTGTTTGTATTTTTGCTATAAATAAAAAAAAGGTAGAAAGTAGAAAAAGAAAAAACAGAAGTAATAAGAGGTTGCAAAAGATCTCAAAGCGATCATAATTTTTTTTTTGACATGTCCGTATAGGAGGAGGAGGATTCAAACTAGTGATCACCACTTCATTAAGCGTGGTCCCAGCCGATTAAGCCACCTCTTGATCCCAAAGCTATCATAATTAATAAACATATATCGCTCGTTTGCAGGGACGACGAACAAAATAACATTATCAGCAGGCGGCATTGTCAGAAAAATGCTATTTAGGTAATGCCCAACATGCATCAAATTCAACAGTTAAGGCGTTTCGTTCCCAACCATTTCCCACTCAAATTCCCACACTTTCGCGCCACCCAAACAAAACCTTTCAGCACGCCATCTTCCCTCTTGAACCTCTGCACAAAACCCCAACACCTTCAACAAATCCATGCCAGGTTCACCCTTCATGGCCTTCACCAAAACCCAGCACTCTCTTCCAAACTCATCGACTCCTATGCCAATCTTGGCCTCCTCCATCTCTCCCAACAAGTCTTCAATTCCATTAGCAACCCAAGTTCACTTCTTTACAACGCGAATTTGAGAAGTTTGTCAAATTTTGGTGAACATGAGAGAACCCTTTTGGTGTACCAAGAAATGGTCATGAATTCCATGTACCCAGATGAAAATACTTACCCTTTTGTTCTGAAGTCATGTTCTTGTTTGCCAGATGTTCAATATGGGAAAAGGATTCATGGGCATGTGGTGAAACTCGGTTTTGATTCATTTGATTTGGTGGATACTGCTTTGGTAGAGGTGTATAGGAACTGCGGTGATTTTGACAATGAGCACGAACTGGTTGTGAGAAAGTCTGTATGTGATTTGGATTCTTGGAATTCTTTGATTTTTGAGGCTTCTCGAGAAGGAAATGCCCAGGAGTGTTTTCGGCTTTTTGAGAGAATGAGAATGAAGAGAGTCGAGCCGGATTCGGTTACTATAATTAACTTGTTAAGGTCAAGCGTTGATCTGAGCTCGTTACTGGCGGGAAAGGTTATTCACTGTTTGGTTGTTGTGAGCAACTTGTGTAAGGATTTGGCAGTGAATACAGCACTATTGTCCATGTATGCCAAGTTGGGTAGTTTGGAAGATGCACAATTGCTATTTGAGAAAATGCCCGAGAAGGACACTGTTGTTTGGAATATAACGATATCAGCATATTCTCGAAAGGGGTACCTCGAGAAATCCCTTGAACTATTAAGGTGTATGGTAAGATCAGGGGTTAGACCTGATTTATTCACAGCATTACCTGTGATTTCTTCAATTACACAGTTAAAGTCTATTGAGTGGGGCAAACAATTGCATGCCCATGTGATAAGAAACGGTTCAGACTATCAAGTATCAGTCCATAATTCTCTTATTGACATGTATAGTGAATGTGATAATTTGAATTCTGCAAGGAAGATTTTTGACTCATTGATAAACAAGACTGTGGTTTCATGGAGCGCAATCATTAAAGGATATGTGACCCATGATCACTCTGTCGATGCTTTGTCTCTCTTTGCCATGATGAAAGCAGGAGGAGTAAGAGTTGATTTTGTTATAGTTATTAACATTTTGCCTGCTTGTGTGAATATTGGGGCATTAGAAACTGTAAAATACCTTCATGGTTACTCATTGAAATTTGGCCTCAACCTACTTTCCTCTGTTAATACGGCACTGCTCATCAGCTATGCAAAATGTGGATGCATAGAAATGGCCCGGATGATTTTCGATGAGGAGAAAATCAATGGAAAAGATCTAATCATGTGGAACTCTATGATCAGTGCATATGCTAAGCATGGAGACTGGTCTAAATGTTTTGAGTTGTACAACAAAATGAAGCATTCTAATTTTAAACCAGATCAAGTCACCTTTCTTGGGCTATTGACAGCATGTGTAAATTCAGGCCTCGTTAAAGAAGGGAGGGAGTGTTTCAAGGAGATGATGGAAACCTATGGTTTCCGGCCAACCCAAGAGCACTATGCTTGCATGGTTGATTTATTAGGGCGTGCTGGGCAGATGGATGAAGCCAGAGAACTTATAGAAACTATGCCGTTCAAACCAGATGCTCAGGTATGGGGACCATTGTTAAGTGCTTGTAAGATGCACTCGGAAACCATGGCTGCGGAGTTTGCCGCTGAGAAGCTTATAACTATGGAACCGAAAAACGCTGGAAATTACATATTGCTCTCCAATATTTATGCTGCAGCTGGAAAGTGGGATGGGGTCGCTAAAATGAGGACCTTTCTTAGAGATCGAGGATTGAAGAAAACCCCTGGCTCTAGCTGGCTAGAAGTAAATGGACATGTACATGAGTTCCGTGTTGCCGATCAATCGCATCGTAGTTCGGATGATATATACACCATTTTAAGAAACCTGGAGTTCGAAATCAAGGAGGTTAGAAAGAAGAGTTCAGAAACAGTGTCTTAGACTTCAATTTTGTTCGTTGGAGAAGTTTTTGAAAAGATTTTACCCTCTTATGATGTCTCTAAATGCAGAGTGCATCTGAATGCCATTAACAGCCTTGTACTGAGATGGATTCATATGGGTTGATATCAAAATAGGTAATATCACAAGAAGAGTTTTAGTAGAGTTCAAAATTTTAGCTACCATTTCATGGAGCTTTTTTGATTAGCAGCCACCTAAGGTAAGCCAATTTTCATGTTCAGAGGCTTCTTTTCATGGTTTGCCTTGGATATTACTTTCATGGAAAAGGTAAGGCTGCTTTAGTGATTGGAAGAGTACTTTGGGGAACAAGCTATTGCAGAATTCCAAGAGAACCCTAGAATTCTTTCTCAGTACCTGGATTCATCCTTCTAAAACTATACTGACTTGTCCCGGGAGAGACAGCGGCTCAATATAAAACTGCCACTGAATTGTCTTATTTCCAATCCCAACAAGGAATGGTTTCTGAGAATTTGCTTTTACCCTATCAATATAAAACCGATTACGTGGATGCCTAAAAGTTGTCTTGCATATTCGCATGGAATGAGAGGCCTGGACAAATCAACTATGCTAAGTCACTTTGTTTCTTTTTTCCAGTTTCACCACTACAAGTATCTGGATTCTCATGTTTGCATTGTTTTACGAATGTGGAAATTGAGTTACTGCAATAAGTGCAGCAAAAAAAAATTATGTTCTGGTGTGCACAGGGATGAGGGTATTTATATGAACATGATAGACTTTTTAGAAGAAATTAATGGAGATGATAAGATTCCGAATTTGGATAGGAAAATAGCCATGTAACATGACTCTATGATGGCAATATTCTGAGTCCTGACTGGTGAATATCACTCGTACAGTTGAAATTGCAGGAACTTGAAACTTCAGCCACAACTCGAGAGTTGAGACACAGGATCCATTAGGGCCTTTTGCTATGTCTCAGTTTCAAGAATATTTTACAAAAGCAAACCCAAGAAAAGAATTTGGAAAGACCGCCGGAAACTCAAAAGAAACAGCTTTGTTTGTTAAAACTTTTTCTCTTCAAAATAAAAACATTAACAAACAATCTAAAACACAAAATACTGTTTTCACCTTTATGTTACATTAGAACACTCTTTCAAATAAGAAACAAAAAAACACCCTAAAAGAACATTAACTAATAACCAATGTAGCCTACGTATTTAAATTAATATAAGTAAGTATCATAAATGTCAAAATTAATCAGTTGGGACTGGTTGAGCCCAACATTTGAGTTGGACAAACAAAATTTGTCAGCAAGAACCCATAAGCCATTCAACAAGTTTAAGCCAATTTCCTCAACCAGCAACTTCTTTCATTTGGAACCAAAATTTTGTTTATGCTATGAACCTTCTTCCTTCTCTGCAGCCTGCTCTTCTTTTGGAATACTGCTGCTTGCAGGTGGTTTGAAAGCTGGAAGAGGATAAAGAACATGTTAATGACTCACAATTTACAAGAACATGAAGCAAGATCATGGAAGTATAAAGCATGGAAATCAAAGGTCACTAAAAGTTATATTCATGCAGGACTTCATATAATTCTAAAACAGTACCTAAATAAAATAACCATTAGATAATACCATTCCCAATTACTAAAACGAATAACTTTGACAATCAAATTTGAGATGATTCAATCATTTTCTGAAGTGCTATGACCTAACAAGCCCAAATCAATGAATAATGACTGAAAATAACAAAAGAAGAACCCAAAAAAGAAAAACATAAACTATCCAAGATGATAACTACTTATTGTTTGTTGTAAACAAACATATCATGTCAATAATAATAATCTAAGCAATTATAAATAAGAAACATTAGCAGTTGTTTTGCTGAAAGCACAGCAATTTGTCATAGGGTTCATAATAAGAGGGAACTTATTAGACTCACATTTTTTTTTGATAGATGATCCAGCAAGACAAGTAAGCCTTGACTTTGTATCAGCCTCAGCCAATGGGTTTGGCTTTTCTTTAACGGCCATGCGAACATCCCAGACACGTATAATCCCATTCGACGATGCAGATGCCACTAGATACGGATCCTCACCAGAAGCAGTACCATCACTCCTTGTGAGAACCACAATACCTTTCAAACGGTTAGAATGTGCATCCTCAATGCTATATGCAATCTTGCCACTTTTTGTGTCCCATGCAGTGATAGTCCGGTCCTCACCACCAGTATATAGAAGTCCATTCTGTCAATTTTAAACAAATTTTAGTAATTGAAATGAGACACAATTTGCAAAGAAAATCTAAAATGGGTTTAATGGAACTTAGCTCATAACTTTTGATATGTAATTCAATCTCATAAAAGGTAGAAGAGGAATACAACCCAAGTACACGGGGAGTATACAAGAAAAACACACATAAAAAACTCTAAGAAGTCAGAAAAAAAGAAAACTGTTGTAAGTAGCTATCCAAACATAAAGAGTTTTGAACATAATGACTTTTAACTCTTTTTTTGATAAGTCATAATGACTTTTAACTCTATCACCGTCTCTTCACAATATTTGAAGTATTGAGCTTTGCGTTGCATTATCTCTAAATGCACCACATTAATCACAGAGGAATCATCTTTCAAACTTCGATATTGCATGGCTTCTAAATTGACCTCTCCAACAAGCCAACAACTTGACCACCCATTGGAGCATAACCTACTCAATCCCAAGAAGACGGAAAATCAATATTCACAAGTCTCTGGACACTTCACAATGGATCAAAAGATGATGAATGGTTAGCCTACTCTATTTACACATACAACACCAATCCGCCACAGTGACGTGTCTCTTTCTCAAGTTATCCAAATAGTATCCGAATAATCCATTTAGTTGTTTTCCATCTCCAGAAAACAATCCTAGTAACTGAGAATAAAATATTGACTCCCATAAACATGAAAGATCGCATGTAAGCCTAAAAATGGTGATACTTCGCAATATCAACCGTCTATATTAATTACAAGAATAAAACTACACTAATAACTCCCTACCACTTAGTCATGTTATAATGCTAATATCAAGATGGCCAAGGGGAATACCCCTTATTCCTTTTTTATTTTTCTTTCTCATGGCATATAAGTTACATTATGGTTTGGGACCATTTCATTTAGAACAATATATATATATATATATATATATATATATATACACACAGAAAAGCATGATATACCTTGTCATGTGGGTTTTAGAGGCTCCTTATGATCAATTAGGTATTTCACTTTATCGGGTTCAGCAACTTCTTTAATATTTTTCTTTAGTATGACAAAAATTAAATCTCGCCCAACTTTATTTCGAACACTAAAAAAAAAAAAAAAACAGACATTGCATCATGTCTGAACTAAGAATAATATTATTAACAGCAGCATGCCATGAACAAGGGTAAGATAAACACTACTACAAGATTCCGTTTTGGTCTGGTTGCATTTGAATTGAATCCATTTTGTCTCTATTTATAATAGAAGCATCACCACGAGGATATAAAAGCAGCTTAAACTTTGCTCTTAAAATTAGAGCAAAGAAAGTAGAGAGATTTATCTTTCCTTCACTAATGAACAATTTCTACCCAAAAAAAAAAAAAAAAAAAAAAAAGGCAGAACAAATTGTAGAGGATTTCAAGGAACATGACAATGGCACTAGTCGCATAGTTGGAAAAACAGAAACAAAGCTTGTGAAACAAGAACGAACAAGGATAGGAATTCTACTGGATAAAAACCAAGGAACCTGTGAATGCCATTCTCTCACGCATAAAGCTTCATCAGGCATAACTTATTAAAATCCACAAATTGGCAATGAAGTATGCATGGAGTATCAATCAGCTACCAAGTGAATGGAAAATACAGCTCATGCCATATGAAATTGTCTCTACACATGAAGAACTTGCATAACATAATATTGCCATGTAAGATCTAATAACTCAGAAACAATAATACTACTAATACATGCACTTTGAATCACCAGAATTCACACGAAATTGGAAGCAGTATTTGAACAAAAAGAGTCTTCTTCAAGTTGCAAGAAAGACTAGCAGTTCAAAGGTGGCATGCTGTGACTCAAAACTGCAGGAATTGGGCAAAAAAAAGTAATACCATATACTACTTGTGTTGTGCCCATTAACAAGCGGTGTCACTAGAATTCCTTCTTCATTATTCTTTCCTGATGCAGTAATGTCCAGACTTTGTTATGAATTCCTTCTTCATATATATGCACTTCGAATCACCAGAAATCACATGAAATGGCTCAACTATCAAAAGCTGTTTCAGCCCCAAATACCTAATAATATCTCTTTCTAAGATCTAATAACTCAGAAAAAAAATAATACTACTCATATATGCACTTCCAATCACTAGCATTCACATGAAATTGCTCAAATATGAACAGCTGTTTCAGCCCCAAATACCTAACACCCAAAATTTCATTTATTTCCCGCACAAGAAGGTCAACAATCAATATGCACAACTACTGAAAGCAAAAGGAAATCAGCAACCATCAATACCCAAAATCACAGAGATCCCTACAAAAACAAACCTCGCCGGGCGCGGCACAGAGGACCCGCTTTTGCTTAGGATTCTCCAACTCGCAGACCAACCTGGCGTCCTCGGCCTCGTGCACTCCGACCTTGTCCTCCGCAACCATGAAGAACCTGTCCCCACCCACATCAAATTTCACCAAGCTGGCCTCCTTCCCGATCCTACCACAAAAGCTCCTCTTACCACGCACCAAGTTGAGCATCGCCAAGCACCCGTCCCTGCTCACAGTCAGAGCCAGCTTCCCAGATGGGTGCACAGAGAGATCGTTGACGGCCTTCCTGTGGGGGCGAAGAGACTTGAGGAGGACAAAAGGGTCGGCGTCAAAGATGGACACGGAGCCGTCGGCAGCGGCGGAGATGAGATTGCGAGGGAAGGAGAGGTGGGGAGGGGAGAAGAAGGAGAGGGAGGTGATGGAGGCGGAGTGGTCATGAAGAGAGCCAAGGTAGGAGGCTGAAGGCAGGTCATAGAGATGAATGGTGTCGTCGGCGCCGCCAGAGGCAGCGACGTTTCCAAAGGCGGCGACGGTGGTGATGGGGGATTGGTGGGATGGATAGGAGAAGAGTGGGGTGAGGGAGAGGCTTGGGGCTTTGTGGGGTTTGAGCTTGAAACCCCATATGTATTTCTCGTATGAGCCTGCAATCAGACTCATGGTTGGTTGCTGGAGCTCTCTGTCTCTCTACTTTTGATTGCCTCACTGAGTCACTGGACAGGGGAGGCAAAGGAACGAAAACCCTCTGGGGAAGAATAAAAAAGGCCGAGGTTTTAGTTTTGGGTTTAGGTTTAATTTTTTTTTGTTTTTGTTTCCCAAAAAAAAAAAAAGAAAAAAAAAAAAAAAGAAGAAAGAAGTGAGAAAGAGTGTAAAATAGTGATGAATGACAAATTTAATGGTGATTTTAAAAATTATATTATTTTTGGAGTAACGTAAGATAAATATAAGAAGTACTTATAAGTTATAGTGGAAGCGATACTGAAATTAGCGCTTTACCTATTTGGGCACCCTAAATTTATATGCAAAAATATTTTTTTTGATATAATTGACAGTTGTTTATGCAATTTGTGAGTTCAATATGTTATTAAAATCGAGGGATTTGACATGTTTAATTTAATGAAGCATGTTATAATTGATTTATATAGGCTTATATACATGTTTCGACACAATATGAACTCGACATTCGATATTTAAAGCTGATAATTTTTTATGTAACTTGTGAACCTAACACAACTTAACATGAAATTAGTAAGTTAGGGTTCACGAGTTTAACAGTTTAATTTAATAGATCGGATTAGGATTGACGTGTATAACCTATATCTGAACACAATCCAAATTAAATACGCAAATATAAATTATCACACCTAATTTTGGATATAAAGAAGTGAAATCCATCATACATGTGTAAAATTATAATGCAACTCAAAAGGTTCACAACATGACATTTTTTAAATTTTTTTTTTTTTTTTAAAAAAAAAAAATATCCACGATATGATGAAAGAGAAAAAAGCAGGACTCGTATGTATATTATGTATCTCATTAGGTGCAATAAAAAGCAATTTCTTATATTTTCAAGTAAAATAGAGCTTTATCCACAATACTCTACAATTAAAAAAACCCTCATGTCTTTCTATTCTTTTTGAATTTTGAGTGATGAAATAAGAAGGATTAGATTCTTTTTAAAGTTCTCCTAAATGTGACATAGTTTTTAAAATCACTAATAGATTAAAATTCAATAATAATCATCTCTAAATTTAATAATGATTTTAAAAATTACATTACATTTATGAGGATTTTAATCTTCCTTATATCATTACTCGTCCTTTTTAGTTACTTTTGTTTTCTCACAAATAGAAAAAGGAAAGATTGTTAAAAAACAGCTTTTGGATAAAAAGAGTTTTTTGGTAAAGACTTTATTTTTAAGCTTTTATAAAAAGTGTGTTTTGGTCATTTTTAAGCTTTTTGGACCCTTAAAAGCGATTTTAATTTTTTTACCAAACAAATACTTTTTTTTTTTTTATACGGACTTTTTGAGTGTTAAAAACACTTTTAGGCCACTCAAACACAATTTCAAACAAGCTCTTAATTATATTTTTAAAAATCATGCACATTTTAAATTATTATTTTTAAATTACACTTTTTAAAATCGCAAACACAAACGGACACTTAGGTTCATTAGAATAAAGTAATTTATATATAAAAAAAAATACAAGAATAAATTACAAATATATATATGTAGTTACAAATTAAAGCCTTTAATTTAAATATATATTATAATGTATTTTCACCAATCTGTAACATAAAAAGTTTTCCTCCTTTGGAAACCAGAATCTCTCTCTCTCTCTCTGTGTCTGTCTCGATGTCCTTGAGTTTGAATTGGTAACGGAACGGGTTCCGGAGATGTAAATAGAAATCCAACATGGGTCGGAGCAGCGTCTCTCAATCTCACGGTATCACCCACTTTACTATATTATAAACCTTTTCGCTCCGTCCCATAATGTCCGCCTCCTGAACAACACCCTCAACACCACCTCCGACGTCGTTTCCAGGATCCCACCGGCAACATGGTCCAAGACCCAAAACAATCTCCTCCTGAGCCGCCGCCTCTGCAGCCTTCCACTCAAGCCGACCCTCCTCAACAGCCGCCAACACCGCCGCCGCCGTTCGATCCTAGTCGAAGTAACTCTCTCTCTCTCCCTCTTGCTGCTGTTTTGTGTTGTAATTAGAGTAGTGATAATGCATGTTCAGTTTGGTTTGATTTTCTTGATGTTTGTTTTTGGATTATTGGGAATTCTTTCTCTTCTATTTGTGTTGAGGATTTTTAGGGTTTCAATTTGGATTTTTGTGGGGTTGGTTCTATCTCTTCTTTGTTTTTGCCTTCCACAGCACTGAAATTGACTCTGAATCATTAACAAACTCGATTGCAATTGTGGGTCAACATGGTTTCCTTGATTACCCACAAAAAAAAAAAAACAACGACATGGTTTTCCCTCTCTATGATGCAATTAATCGATCCACAAGTGATTCTTGGAAAAGTACGTAGCAAGTTTCTTTGAAGTTACCGAATTTTGTGTTTGTTTCAAGTTTTCTAGACATGGTTTCTCGAGAAACGATTTCATCTATTCGGTCTTTTGAAGGTAATGAATTAGTAATCATGGCTTGATGGCATTGTAGGTCCTAATTTTGAACAAGTGTCATTGATGTTAGATCGGCAGGCATGGGTATTTAGAAGATAATGATAATCATCAAGAAAGCATCAAAATTTTGCTTGTTAATGAGTTGTATTTGGCCTAATTTTGTTCTTTGGAGGATTCTGGACTTTTATGGTTTTTTTTTTTTTTTTTTTTTTTTTAATTTTTAATTTTTAATTTTTATTATTTTTTATTTAAATATATAGAAACTGACTTACAATCATCCTACTCTTTATCTCACACTTGCCATATTTTTCTTTGAAGTGATTGGCATTATTAAAAGGAAGGCTTTAATAAAAGAGTTAGCTGCAGCATACCATGCGGAGTGCCTTGTATATTGTCAAGAGCTTTTGGAGCTTCAAAGAAAATGGGAAGAGGTTAGAAATGATGTCCTCCTATTTCAGTTGTGCATTTATATATTACTATTTTCGCTCGTTTGTTAGGTGCTATGTTTCATAATTTAGGCATGTTCATTTGTAGTGATCAATGTAAATAGTTTCTTTTTAACAATTGAGTAGATAATAACTTACTCAAGCTACTTATTGGTCTCCTTGCATGTTTCCAAGGTGATTCTGTCCATATGTTGACTTTAGCTAGCTATTTGTATAGAATACTTGGAGACTTCAGGGTGCGGAATTGGAATATCTAATTGGTTATGAATATCTTGTGGTTTTGCTTTGATACTTACTACTTTTGAACTGGTCTTAAAGGACCTTGATTTGGAGTTCTTTTTGGGTTTATAAAGGGCAAATCGTGTATGGTCTTAATTATATTGTTTTGATAAGTCCTTTTAAACCTTCAGAAGATTATCTCGGAACTCTTTTTAACCCGGATCTCCTAATTTGGAGAGGTAAAATCTTTGAGTTATTGTCTATAAGGGTTGAGTGAGGTGGGGTTGTTGGGTTTGGATTGTTATGTTCTTCAGAGATATTTTCCATTGCTTTGGATATCCAATAGACATACCATTACTCATGTCATGTTTTTTCAATGGAAGGGTGGTGAAGGGTCTAGGTGAGACATGATGGACATTTGGGGAGACCACCTTGCATTTTATAGCTTTAGAATGATGAAATTTTACGTCCTATGAGAACTTTAAAGAATTTTGATTAGTTCATTGCATTTTTGTTGAACAGAATGATCATAGGTTTATGAAATGTAAAAAGACATTTGTTTGGAATCATTGTTGTAGAGTCTTCATTAATAGGATTAGGAAGCACAAGAAGATTAGACAGATGCTAAAAGGGAGAATGTCTTTTTCATAGCTTAGAGTGGACCAAATATGACCAACCATTAACTACTGAGATAGATAATGTTGGAGCCAACGGGCCAGTACACTCTCATGGTGTGACGTTTATATGGCTAGTGTGGGTTGGTTAAGTCCCATTTGATTTCTTGATATCTCCGTTTGATCCTTTTCCCATTGAGCAGGATTGAATTATGTTTACTGCTGTACTTGATCAGTCATAATGTCCAACTTGATGTGCAGATTAGAGAAAAAGTGCTGCTATAATAGAGAGGTTTTGTATATCTGACTTGTTATAATCATGCTGTCATAGCTTGATATTACTTTTGGAAACAATGCAACTTTTTGACATCAGAAGATTTTTACTGGCAAAACCATCTTTTTTCAACTGAAGAAATTTTGTTGCTGTGTTTCTATGCTAATTGGTGATTTTACAATATGATGTACCGTTTCACATATTAATTATTTCTGACTTTAGTGGATTTCAAATGCTTGCAGCCATTTATTGACTTAAAGCCTCCTGAGGATTCAAGGAAAGAACCAATGCGGCCCCCCAAACGACTAAAGAAATCCCGCTAGACAGTTGATACTGACGTGTAAGATTTGTATCTTGATCTCGCCTCGGTTGCACCATTGAGGCAACCACATGTATTTGTTTTTGAAGTTTCTGTTAGATGCTTAGATGCAACAACTGTTTCATGGATTCCTTGCATCCTACATATAAGCTCTTTTTTTTGCTAGTTCGTACTATATGAAGTGGGCAGACGGAGAGAGTGTTAACAAATTTAACACCTGTTGTTCATTAAGAGATGTGTACCATTACTGGTGCACTGTATTGTACATATCATACATGGATGCTTTCATTAAATAGGCAGTCGTTTGATTTGATATAATCACAAATGTAACCCTATATGATTCATCTACTGTGTGCTATTTGGATGCCAGAGTGCTTCGTGGCTCTTTAATGCTTTTGCTTTTTCGTGCGTTTTCTGCATAGTTATGGATTTGATTTGTTATGTTTGACTAGCAACACGTTGATGTGGTTTCAAAAGCTCGTGCCATTAGATATTTCGGAATAAATTTATTCTTAACACCCATTTTATCGTGCTTATTAGATATTTCGGAATAAATTTATTCGTAACACCCATTTTATTGTGCTTACTTCACACTGGCTGAACAGTGTGAAGTGAGTATGATAAAATTGGTATAAAGTGCATCTTTAGTCGACACTTCGCCACAAGATCTATGATGTTTATGTATTCTTACTAAAGTGTCTGCGAATGCTTGGGATTAAAATGTTTATTGTCACTAGAGAAGTGCATGCTTAGAAGACTATTCTGGCAAGAAGTTCATCTTATCTCTTTGTTTCTCTACCTGCCTCTTGAGTAGTTTAGTTTGAGTAGAAGTTGTTATTTGTTTCAGTCATGGTTAGGAGTCTTGAGCTTATTTTACATGAAGATTAGTCTTGCTGTGGTTGCAAGTCTATTTAAATAAAGTTCTTGAATAAAATTTTTGGAAGTTTATTTTCCAAACCCTTGATTTGATGAGGTCCAGATTTTCACCGAGAAAATTAATGATTTATTTTCGTTGAAGGAGCATGTCCAATTATCAGAATTAATGTTATTTTTATTCTCTCTCCTTTTTTTTATTTATTTATTTACATATGAATTTAAAGTTGACCAATATGTATTTTTATATGTGCTTTTGAGTTATATTATATACTTTTTTACATGAATAGTAGTACTATATAAATCATGTTTTTGTATAAAAAAAACTTGAAAATTTAGTCATAAATCAATTGTTAGAAAACTATATTTTTAAAATTATATATTTCTTCCTAAATAAACATCTTGGTTTCATCCTACTAGGTGTTGGGCCATGTAAAATAAACACCATATGGGGAGGTGATGTGATGACCGATAAAAAAACTATTTTTGTTAGTGATCCACCTCAAATATAAATTATATTTATATGTTTTAAACAATAATTAATTCTTTTTTTATAAATTGTTTATTCATTTCATTAGTTACATTTTTGTAATTTTTATTTTAACTTTTGTTTTTTAGAGAAATGCTATGGGTATTAACTCATTTACTAACATATGGGTATTAACATGATGCGGAGCTTTTTCATTGGAGATGATCAAAACAATTAATAAAAAAAATGTTACGAATACCAACAAATAAGCTTCACATCAGGTTAGTAAAAGAATTCGTACTCCTAGCATTTCTCCATTTTTTTTTTTAAAAAAAAAAAAATTACCTTGTGAAATAAAATATCTATTTGTATATTAATTGTCAAATCATGTAGTAAGGTTGTACATGTGGATACGCTTATTGGCAATAAGCGCGTCGCATTATGCGGTTCACTTTTAAGTAATCACATCTACGTCATGTTCTTCCCAACTGTTATATGCATGGCTATCTGCATATCAAGTGATGGGCATTTCAAGCTTATTATAGTCTTTCGAAACTTCTTTAGCTCTATATTACCGCTTATTTTAAGTGATTTTGGAAAAAAAAGAAAAGAAAATGGGCCTCTATTAAAGCCTATTATTATTAGGCTAATTTCTAGCATCTTATTGATCTTAGCACAACTTTGTGAATATGTATGGTTCACAAACCATTTTTCTTTTATTTTCCTCTTCTTGCCATCGTTTTGTACGGTTTGAATAGAAAGTGAAGCAAAGGAGGTGAAAGACCATCCTTTCATGCTCACCACATATTTATTTAAAATGGTTGTTGTTGTATTCTAAAACCTTTTTTTTTTTTTTTTTTTTTTTTTCTCTTTTTACTTAGCAATCTTCAAACATTAATGCATAACAATACCATCTTAAAACCAGTCTATAGATTAGAAAAAATAAAATAAACATAAACATAAAAAAATAAATAGTCTAGAACATGAATCGAAAAGATCAATCAAAGCGATGAAAACAAAGCCTCCAATTAATGAAAATCTCAAGCAGTGCAGTAAAATAAAAACAGTCTATATATAAAAATTCAGTTGATTAAACACACACCTATGCAAAGATTGTTGAGATGTAGTCGTGCAGCGTGGGAGGTTTCATCTACCTTAAAATTGTTTCGTCTACCTTAAAATTGTTCTTCGCATCTACACATGCAATTAGTAGTTTTTACTAATCGTATTTGCATACAGTAACATAAATAGCAAATAGTGATTAACGGTATTGCTGTTAATTACATCCGCATATAATATCAAAAGTTTTATTTTTTAATTTTATATAAGTCTATCAAAAGTTTTTAAGAAGTGGATTTTTTGTCACAAGTTAATTTTTTTTTTTTTTAAAAAAAAAAAATAGAGAGAATAAATTGAAGGAGAAAACAATAAAATAGGACAGAAAAAGGCTCGGAAAAACATAAAATAGGACAAAATGGGTGGGAGTCGGATATATTTTGTGGGATCCTAGGGTAAAAGCAGTGGGGTTCGGTTCGTTCAAACATAGCACAAGAGAGAGGGAGATGAAGGCATAAACTGACGGCGTCACTGTCCTCGAGAAGTAGGACACAATAGGCTCAGCCAGGCTGACCGTCCAACGACGGCGTTTCAGGCCTTGTTTGTCGGCCTGTCGGTTCCCTTACCCATAATATCCACCATTAAGGGCAAACAACATTTTCCCAAAATAAACAAAAGAAAATTAAAAAAAATTCTAATTTGGGAAAATATTTTTCGTTCTCGTTCAAAGCCTTTTAGCCGTTGAAAAAAGGGCGTACGCAGCAGGAGTCACGCGTCAAAAGAGAGTCGCAGACTCGCAGTGCATGACTAAGCAACGGCGGTGGCCGTTGAACACGTGTCCCTCTCCGGTAGGCCCTCAGACCGCGCGTTCCTTGTATTTTCCGCGTGACAGATTTTCTTTTGTTTTCCGTTGGGATTTTTCCTCCGCGGGTCCCATTTTGTCAGGGCCCAGTTGTTTGTGTGTGAATTGCCCTTATATGCATGTTTCTTTGGTCTCCGCTTTGACTCTCTGACTTTCTCTCTCTCTCTCTCTCTGTGTAATATTTTCACGTCAAAAAAACAAAACAAACACAAGGGCATGCCTCTGGCTCTCTCGAGGTGGATTATTATTCATTGAGGTGTGTCCGTACAGTAGAAGAAATAAGCAGAGATCAAGCCGTCAGAGTTTGCCTGCTCCAAAGGTTTTGATCCCCCCTCTCTCTCTCTCTCTCTCTCTCTCTCTCTCTCTCAATATATATATATATATATATATATATATATATATATGAATGAGTTTTTTTTTTTTTTTAATATTTGTTTAGTTTAACAAAAGTTTCTTATGAATTGGGTGGTAAGAGTTCATAAAATTCAACTTTTAAAAATGACACGTATATTATCAATATGTACAAAGTATATGTTTTCTTATGAGATATCTTTTAACATTTTTTTTTTTTAACAAATTCAAATATTCACTAGTGGTGGAGTCAGGATTTTGGTTAAGAGGGGTCAAGATTAAAAAATAAAATTGAACAAAAATTTATTAAAAAAAATATATAGTTAACAAAATAAATAAATAAAAGTTAATTATTGTTTAAAACATATAAATGTAAATTATAATTTATTTATTTTATATTCATAAACAATTAATATATATTGACCAATTTAATAATAAATTAGTGTAAAAATTTGATTACATGCCTATCAGAAAAAATAATTAAACACTTTATTTGAATTGTTTAATGGCTTGAAGAAGAGAAATTTGGCTGATTAAATTTACAAATCACAAATTTGATATCGCCAAATCACATGCAACACAGTTTATGAGTTTCGGTTATATATATATATATAATGTGTGTCGATTGTTAACATGCTAAACTCAACTTAACTATCAAGGTATAATTTCTTTTTCTCCTTTCCCATATGAAGAAAAAAAAAAAATGGCGGGCAAAGCCCCTGGCTCCACCCCTGCATCGGATTAACTATTAAATTTGTGAACTCATATGAGTCTCACACAAATTTAATGGTGAATTCATCTATTTATTGAAAGAATTAATTTTATAATTTTTATTTTATTTTATTAATGCAAAATATGTGAGAAACATGCATGCATGTGGTATTTTAAAAAAGTATGTACTTTTTTATATTTTAAGAGACACATGTCACTCTATGAAAGGCTAAATGATAAAAATCTGTCTTAGTGAATAGATTATTTAAATATTTGCTAACCCTAGAAAACTTTTTGGTGTTCATTTTTGCTTCATTGGGGTTCCCAACTTGTACCATAAAACCCACTGCTATCTCTCTCTCTTTTTCATAACTCAGAGCCTTAGAACTTCAACCCTTCGTTTCTTGGCCACCTTTTTTTTTCTTCTTCTCTTTAATCGTATAAAGCAGTCCATTTAAAACGTTAAACCTAAATAGCTTTATTTTCTACAGCGCTTGCTAGCTCAAGCATGCAGGTGGTGAAGAAATCCGGGATCGGAATGGACGGCAGCATCGCTTCCATCAACGGCGACACGTCGGATGCCGTTAAGCTGGACAGCCCGTACGAGACAGTGCGACAGCTGGCGGCTTGCAACGCGGTGGTGGTGTTCAGCATGAGCGGCTGTTGCATGTGCACTGTGGCCAAGCGGCTCCTCTTCGGCCTCGGCGTCGGCCCCGTCATCATCGAGCTCGACGAGCACTCGGCCGGCCCGGACATTCAGGCCGTGCTCTACGAGCTCTGCCCCGACGGCCAGAAGCCGGTCCCGGCGGTGTTCGTCGGCGGCAAGTTCTTGGGCGGCGTCGAAACCCTCATGGCATGCCACATCAATGGCTCCCTCGTGCCTCTCCTCAAGGACGCCGGAGCTCTCTGGCTCTGACATTGATGACCAGAATATGCTTAATTACCTAACTGTCCTTTAACTTTTTTTCATATGCTATGTTTCTCTTTGACCGTCTTTGTCTATCTTTTTTATATTACGTAGGATGTGGTCGTACAACGTACGGAGTGACAGACCGACCGGCCGGAGCTTTGTTTCTTTATCTTCCGGTTCTTCACTCCGAAGACGAAAGAAAAAGAGTTTGTTTAATTTGCAATAGATGCAGTGAAGTGAATGTATTGAACATTATATATGAAATCTGACACATTATCTTATTATCATCAAAGCCTTTGTTGGGTTATTGAACTATTTTACACATTTCATGTTAAATATTTGCGGCTAATTAAGCTTGCCTTTTCGGTTCTTGGGACACTTCAAATTTATAATATATCATTAATTAAATTCATCTCTTGCTAATGCTCATACCTTAAATCATTATTAAGGAGAAGATAAGAAGAGATGAATGAATTTAATTAGATATTCTAATAAAACTTTAATTTTGAATATATATTAATTTGATGAATGAGTATTTTATAAAGGAAACACATAATATACAAATCAACAATCAACAGCAGCAAAGTTTAGTTTTTGGGGTATTTCATCCTTTGCATTTTCTATTTTTGATAACGATCGAGGAGCAAGCCTACAACAGCTTCATTAGATCAATATTGTCATTGACTTCTTCAAATCAAAATTAAATTCAGAGAGAAAAACTTATTTTTAATTTAAATAGTTACTTTTAAAATGAATCCAATATCAAAGTCAATTTTTTATTATTATTCTTTATTTGTTTTTGGTAGATGAGAGAAAGAAAGGAAATGAATATATAATCCTAAAAAACTATGATTTGAAGAGTTTTATCAACAAAAGTTAAATATGAAATAGATTGGTAAAGATGGTAAAAAAATAATCAAGTTTTAGAGACATTTTTTAACGAAGCCTTTTTAACAAAACGTCTCCACATGAGTTCATTTTAATAGTAAAACGATTCTTCTTTCTTAGAGAGATCGTTTTAGGGTTGCAACGTCCCGACCCTGAGAGCTTGTTAAATGTCATTTTAGAAAATTTTCTAATTTTTTTATTTTATTTTATTTTTTTATAAAATTTAAAATTAAAGAACTCAATTAATTGGAGAGGATTTGTAAAAGATAGTCATGAGCAAGAGAAAAAAAATTGAGGACCAGGCTGCCGGAATTTGTGGTGCCGGCGGTGGAATAAAGAGGTTAGAATAGAGCCATGCAAAAAGTGGTCGGTCGTCGGCGGACAATAAAGTGTTTCATACGTCATGGTCCGTATGAAATACTGAGGGCTTGCATGGCACGCGAAACTGCAGAGTTACGGATTAATTAAACTGACGGCATCTGCAAACAAAATGATTGCATGGCATCCCAATTTCAGCTAATCATTTTTTTTCTCCCACGTTAATAAAACATCGTGGCAAACCTAATTATATATTTTGGGCCTTAATTAATTATCTCTGTTTCTTAATTTGTTTTGATCATCACAGTGCATGGTAATTTATATGCTACCATATAATATATATAAATATATATTTTGATTAATTAATTGATTCCTCATGCCTGCTTCATGTAAAGCGATGATGCAGCAAGTAGCTAGCTAGCTAGAGGGGCTGGCTCTATGTTCACTTATATTGCTCGTGACACATTAATTTTGATAATAGACAGACAGTAGTACCAGGTCTAATCTGATATTGGTCTCATTCACTTATTGCTTTGGTCCTTTGGACACGTTTACAATATAGTCTCGTAAATGCACTTCCATGACGTGGTCTCGCAATTAAAATTCTTACATTAATTTGAGTAGTATTAATTAGTTGTTTTAGATTTTAGTGTTATTCGGTTGGGTTGAGTTAAACTGTGGTTCAATCGGATTTAAATGAGGACCCACAATTTAAACATTGACCAAATTCTCTCGTCATGCATACTTCAAAAGAAACGACACTCTTTTTATCGGAATTAAATTAAATGCGTCAAATCAAGACACTCGTATCAGCAGCAGAAGTTAAGCAAAAGTAAATTAATATATATATATATATTAGGACATCACTTTTAACCTAAAAGCCTAAGTTAATGGATTTGAATCCATTTACGTATATTAATTACCCTTCTTCTTTATACTTTTTTAATGTTGAACACAAATCTCACAAGTATTTACACAATAATTACTATAAACACACTTAAAAAAAGAAGTTACAGTTAATCGCCCTCTTCTGCTCGTTCACAGCTTGCATTGATTTAATTAGACACGTTTGAGAAGGAGAAAAGGTTGTAGTACGGACTACGGGGGATGAAATTTTTGAGGGAGTACCAGCAATAATCCAGCATAATTTGCGGGGGAAATAACGTTGTCCATGTGAGTACGAACAATAATCCAGCACAATGAGTGGGGTAATAACAATGTTCTCTTTAGTGGCAGAATTTGGTCAACTCACCTATTAAAAATATTTAAAAAGTTGAAGTTCATCTTCCAATGGAAAATGATAAAATAATAATACTAATAACAATAAAAAAACCAGCAAGTTGGCCATTTTGATGAACTCGGTAATGATTGTTGATGTATTTAATAGTGCACTATATGGTAGAACTGAATTTTCTAGTTA
Organism: Corylus avellana; assembly: GCF_965113065.1. Taxonomy (NCBI): domain Eukaryota; kingdom Viridiplantae; phylum Streptophyta; class Magnoliopsida; order Fagales; family Betulaceae; genus Corylus; species Corylus avellana. The sequence goes on along the minus strand of NC_142490.1, from coordinate 22,401,488 downwards.
GTTATATTTTAAGGGTATTTTTGTTTTTGTTTTTGTTTTTTGTTTTTTTTGTTTTGTTTTGTTTTTTTTTTTTTTTTTCACTTTTTAGAGATAAAAAATACCAATCAAATATAACTAACTAAACTGAAGATCATGATCGTAATTCGTATATGATACTTATGTTCACACATTTTAACGTCACATTGAAAACCGTTTGATGTACTAACATTAAAGGACATTTAAGAAAATTTTCTCAAACTCATTCTAATAAATACTAATTGTCATCTAACATGTGAGATGCATATATTTTCTTTAACATTTTTAACAGTCATTTATTACCATTCTGCTAACCTATAAGAACCAAAACATTCGATTTTTTAGGGTTAGAAGACACTTTGCATTTATTATAGTGAGTTGAATTAAATTTCATCCAAACTCAGCATCAAATCTTGAACATAAAATGAATATTTTTTTTTTCATTTCATTTAAAATATTGGAGTTTGGTGTGGAGGGACGGAATTTTTGTTTTTGTTTTGTTTGATAAGTTGGGAACATTGATTTATATAAATAAAAAATCACATAAATACATATAATTTTTTTGTATGTGTGTTTGTCGCGTTTATATAAAATAAAAACATAGAAGTCTTAAATTTAATCTCATGGCATAACAAACACACAATAATATAAACAGTTAGCAAAATAAGCTAAACACGATCTATAAGATTCAAGAAAAATGATACAAAAAATAAATATTATAAACCCAAATGACTATAGAATAATCACTCAAAAATAAATAAATAACAATATTTTCATTTGCAAAAAAAATACACAAATAACACAAATAAATTGATAATTATTTTATAAATTATGAAATATGTTATTAATTATTGCTATCCGAATCAACAGAGAAACACGATGAGGGAGAGAATGAGACACACTGAGAGAGGATCAGAGAGAGAGAGAGGCAGTTTGTACGACAGGATAAGCAGAGGGGCCAGCAGGGAATGATTGCTTGGAGAAAAATTAATTAGTTTTTATTTTTATTTTTATTTTCTGGATTTGTGAATATCCACAATGAAATCATAAGGCAGATATGAAATTTGACCATGACTTTTCTATTTCCAGAAAATAGAATACTTGTGAATTTTTAATTAAGTATTCCAGAACTGCGTTGCCCATTTTCAAACTCATCTTTTGAATCCGTTGTCTTGATTTTATTATTATTATTATTATTTTTTAACAATATCTATTTTTTAATATCAATAATTATCCAGATTTAATGGAAGCAATATGGAATTTAATTAACCCTAAAATTTTTAGAAAATGTTATGGGTACATCAAATTTTTTAGTAAGAGATGAGTATCAAAATGATGTGAAATTTATGAACAATGCTATAAACTTAACTCTTATACAACTTCTGTATAACTTAGCTAATGTGAAATGCTCATAAACGGTTAAATTTAAGCTTTTGAAATAACTGGTACGTGTTGGGTATCACCTATTAAAAGGGAGTTTGAGTTCACACTTGAGGGAAAATATTAAAGTATTTATTAAATTATTAAATTTACCTCATCCTACTTTTTGGATTAGTGATATCGTAACATAAACTATTCGATCAACCTTTATTAAAAAAAAGCTCATAAATTTCAATAGTTTATAAGCACTCCGCATCAGCCCAATTATATAGAAGTCGTATAAGAGTTAAGTTTTTAGATTTACTCCGAGCTTATTAGCATATTTCTCTAACTTAATTATTTTGATCCTCATTTCTTGATTAAAAAAAAAAAATTAGTAAAATTTTAAAAATCTCTCATTTGATGTGGGCTAAACTTAAAAACTTAGGTTAAAAAACTACAAGACAGTAAATTATTTTAAAATATAATTCCAATGAGGTGGGATAATTTCACCAGATATTGATAATATCAAGTATTATTGATCACTTTTAACTTTCTTGCTCCAAAGTACTTAAAAGTACTGAAGCAGACCTATCAGATGGTAGGTGTTGCTCTTTTTACTGTTGTTGGCACGTGACAAAAAGACAAGAAAATTAACAAGTAGAATATTTGCTAATCTTTTTATTTATTTATTGATTAAATAAATAAATATACAGTCTAACTCTTAAAAGCAGAGGCAAAAATTGTGTATGTTATTGATATTTTCATAACTAATAATAAGATTTTCAGAAAAATAAATCTAGAAGTTAACTAGTGGAATGAAAATAGAGGAAGTATTCTAACACTCCTCCTTATTGTCCATCATGCTCAAGAAATGAAATATTTAATTGAATATAAATATGACGTGGGTTGTGTATACACTCGTGAGATTCAAGTTTCATATTGAAAAAATATAAAGAAAAATGATGGTTAATATACTTGAGTAGACAACATGCCCATTAATTTAGATTTTAAGCTAGAAGTGATGTCTTAATAGCCCATAGTTAGCTTCCATTGTTGTTTATACACGTGTCTTGGTTTAACACGTTTGATTTGATTTTTGTAAAAAGAGTGTTATTTTGACTTTTGGTTAGCGGTTAACGGTTAGTAGTTAGCGGTTTTTGCCTATGGTGTTCTTTAGATCTGGTTGCAAATTTTTTTGAGCTGTTCTACAGATACCAAGGTGGTGCCTCATATCGGTGGCTTCAATCCAATCTCCATCAGTGCCCCCTTAACTTCTATGGTTCTCGCTTCTGTGTGTAGCTGCAACGGTTTTTCTTTTGGGTGTGCTATCCCTAGTATGCCCTCTTAAACAACCTTAAATGAAGACCAATATTTTAGGCGTTTGTGCCAAGAATAAATAGGGCTGTGTCATACATTTGACACATTCCCTATCAATTTATGTTTTCTTTTAGTGATCTTGTTGTATATGGGCTTATTGTTGGATTGCTTAGCTTTTTTTTTTTCTTCGTTTTTTGTTTTATTTGGTGTAACCATTCCCTTCCTTGAGATTCCCCCCTTCCCTTCTTGTTTTTCCACAAAAAAAAAAAAAAAAAAAAACATACGACTAGAGTGGTGCTACGGGTATTACAACTTTCACATTCGTACATAACTAGCTCACAACCCGCGTAATGCGCAGAATTATTCATTATAATTTAATTTCAAAGTTTAAACACACATGTCCATCATATTTT